>NC_134405.1:124022714-124622714 GCF_038048845.1 Mixophyes fleayi
AGATTATATAACGGCTGAAAAGTTTTCTGTTTTACTCCTAGTGGAGAGGGGATCTGATGCAGACAGATACCAAACTGCCTTTGTCCATTTCTTTGTATATTTGAATTGCTAGTTCTACAGTCTATGCAGGCTGCTTTATTTATATTCAACTACAAGTGTAGGGTGGGGGGGGGGGCATAGATAGCCACCAAAGTAACGTGGTCCATTTAATTTCACTTTCTAGCTCCACAGTCTGTGCAGCCTGCTTTTTTTTATCTTCAAAGTATTTATATTTACAAGCCTTGCAATCTAAATTAACTAGAGGTAGTGACGTGGTAGAACTCCAAAAGGCAGTTTGGAAGCCCCTGTACAAACTGGCTCTATTTTTTAACTGAGTTGTCCCCCCTCCAGTGTGTACTCGGAAAGAGTTTTTAGTGCAGCGGGGAACCTGGTCAGTGAGCGGCGAAGGAGGTTGCTTCCTCACAACGTTGAAAAAATGATGTTTATAAAAATGAATAATCAATTCCTCAATGAAGTACAGCACTGCCCTCCAGACAGTACAGAGGGACTGTGGTTGTGGAGTCCAGCGGGGACGAATTGATAATGTGTGAGGAGGAGGAAGTACACACTGTAGGGGGAGAGGAATCAGAGGTTGAGGATAAGGACGACATCTTTCCTCAGTAGAGCCTGTTTAGTTTGTACAGGGAGAGATGAATTGTTTTATTGGTGTGGGGGCCCAAACAAACCAATCATTTCAGCCACAGTTGTTTGGTAGGCCCTGTCGCTGAAATGATTGGTTTGTTAAAGTGTGCATGTCCTATTTCAACAACATAAGGGTGGGTGGGAGGGCCCAAGGACAATTCCATCTTGCACCTTTTTTTTTGGCATTATGTGACCATTCAACAGTCGTTTGCCATGTTCAAAAAGTAAAAGAAAATGCCAACAAATTCAATAAATTAAATCAAAAGTTAAATGCCCTGTCATTATTTAAAACAAGAGGTTTTGACGTGCTAGAATTAGTGTAGTGTTAAGATGTTATAAACACTACACTTGGAAATTGGAGGAGGTAATGTGGCCCCGGTATCAAATTGGGTACCGGGGCCACCCCACTATGCAGTCCAGATACTTGTTTGGTGGAATTCCGACACGTGGAGGGTTTTTTAATTATATTGTGGCCTCGGTACCAAATTGTGTACCGGGGCCACCACACTACGCAGTCAAGATACTTGTTTGGTGGAATTCAGACCAGTTGAGGGTTTTATTATTATATTGTGTGGACCACTCTATCTATACCACACTACAACTCTATACCACTCTATTTCCTACTTTAATTCTATTTAATTCTATTTCCTACTTTAATTCTATTACTAATTAATTAACATAAAGAGGAACCAAAAAAACCAATTTTACCAAAAGTATAATATGACTTAGACTTACAAACACTACACTTGAAAGATCGTGCCTTTAAATGAAAAAGTCAGTCTTCATTGCACGACTAGGTGCAAGTGCAACAGGGACATTTTTTTGGGTTTACAAAGTCAAACAATAACACTATGACCCTGTCTGTCTGGGGTCTGTCAATGACGAATTGTCTGGAGCATGTTTTGAGGAGGTATTGTGGCCCCGGTATCAAATTGGGTACCGGGGCCACCCCACTATGCAGTCCAGATACTTGTTTGGTGGAATTCCGACACGTGGAGGGTTTTTTAATTATATTGTGGCCTCGGTACCAAATTGTGTACCGGGGCCACCACACTACGCAGTCAAGATACTTGTTTGGTGGAATTCAGACCAGTTGAGGGTTTTATTATTATATTGTGTGGACCACTCTATCTATACCACACTACAACTCTATACCACTCTATTTCCTACTTTAATTCTATTTAATTCTATTTCCTACTTTAATTCTATTACTAATTAATTAACATAAAGAGGAACCAAAAAAACCAATTTTACCAAAAGTATAATATGACTTAGACTTACAAACACTACACTTGAAAGATCGTGCCTTTAAATGAAAAAGTAAGTCTTCATTGCACGACTATGTGCAACAGGGACAGTTTTTTTCTTTACAAAGTCAACTAATAACACTTGGACCCTGTCTGTCTTTAACATACTTAATGGGATCTCAATGACGAATTGTCTGTAGCATGTTTGGAGGAGGTATTGTGGCCCCGGTATCAAGTTGGGTACCGGGGCCACCCCACTACGCAGTCCAGATACTTGTTTGGTGGAATTCTGACACGTGGAGGGTGTATTTATTTTATTGTGGCCCCGGTATCAAGTTGGGTACCGGGGCCACCCCACTACGCAGTCCAGATACTTGTTTGGTGGAATTCTGACACGTGGAGGGTGTATTTATTTTATTGTGGCCCCGGTACCAAATTGTGTACCGGGGCCACCACACTACGCAGTCAAGATAGATAGATGCGTATCATAGATAAAGTACATTCAGTGGTGTGGGGCAAATTGAAAAATATTCAAAATGCACTGACATTATCAAAAACAAGAGGTTGTCACACGCTAAAACTCCAACATGTATATGATGGAGAGGATGGAGGAGCAGCCGTATGTGTAGTGTAATGCAGACCTGTTGAAGGTTTTTTATATATTTTATTGTGGTGCCCAGTGCCCACTCCTCTACGCAGTCCAGGTACATTTATTGGTGCGAATCAAACAAGTTGATGGTTTTCTTATTATATATATTGTGGTGACCCACTCCTCTACGCAGTCCAGGTACATTTATTGGTGCGAATCATAAAAGTTCAGGGTTTTTAAGATATTGTGGTGACCCACTCCTCTACGCAGTCCAGGTACATTTATTGGTGCGATTCATAAAAGTTCAGGGTTTTTAATATATTGTGGTGACCCACTCCTCTACGCAGTCCAGGTACATTTATTGGTGCGAATCAAACAAGTTGATGGTTTTCTTATTATATATATTGTGGTGACCCACTCCTCTACGCAGTCCAGGTACATTTATTGGTGCGATTCATAAAAGTTCAGGGTTTTTAAGATATTGTGGTGACCCACTCCTCTACGCAGTCCAGGTACATTTATTGGTGCGATTCATAAAAGTTCAGGGTTTTTAATATATTGTGGTGACCCACTCCTCTACGCAGTCCAGGTACATTTATTGGTGCGAATCAAACAAGTTGATGGTTTTCTTATTATATATATTGTGGTGACCCACTCCTCTACGCAGTCCAGGTACATTTATTGGTGCGATTCATAAAAGTTCAGGGTTTTTAAGATATTGTGGTGACCCACTCCTCTACGCAGTCCAGGTACATTTATTGGTGCGAATCAAACAAGTTGATGGTTTTCTTATTATATATATTGTGGTGACCCACTCCTCTACGCAGTCCAGGTACATTTATTGGTGCGAATCATAAAAGTTCAGGGTTTTTAAGATATTGTGGTGACCCACTCCTCTACGCAGTCCAGGTACATTTATTGGTGCGATTCATAAAAGTTCAGGGTTTTTAAGATATTGTGGTGACCCACTCCTCTACGCAGTCCAGGTACATTTATTGGTGCGATTCATAAAAGTTCAGGGTTTTTAATATATTGTGGTGACCCACTCCTCTACGCAGTCCAGGTACATTTATTGGTGCGAATCAAACAAGTTGATGGTTTTCTTATTATATATATTGTGGTGACCCACTCCTCTACGCAGTCCAGGTACATTTATTGGTGCGATTCATAAAAGTTCAGGGTTTTTAAGATATTGTGGTGACCCACTCCTCTACGCAGTCCAGGTACATTTATTGGTGCGAATCAAACAAGTTGATGGTTTTCTTATTATATATATTGTGGTGACCCACTCCTCTACGCAGTCCAGGTACATTTATTGGTGCGAATCATAAAAGTTCAGGGTTTTTAATATATTGTGGTGACCCACTCCTCTACGCAGTCCAGGTACATTTATTGGTGCGAATCAAACCAGTTGATGGTTTTCTTATTATATATATTGTGGTGACCCACTCCTCTACGCAGTCCAGGTACATTTATTGGTGCGATTCATAAAAGTTCAGGGTTTTTAATATATTGTGGTGACCCACTCCTCTACGCAGTCCAGGTACAATTATTGGTGCGAATCATAAAAGTTCAGGGTTTTTAATATATATTGTGGTGACCCACTCCTCTACGCAGTCCAGAAAGATACCTTGTTGCAACGTTTTGGACTAATAACTATATTGTGAGGTGTTCAGAATACACTGTAAATTAGTGGAAATGCTTGTTATTGAATGTTATTGAGGTTAATAATAGCCTAGGAGTGAAAATAAGCCCAAAAACTTGATTTTTAAACTTTTTATGTTTTTTTCAAAAAAAATCCGAATCCAATACCTTAAATCCGAACCGAGACCTTTCGTCAAGTGTTTTGCGAGACAAATCCGAACCTCAAAAATAACGAAAATCCGGATCCAAAACACAAAACACGAGACCTCAAAAGTCGCCGGTGCACATCCCTAATATATATATATATATATATATATATATATATATATATATATATATATATATATATATATATATATATATATATATATATATATATATATACATACATATATACATACACACACATATATACACATACATACATAGGACCTATTAAATTTCCTTATTTTCATTCTAAACTATGCTTTGCCAATGTCATTTTCTGGATGAAAGCATTTTAGGCATAGTCTTAATAGTGAATTGTGACTTTAGATCCTTTAACTGGTCCGGACCAGCTATGGATTTTTGTTTATGTTGTAATAAATATCTTTTTTATTGATTAACATTGTTATTTATGCGCCAGGTAATACTTTTCTTTCATAGTCTTAATAGATTCAGTTTTACTTCTACTTAAAACACAGGCATTGTTTACTTAATGAGGAAGTAAAAAGTGTTTTAGTGGGCAAACATAAAGCAGTGAAGAGTTTAAGCTAGAGAGAAGGGGAATTCTCAAAACTGGTACACTGAATATTCGCCACATTACGCATTTGGATGCAAACGTTTGCACGATTTGATAGCAGAAAGTCCTACGTTATTGTGGACATCACAGTGGTTAGCATAGATCTGGGATCATGCATTTGATACATTTTGACCAGGGCCCTATCTGTGTGGAGTTTTAATGTTCTGTCAAGCTTGGGTTTCTTCGGGGTGCTCTGGTTTCCTTCCACACACCAAAGACAAACATGTTAGGTTAATTGGCTGCTGACTAAAATAATCCCTAGAGGATGTTTGTATGGTAGACAATTTAGACTATGCCCTAATGGGGCAGGGACTGGTGTGAATGACAAAAATGACACATTTGCTATATTGGTACATTGGTGACAGAGGCTACAACATGGAAGCATGCAATAGGCAACCAACCTGATATTGAAGCGTGTGGTCCCAAGATAAATCCAATGCCTGATAATAAACTGGTCAAAATCAATTGGCTCATTAACAAGCATGTTTATAATGCAGTGGAAAGATGACTGCCATTTCCTGTGGGATCCTTAGATCGCACTAACAAGACCAAGTTCCACCAAAATGGTTGTGGCTGTCCAATCCAAACATATGAAATGCTGCATCATGTTTAATATGGCACCTATGTGAGCAGGATCATACCATGTGTGGTTTTCTCTGCAGTCTCACCAGGGCTGATAAAATGAAAACTCCTATGGCAACTAATCACATAGTGGGGCATCAGATAAGGCATAATGCTCCAGCTGGACACAGCCAGAATAGGTCTTTGATAACTTCTTGCCAAGCGGCGGAAGATTCTGAGCCCGACATTGTGGCTGTATCTAACAATGTCAGTGGCAAGGGTGGCTTGAAAATGAACAATTAAAAGATGAGTCTCCACTTGGAAGAAATTGATTTCACTAGAATAAGGCGCCAATGGTTAAGGGGAGTCTGAAACACTGAATGTATGACATAATGCCACTCACTCAGTGATTTTAATGTCTTGGTGCCATCCCCACATAGAGCACCGGTCACTGACATTAAGGCAAAGCAGCTAACAGCTTCTTATCTGTGATGTCACAGCCAAGCTCCACCCCCCCATCTGAGGTGCAGAGGCTGCCACACCCACCACCCACCTTCCAAAGTAAAAAGCTGCCTCCTACAGTGCCCCCCAGAGATTGCACCAGCCCAGAGTGTGCTACTCTATCATTAGTATAAACGTGACATGTGGGGACTGTGTCCAGGAACAACTATAATATTTCTGTTAAGTGCCCCTTCAATCAACTGCCTTTCAGGTTATGTTTAGCTGCTGACCCAACTATGCAGAGTAGTTTGTGTGTGTGCGTATGTGTGTGTATATCAGAATCAGAAGGGAGTTTTCACTGTTACATTTTGGCTTCTTCAATAGAAATAAAACTATATTACATTGTTACAGAATTAGAACATTTATGAACTGCTGCTGCAATGAAAATACATATATAAATATACTTTACAGGTGTAGTCGAGATTCTACCTTTTTTGAGTGACTGAGTAATTATGGAAATGTTTTCATTTATGGTTAATACAACACGTATATTAAAGCACTGTAGCCCTAGACTCCCTTGAGCCTGTATCTTCCTTTATCTAGGAAATAGGCCGCAAGCCATTAAACAGATTAGCTAAATACACAAACTGAAATGTATTACAAAACATAGCTTACTCCAAAAATGGTCACTTAAAACATGGCATGATTTTCAACTCAGATTGGTTTAAATGTGTGTGTATAAAGCAGCGAGGGGGATAACCTGGGGACAGCAGTACACTATGATCACAAAATGCTCACTGGAATTTTTACACTTCCTGCAATCACAAATTTGCTAACTTTCTCTTTCGGCGTAGTAGTCTAAATTCTGGACAAAAATGCCCCATACCTTCAAAATAAAACTCCTTTGTGTCTGATATATTGTGTTGTATGGAGCAGCAGACCGTGTTTATTCATACTTACCAACCTTTGGTAAGTTAATTCTGGGAGATCCCAGGCAGGGGGGCGTGGTTGGTGGGCGGGAGGAGCGGGGTGCAGTAATTTGCGTCATTTTGGCTCCGCCCATGACAAAATGCCATTTTTGTCGCAGGGGTGGGGTCAAAATGATGCGATTCACCGCAAATCGCGTCATATTGAGGCGCAAGATGCCATATGTGGGATATTTGCCTGCTCTCCCGGGAGCCCGGGAGATCTACCCCAATTTCGGGAGTCTCCCGGACATTCCGGGAGAGTTGGCAAGTATGTGTTTATTAAGCATTTTAGGTTTATCTGTGCATGGTATAGGTGCCAACTTTTGACTACAATATGAAATCTAGTTGTGCACTTTCACTTGCTGCAGTCCAAATGGAACTTAACATGAGATACCCAAAAAGGGAAAATAGAGAATACAGAAGAATTGATCTCTATGCTGTGCTGTATACATTGTCCCCATGGATAGCAATATTATATGTGGAGCAAAAGTGTCTTTTGAATTTAATTAAAAATTGGTAAAAATTGGTAAAATTTTGTGATTTTTAGCTGTTGTTGCTTCCATATTACTATTTATATCATTAACATTCATTTACAGTCTATTTTCTTATGAGTTCTTCTTAACTGTCCAAATTTTCACTAATGGTGGCCAAAGTCTGTAGCGAGTTGGCTGGCTAACAATTAATGACACAGTAGCGGCAAAATACATGTCAGTTTACTAAAAGATACAATTGCTGTTCCTGCTTTCATTTTCTTTTAATTAAATTCCATATATCATATTATAAGTCAACGTTTTATTCCTACATTTGGACCTTTGTCAAGACAACCACATAGAACAACAGAAAAGACAGATATTAAAAAAAAAAACAACAACACATGTAGTTATCTGACTTCTTATGCAATTCCAGATTGTCTTCAGTTGCAGCTCATGATTCACCAAAAGGTGATAGTCTGCATATCATTGCAAAATATATGAGGCTCCCTTGTATTCTCTTTGAGGCACTCCAAATAATATGCATTCCACGCTGGAACGTATAAACCAGAAAATGCCATATGTGTGAACACACAAACATGTTTTTACTATAAGAACCAAACACAGCAATTCCTGTGTTTGGTTGTCACTGGGACACCAGCCTAGCAGGTGTGTGTATTCCCCATGAATACCTTATACATGTACCAAGGAGGTGCAAAAATGCACCTCCACTATCAAATGCACACTCCAGCGGTATGCGTTCCAGCTTGGAATGCATTAACCGAAAATGCAACGATGCACTTGTATAACAAGCGTTCTAGTTCCATATTTTCCTGGAAATTATGTTTTGCCTTGTTTTCAGATCCGATTTTGGTGCGAAGAATAGATTTATATTTTGTATCTACTCGAAACCCCAAATCCCGAATTTCTCAGAATATGAACTGCTCATCTCTACTACCACACCATGGCTTTATATCCCTTTGGGATAAAATGATAGAAGGTACTTCAACAACTTTAAAGTATTAATTACAACAGCCATTGGCTAAGAAAGGCTGATGCCTGTTTTCAGACAGTTCTAGTCCGTTTTGTGTTTCCTAGAAAATGCAGTAATAAACAGACGTACCTAATTATTATTATTACCATTTATTTATATAGCGCCACTAGTTCCGCAGCGCTGTAGAGACAACTCACTCACATCAATCATTGCCCCATTGGGGCTTACAGTCTAAATTGCCTAACACATACACACAGACAGACGGACAAACACACACACAGACTAGGGTCAATTTGTTAGCAGCCAATTAACCTACCAGTATGTTTTTGGAGTGTGGGAGGAAACCCACACGAACACGAGAAGAACATACAAACTCCACACAGATAAGGCCATGGTCGGGAATTGAACTCATGATCCCAGTGCTGTGAGGCAGAAGTGCTAACCACTTAGCCACCATGCTGCCCTATTGTAGAGGTCACTTAGTTTTAAAGCACATATCCTGCTGGTGCTTGAAAGCCATCTCTTTTTCAGAAAAATGGATTGACTTTAGGTCTGTTTGTTTTTTTACAATTTTACGTATTTCATGCATAAAGAAATTGAACCTTGAATGCTCGTTTATGGAAAAGAGAAGATAAAAAAATATTGAAAAAGGTAGTAACCTTAACAAATTAATGAATTACATTTAAGTGATATACAAGCAAACTGAGTAGGAGATAGGAGGTATGCATAGTACACTTCCCAACTGTTCAGATCCTGAAAAGTAAATGAGAAAGTGGGTGTCGCTTTGCAGGATTGCGGGTGTGGTTAATTGGAACCTGGATGGCTTGTGGGCATTGTTTTGGAATATTATTAATGGGGCCAATCAGATGATCAGAGCTGAGAACTACAACCCCTACTACTTTTCTAATAGTAGTGTGGTTGAATCATACTTGCCGACTGCAGAAAAATCCCAGTGACATGTGATAGGAGCATTGGGGGCGTGGCGATGGCATTGTGTCAATTTGACCCTGCCCCTGCTAGGGAATGCCCAAATTAACAGCACTGCATAGCCAAATCGCATCATTAAGCCCCGCCTCTACTAAGGTCCATGAGGGATGCCTATTCTTCTGGAAGTCCGGGAGAATAGGCGAGTATGGGTTAAATCCTATACTCACTCCTAGTTTTGTTTGTAATTCTTATGTCCCCAGATGGCTTAGTTTGGATCAGCCATGCTGTAAATTCCTGTTACTGGTATTTATTTGATGATCTACAATACTTTAGCACAGTGCATACTTTTTTGGGGTGTATAAAAGACTATGGAGATAATACAAAGCATTTCTTTCTCTAGATTCTTGCACTTAACATGTAAACTGATTAAGCATGCTCTTCTGTTATCCTGCTTCATGCTCCCAGCCACTAACACGGATAACTGAGGCTCCACTATGTACACAAAAGCTAAAAATGGTCCTTGGTGACGCATGGGACAGTGAAACACTGCACAACAGAGAGATCTTATGAGAAATGACAGGACCTTTGCATTCTGCCAGATCCAGTAGACTTCAGGGGTAAATGTTGAAATTTAGACAGTTTCCAATGCCCTTTAAGCGGATCTGCTCTTGAAGTGTTAATGCATCATAGCAGCACTTTCTTCCACATTACACACAATGCCACAAACCATGCTAAACAAAACTATCATTCTTTGAGTATTAATGCTATTGGTGGAAATGTGTGGAAAAAAAAATAGGTGAATACTCGACAGAACTTGTCAAACATAACAATTACAAATTTTACAGCCTTGTTCAGAAAAAAAAAAATTCCAATTTTACAAGCCTGCCAGTAGTAATCATACACAAACGATTGTTGTGATCTAAAAAAAAATAATAAGGTTAAATAAGAAGCCAAGTTGATAATATGATGCTGTCCAATGAAGTGAACAGTAACGTTTACAATGTCCAGCATCCAGTCATGGACTTGGCATTGCAGACTTTCTGAATAGCTAATGATTCCAGCATGCAAATGAAGAGGCTACAGCTCATATGTATATTCTCAAATCAAATATTGTATAAGAGAAGCATTTAATTGATTGTTGCAATGCTAAGTATGGATGATATAGGCTTAAAGTCCCCAAAATGCAAAGTAATTACTCATATCACTGTTTAGTGACAGGAGTGAAATGGAGGAGTAAATGTAGAGTGGAATTGACTGACTGGACTACCATTTAACCTTAACATGGGTAAAATAGTCTTTAATGGTTGCATATAATTTTTAGTGCTACATCTCAATGTCATCAATTGTACCGGGGCCAGAACTTAGTAGTAAGATCTGAAGTCATTAAAACTGGTGGTTCATTTAATTAGATAAGAATGAGGGTACTGCAAAATGGTACTGAACTGTATGCATTGAGCTTAAGTTCTGAACCCAAGCTGGGGGTAAATGTAACATGGTCTGATTTTTTTCAACTCGTCGGAAATCGGCGAGTTTACAGCTAAAATTTAAAGCGGCGCTGGCTTGTAAAGGCAAAAAAATCGGACCATAATACATTTACCCCCTGATGTTAGCTAGCAAGAGAAATTGTCCAGCTGTTCAGGAGATTCCCAATGGATCAACAACAAACAAAAATGTATAAGAACTTTTGGACTATAATATGCTACATTGAGGTTGATGTGAGCAGGCTATAAGCATGTTTTATAAAAAGACAGAATAAGAGATTTGAGCAATGGATGAATAACTACAAGAGTGCCTGGATGTTTTGAAAATTAACTAAAAATAAGTGAGAAAGACTGACCTCTAACTTTCAGTTTCCTATAGACATGGGCCCTCTGTCATTAACAAATATAGTTGTAAATGCAGGCATTGTTCTGTCCTATTTTAAAGGTCTCTTGTTTGGTTTGTCAACTTCCCATGTTCAGTTCATAGAAATTGCTTTTCCTGTTTTATATAAATACGATTGTGGATTCCTCTTGGTCTTAACCATAACAAATACTCCAATGATTACACAATTTCATATGTATTTGTCATATTTCTGTGTGACACCTATGGAACCATGAATATGGTGAAAACATACACTGTTTTATTAAAGCAATAACTCAATCCAGACATGTAGGGAACACACAAACTGGGTAAAGTCGAGTATAAATAACAGGTATCCAGGTGTGCCTGGAAACAGGTACACAGCAATGCATACAAACAGCAGATACAGGTGACCTTAGCTGAGCAAATGTGAACAGCCAGGACCTGGGATACCTGAAAACAGATTGCAGTTTGCAGGAGGTCCAAGGGAACAACAATTACCAGCAAGGAGCATCGTGAGGAGAAGACATGTATAGTCCAGAGGTACTGCAGGCCTGAACAATAATACCAGAGTCCAACATTAGTCCAACAGACAGGAGCTGCAGAGGCAAAGCAGCACCCCTATGGGCAATGCTGCTGTGCAGCCAGAGACAGATCCAAACAGTAAAAGAATATTTTAATGCTGGAGTGTCAGAAGATATAATAAGGTAGTTATGTCACAGGTGCGACATAACATAAAAAAAACACTGGTCTACTATTTCATATTACTCCCATTCATATTACTACTCAGCTTTATGTTTTATTTGTACATTCATCTGATTTCTTTCAGTGCTCCATACCTTTGGAATACTCTAACATTGAAGTTTCTGTAGGTAAGCTCTGCATAGTCTTTCAAATCCTAGCTGAAAGCTTATCTCCAGCATGAAGCATCTCCTATTAGGATATTCTTCATTAGATTTTTAATATCTGTATGCCAAATAAAAATTCTAAGATGTCATGTAAACAAAGGGCTGCAAGTAATGCAAGTCCTTTGTTGTCTGCTCCAAGGCAAAGGCAGGGTTTATAGAGAGGTGTTGCAAATGCTTGATTTTGGAGCAAAGCAAATAAAACCTGGTGCAATCCTATCCTGTCCATTTTTTTCCAGTGTAACAAATAATCCAGTGCTGGCACCATCCCAGCTTTGCTCCTTGGATGCAGACATGTCATAGTTATGACTCTATAAGGTAAAAACCACTTATCCAACTCTATAGCATTTTATCAGTTTTCTATAATGAGTATGTGGAGATGGAAAATGAATGTAAAATGCACTGGCCTGTCAAAGTGTTAGAAACAACCAGTGAGCCAAAGAGCAGAACCTATAGACTTTAGACAAGATATTAACTAAAAGCAGTTATTGGTTGCTTCTTGGACACAAACACTGCTTACATAATGCAGAAGTAACACCAGAGCTACTTTGGAGTGTGCAATATAATGTAAGTGTACGGATTTGTTTCTCGCTCATCCAAGCTTGCTGGTCATAGTAGTGCAAAAACAGTGCTGCGGACCCTAGGACTGCATGATGTCCATCCTCCTTGCAGCTGCTGGAGCCCAGTACAGTACTCAAGTTGGTTGCAGCTATAGGAAGTGGCATAGGGTTGTGGTGTCATAAAACAGGGGCCAATCAGTATGTTGTGTCAGGCAAGGACAGCAAGGGATTTCAGTGCGGCAGTGGTAGAGAAAAGCAAATTAAGAGAGAGAACATGTAGAAGACCAGAAGAGTGAGAAAAGCAAAAGTAAAATACCAACTGCACTGGAAATACAGAGAGCAGAAAGAAGATGGAAAAAGATGCGGAGGGTGAAAGAGAAGTTTATTGTAAAATCAGAACGTAAGGACGTGATTACTGCTTCACACTCTGTATTCTGAGCACCTGCATCATATTCTAAAGAGCATGAAGACCTTATGCAGTAGCATGGTCTATGACATTTCTATTATTAATAACATCTTAATCCCTGAAGAGTCCCTTTTTATGGGACAGTCACGTCTTTGTTCCCTTCAACATTCTTCGGCAACATGGTCCATCTTATTGGTCAATAAGAGAAATTTACATATATCTGGAGATATTGGATATGGGTCCATGTCAATAGGGAAACAGTAATGTCTTGATAGATCCCTTTGTATCATTACCTTCAAATATTAGCCAGAGCAACTACTGTGTTATGCTCCTAGTTGCCTTAGAGGCTGATATGTGTCGAACAAAGTTGTGTGTCTGAGAAGTCAGCACCTAACTGGACAGAGACAATCTGTGTGACACTTACACATCTGGACATTCCCTGTAATGAACAGCTTTATTGTTCAGGGAAACCTGTGTAAAAAATACATTGTTTGTGCATAATTGTGAAGTATGCAAAATGGATACTCTTTATTCTAAACAGACTCACATTTTTATTTTCATTCAGTATTGATTTGAAAATCTACCACTTTTAATAACTTGCAGCTGTCTCCACGCAGATGAGACCGGCATTTTGTGGGGTTAGTCAATCCAGCAATGCATTGACTAACATTTAACCTTAAATAGTTCTATATCACTGTTGTTGTCTTTAGCAACGACTGCTGTTGCCCAATAGTACTGGATCACAATGGCATCCATTGTGACTGGGCTGCAGACATTCCAGCAGGTGGTTCATATCAAAATTGCTTCTGTTGAGTATGCAACAGGCACACTTATACACTGTGTTGTAAGTCACGGAATAAATGAACATAAAAACAAAAACATTATTATGTAAAAAATTTTAGTAAGGCACCTCCTTCCCCTAGCCAATGCCATTCCAGAGTTCGGTCTGTTCTGTAATACAGAACCAGTATATCAATTTAGTTCACCACCTTTAAATGGCGGAGGTCATTAGCCACAATCTCTTGCCCACTCTGGTTTTCAGCCAGGGCTGTAAGAGGAACAAAGGAGCCCCTGGAAAGACAGATGAATGTAGGGGCTCCAGTTAAGGGAATGGGCATGTTCCTTTTCTGCAAGGGACAGTGCAGTTTTAGATTGATAAAATGCAAGTCTGCCAGATAAGAATAATGTTAAAAAAGTAAAAAGAAATTGTGCTGAGATGAGAAGTAGATTTATTGCAACAAGTAAAAGTTTCAAGCCTGCTGCTTGCCTGCATGTATTGTATGTTCTGAGTGCTTTGTAAAGAAGGCTTACAATTCCATTACAAGGAGAAAGGCATATAAGATGTTCACATATATCTGACAGCTACAGAAAGCCTCTCTTCTATTTTTAGAGGATTAAAGATTGCTAACTACTGTATACCAATATTATATGTGCTCGCAGACCAAATAAAGGAAAGATTAAATGTATACCATGCGTACAACCCAAGTTTAGTGAAAGATTTTTATGTAACTCAAGTGAAAACAACAATTTTAGAATACTTTATAAAGACTACTCCTAAAGAATTTCCCCACATTTTTTGCAGTGATTCTTAGCAGTTATAATCATAAACTGAAAATGTAGCACCCATAGGGTTTATTGGTACAAACAGTATACTTTGATATCATAACACGGTTAGTACCTGATCTTTGAGAAACGATCATGTATGGTTAAATGACTAGACATGCTTAGTCACACATACTTTGGTAGTCAATTGACAAAGGTAGAGCACTAGCCAAAAGGACATCTAATCACACCAACAAGGCTGTCATCAAACTTTTGGAGTGTTGATTACAGAAGCAGTGAGGTTATAAAAGTTTGCAAAAGGTTGAACATGCATGCTCCAAATTCTATATAGAATATCGTTATGACATGACACAGAAAGGGCGATAGGGATTTCCTTGGCTGAAGGGAGGGTTGGACAGTGAAGGGTAGACCAATATCAAGTGTCTCATGTGCAAGTTGGACCTAATATTAGGCAGTACTCAAGCTACTATTAAATATATATTACACAGCATCTAGTAGCATATAGGGAACATACACATTAATATGTACAAAATAATTATATGTCATTTATTTACATACAAAACACACCACTGACTGAGCCATTTTGTCTTACACCAGCCTTAGAATCCATATGTGAGCAGTCATATTGGTTGACAGCAATTAAAAATAATTAACTTAAATTAAGAGACATAAAAGGAATTTTAGAGGAGTTGCAGATTTTGGCTCCCAGGAAATTAAATCACACCCAGACATTGCGTCTATATACCAAATTGGTTATTGCAATGAACAATGCTTCTTATTAACAGTGTCTCCAGGAATTAGTCAGTATAATGGGAGCTAATAAGATTTCCCTTTCACTTAGAAAAAGGAAGCTGGAATTTAACTGACCAGAACATGTTATTGTCATTTCTGTCAATGGCAATTTGGCACAAGCTTAATATCTGCAGAATGGGTTTAGTCAGGGAAAAAATACTAATTCCAATTATGGCTTCCCATATTCTCCACTGCTGTGCATCACAAAGTAACCACATCTTCCTCTATGTTTAACTGGGTTCCATTAGGACAGTGGCTTAAACAGATATCAACACAAGACACCCAGAATTGGAAAGAGAAATTAGTTTAAAAGCACCTTAGGTAAATCAAGTCAAACGGAGTCTAATTTGAACAACCTTCTCTATCGTCTTTCTTCTTATCAGAGTGCATTGGCAAAAGATTTAAAACATATATTGTCATTCTGAAAAAGGTAAAAGATAGATTTTATAGTGTCACCATGAGCAGAACACATTGGGCACCAGTGTTAAAGCCATTTACAATGATGGGTATATATAAGCATGCAGTGGTCAAAGTAGAAATTTAGAAGCGGTGGTATGGAAAATATAAGTCAATGGCATTTGGTAGCTTTGTAATAAGGGATATAGAAAAAGTGCCAGTATACCAAATACCTTTCCATTTTGACCACTTTAAACATAAACAGAAACATTTAGCATAATGTACTCTTTTCAGAGTAAAAAATGGAGACAATTGAAAAGTGTTAAAATCTAAAACATAAAAAAAAAAAAGAAAGCATATTTGTAATCACAAGCAATGAAACAGTTAACAAACCCTAACAATTTTGGAGATGAAAGATTTAGATAATGACCTCTTGTTTACAACTAATTACTGATCAAGAGAATCTTCAGAATCATTACTTTTGCTGCAAGGACAATTCACCTTTGGAACAGACTTCAAGCTAAGGTAAAAATAGCAGCAACGAGTCAGAAATATTCTGAGGAAACATAGCCTAACGTAAATATGGACAGATTTATTTTTAGACCAGAGAAGAAACTGTATATTTGCAACTGTTAAATGGAAACTACGTCACTAGAAAATGTACTAGGGGACACCCTAAAATATCAACTCTTTCCTTAATCATTAAAGCGGTTTTGATGTTTAGATACTGCCCTCCTTGTTAGTTACTCTGCAAAACAGTTGACCATAGTAAGCCAGAGAAGCGGATAAGTTAAAATATGAATCTAGCCACGAGCTACAATAACAACAGTGATATTGACCAGATATTGCAGCATATGTGGCTCCAAAACCAACCTAATGTCTAATAAGGACACAGTCAAAATCAATCTGATCACTCTTAGATATGTTGAGAAATGTTGTTGTAAGATGACCCTCATTGGCCTGAGAGTACAGTTATCTTCAGACAGCATTAATGGGAAGCAACGGAGAATGATTATTGCTCTAACTTACTACACTATAGAGGTTTTGCGTTTATTTATATTGTATATTTCACATATCTATGGAACTACACTAATGGATTTGGAAGAAAACCAACATATAACACCCTACTGAGATATCACTGACTTTTGGGACGTTAGCACCAATTAAGTGCTTTGTTATTTGGACTTATGTTTTTGTTTTTGGTGTTGAGAGATTGTAGCCAGGGCTGCCAAAAGGAATTCAGTGCCCTGGTACAACAAATTCATGGAGCCCCCCTTATAGTTGAGTATGCTAAAAAAAATTGCGCCGCCACGCGGCGTCAATTTTTTTTTGGGGGTGTGGTCATGCATTTGGGGGTGTGGCAAATGCACAATGCTGACCCGTTTAACCCCTCTGTGCTATGCTGACCCCTGTTTTTTAACCTATCTGTGCCATGCCGACCCCTGTTTTTTAACCCCTCTGTGCCATGCCGACCCCTGTTTTTTTTAACCCCTCTGTGCCATGCTGACCCCTGTTTTTTTAACCCCTCTGTGCCATGCTGACCCCTGTTTTTTTAACCCCTCTGTGCCATGCTGACCCCTGTTATTTAACCCCACTGTGCCATGCTGACCCCTGTTTTTTAACCCCACTGTGCCATGCTGACCCCTGTTTTTTAACCCCACTGTGCCATGCTGACCCATTTTTTAACCCCTCTGTGCCATGCTGACCCCTGTTTTTAACCCCTCTGTGCCATGCTGACCCGTATTTTAACCCCACTGTGCCATGCTGACCCGTATTTTAACCCCACTGTGCCATGCTGACCCCTGTTTTTTAACCCCTCTGTGCCATGCTGACCCCTGTTTTTTAACCCCACTGTGCCATGCTGACCCGTATTTTAACCCCACTGTGCCATGCTGACCCGTATTTTAACCCCACTGTGCCATGCTGACCCGTATTTTAACCCCACTGTGCCATGCTGACCACTGTTTTTTAACCCCTCAGTGCCATGCTGACCCCTGTTTTTTAACCCCACTGTGCCATGCTGACCCCTGTTTTTTAACCCCTCTGTGCCATGCTGACCCCTGGTTTTTAACCCCTCTGTGCCCCCCCCCCCCATTTTACTCCCTTCACTTACCTTTTCTTCCCTCTTCTTTCTTGGTCTTCTCTGCTGCTCTGTGTTCCATTGCTCCAGACTGACTGAATGCTGGGCGTGACATGATGATGTCACACCCTGCATTCAGACAGTCTGAATGGAGCACAGAGCAGCAGAGAGGAGGGACGCCGGCGGCCGCGATCACGTGAGTATGTTTTTTTTATAAACTACCCTGCTCCCCCCCAACGACCGAGCCCCGCCCCCCCCCCCCCCGCCGCAAAAAATAATAAAAAATATTTTTTTTTAAACATTTTTGAAAAAAATAAAATAAAAAATCATCGCCCATGCCCGGGCCCGGGTAATTAGTACCCGCCCCTCCCCCCTCTCGGCGGCCCTGATTGTAGCGCCTATAGATGTAAACCCATTTTGTGTATATTGAAGTGATCCGTCTACTTGACCTGAGTGCCGAGCAGCTGGATGTTGTCCATGTTCATGGCCAAACTTGTCAATGATCTTGACACTTGCTATCCAGGCTAAGCAACAGAATCTCCCCTATGCGGCCAGCATAATTTTCTACCATATTGCACAAATAACAGAATTATATTTGTAAATCAACTTATCAAATTGTAAATTGGCATCTTCTCTAAGCAGAAATTTACAAACAATATGAAAATCTATAACACAAAACATAAGCCCCTCTTATTCATCATAAACTAGTTTAAGACAATGGAATTGTTGGTAGACAAGTATATTGATTGATTAATCTTGTGGGGATTACAGTAACATCTTCCTATAACTTGCTTACCTTAACAACTAATTTCATAAATTTAGATGCACATTTTTATGTTATACTTTAATTATTAAACATATTGCATTCTAAATAAAGTTAAAATAGCATTTTTAGGAGTGAAAAATATGACTGTATATTAAACTATGATTACATCCTCTCGATCAATGCCATGAAACAATAAAAGTGTACAATATATTTTTAGCATTTTACATATTGAATTTTTGTTGTTTCATTGAAATTACGCACTGCAAAACATGTCATGATTATATTTACAGTAAGAAAAGGATAAAAAGGGAAGAACGGGGAGTTGGAGAGCCATGGGAAGAATTAGCTGGTGAGAGGGAGAGATAGGGGAAGGTGAAGGTTAAACAATAAGAGTTATTATTTTGTCCTTTATTTAGTGCCAACATTTGACTCAAGGCTTTACAATTAGAGAATGTTTATTCATTCACATCAGTACAAGCCCCAGTGGACCTTACAGACTATTTCTAAAGGACACACACACAATAGGACCAATTTAGTCACAAACAAATTAACCTACCAGCATGTTTTGGGCTGTGGGGGGAAATCAGACCATCTAGAAGGTACCCAAGTGAACATTTGAGGACTATACAAAGTCCATGCAGAAAGAATTAAACCCAAGGCCCCAGGGCTGCGAGACAACTACACTAAACATGGAGCCAACAACTTAGAGTATCCTAACAACCAAGATATATAAACCTAAAATACAAATTAAAACAAAATGAAACAGCATCTTGTAATATTTACAAACATAACTATACAAGTCCCAAAACTGTGGCAGAAGTCATGATGTTTGATATTGTATGTAATCTTGATACCTGTATCATCTATTTAAGTAATCATCATGAAGTATCTGTGATTTTAGGCACTAAAAGAAGCTCTGCAGTATTTATAAAAGGTTATCTGATGGTAAAAACTGAAATGCATAACAAAAAGATGTCCTCCATGATCAATATTTGGCAAATATCACTTCAATTCTACTGAATTGCTTATATGAAATAAAGTACAAAAAAGAATAATATATATCTTGATGTGTTTCCCCTATGGCTTAGGATGGTTAGGGAAATAGTTCATTTACTGTTTATTCTCTAAAAAGTTTTATAGTAAAACAAAACCCCATCATGCTATGTTCGCATATGCCAAATAAAAATGACAAATTGCACAAACAAAGCCGACACATTAAAACCAAATTTCAGTATGTGCAACAAGTGAGGTCAAAACATAAACATTGCGGAGGCTGACCTTTGTTTCTAGATTATATCTGTTATTCTTCCTGTACTGGTAACGGAACTTCCTGCAACAATCATGGTGTCCTCATTCAACAAGCTCCTCAGTGTTTGCATTGTGAGTGTCTCGGGTGACTATTTTATATCAACTGACCTGCAAATGCTTTTGAAATCCGATCTTTTTTCCACTCCCAAGGTTGGTCATACTCCTCTGGAGGCCGTTCATCATCTTGTGGTAGTCTAGACTCCCGAGGTCGCTGACCTGATGATTTTTCACCTTCTGAATCCAATCCATTTTCTGATGGCTCATATGGCGTGTCATATAAATGTAAGGGTTTACACGGCAGCTCTTTGGATCCCCTTCTGCGGATTTCTACAGAAAAACAAAATATTTGCACTTAATTTTGCTATTCAGATTTCACATTAAATTCAGCATGATCATTTTGAAATAAGGTAACAGGTTATAAAGGGGCCAAAGTTACTGCTAATCTGTTTGCAGTTTCTTAGAATATATAAGGCAGTGATAGGCGGTGCTCCGGGCCTTCAGCTGTCACCCCCAGCTCCTTCTTGTTTAGATATCAGATTTGTAACGCTTGTTTATCTTACAATACAATTCCTGCTGATATTTCATTACAGGTAGGTGCCTCTTTTTTTAATTAAATGTATTGTTCTAGCTCAGTGTTGGCTAACCTGTGACACTCCAGGTGTTGTGAAACTACAAGTCCCAGCAGGGCCATCTTTTCCATTGGGCACGATGGGCAGCTGCCCGGGGGCCCCACGGGCAAGGGGGCCCCATAGGCACGGCTCTTAATAGGAATAAATAATCCTGCAAAAGAAAAAAACCTGCAAAAAAACCCTTCAAGGGTCACTGAGCAAGTACATCTATCTATCTCTATCTCTATATATCTGTATCTGTATACATCTATATATCTATATCTAGGGGCCCCGGTGCACTGCTTTGCCCGGGGGCCTATAATGTTGTTAAGATGGCCCTGCCAGCATGCCCTTCCAGCAATAAGCTGCTATATATTGGCAAAGCATGCTGGGACTTGTAGTTTCACAACACCTGGAGTGTCACAGGTTAGCCAACACTGTTCCAGCTTATCACTGAGATTAAGGGTAAAGGGCAGTCCTATGAAGGTTAGAGGGCCGCACTATGGGTCCAATGAAGTTTATTAGGTCACTTTTCACTGATGTAAGGAGAACTAGTAAAGAAATGCAAATACAGAGCATTGGATTGAAGTCTATGCACATTTAACTCACTCATTAATTGTAGACTTGTAATGGCACGCTATTGAAATGTTCCTAATGGAGAGAAAAGTACAACTTAATAGCATAAAATATTTTAAAAGCAAGTGATTGAAATTTTAAAATGTCACAATGATCAACTATTCCGAACCTTTTCATGTATATATGTTCCTTTAGCTTTGTTTATGTTACCTTAGGAAAATAATAAAACAAATTATACTGCATATTCAAACTCAGAATCCATACTTGGCAACTTTAAATCGGTTTACGAAAACTAAAGCAACGGTTCACAGGAAAACCTTACAGATCCACAGGATGCATAAGAACTAAATGAACCTGGGAGACCTACAGCGAGAATCTATAAACACATAGCAGTGTTCTAAAGAATGCTGCACAGATTCAGAAGTTGTTTTTTTTATTACCTGGACTAATTCCTAGCCGCATGCTTCAGAGCAGCCCTGGAATACCGCCAAGGATGATCTGTGCTGCTTTCCAAATACTCCTTAATCTTTGATTGCTGGGTATTGTCCCATATTGCTTAAAACCAAAACATCAATAATGACAGAAGTGCTCTGGCAATCAGTCTCATCTTGTAACACAAATGTTTGCTTAGATTTTCTCCCATACCAGTGATGTATTAACTGGCTATGTGCATAGTAGATCAATATTATTATGAGCTGATCCATCTTCCTCAGCTGCTGTAATACAGTTCCGTCACCAACCCACACTAAGTCACAAGAGCACTAAGTGACAAGAAACCGTAATCTTTGCTGCTCTGCAACAAATGGAGCTAGTGCATTCACTAATGGAAGCAACATTTGTTTGTTATTATGTTAGAACTCTAGGTTTTATTTACAAGGACACAGAAAGAAAACAATATACGTATTAAATGACACAAAAAGGGTCAATAAATAGATTTATAGATTTAACTACTGTATGTGTGACAAGTAGATTAAACACTAACACCAAGCTAGTCAGGATACATTTTATAAAGTCGCCTCAATATCTAAAATCTGTTGCATTGCAAAAAATCAATCCAGCAGAATAACAATTCATATAAAGTAGCAAAACAATAGTTGTTGTTGCAAAACACGCAACAACAAAAGAAGCATAGAACTGGCTGCAATCTACCAGCACTTACAAATAACTAGAGATGTTCACTCACCCCCATGTTTTGGTTTTGGTTTTGGATCTGGATCAACTTCGTGTTTTGGCTTTGGATCCCTATTTTTTTCGAAAATCCTATTTTGTTTGCTAAAATCACATAATTTGGCTCTTTTTTTCGTTCCTACATTATTATTATTAACTTCAATAACATTAATTTCCAGTCAATTTTTGTCAAGTGACAAGAACACTGCTACCCCTCCTGATTCTATATGAGCAATGTCACTGGAGAATGGAGAGTGACAAGAACACTGCTACCCCTCCTGATTCTATATGAGCAATGTCACTGGAGAATGGAGAGTGACAAGAACACTGCTACCCCTCCTGATTCTATATGAGCAATGTCACTGGAGAATGGAGAGTGACAAGAACACTGCTACCCCTCCTGATTCTATATGAGCAATGTCACTGGAGAATGGAGAGTGGCAAGAACACTGCTACCCCTCCTGATTCTATATGAGCAATGTCACTGGAGAATGGAGTGACAAGAAAACTGCTACTCCTGTTTCTGTGTGAGCAATGGCGCTGGACCTGCTGGGAAGGGAGGTACTTATGGAATCCAAAACCCGCAAGATCCGACAACGGAACAATGACGTTTTGCCTCGATTCAGATCCAAGGATGCGTGAAAGTACCGAGCCGGCTCACGAGCCTACTCGGGTCCCCTAAGTTCGGGTGGGTTCGGTTTTCAGAAAACCGAGCCCGGGCATCTCTACAAATAACTTGCATTTCAGGGAGAAAAACAGTGTTGACACTTTTTCCTCATCCTTTTACTTCACATCTAAAACAAAAAACATGACAACCAATTCCAAACTCTGAGCATAGGCCATGAATCTAACTCACTCTTAATTAACATTACTTGATTAGTGTAAATGATTCTCCTTTAACGTCGGGTACTCCATTATGTACCCGGTACAATAATAAACCAGAAAACAACAACTCTATACTACAAATTATTGTGCCACATATGAGGTGATTTAATGCTCAGTATGTATTACATTGTCTGGTACCCTGCTGATCTTAATTGAAATTTCACTTCATTGAATTTTTATCTATGGTAAAGCATTTTTACCCTTTTAATTACTGGACTACGTCACAGTAGCTCCTCTGTCCAAACAAACATATATAACTAATTCTGCAGATCCCTGCTGCTCATTTCCATCTGCTCCAAATTGATTCCCAAATTCAAATTGTTTGTGATTAAACTCCAACCACCAAACTATTCCTTATACCTGCACTGTGATTAAAAAGCTCTGCTCCTAAGTCAGCCGCTCTCATTCCTCTCATAGACCAGGTCTGCAGACCTATATTGTTATGGATTCTATCATTATGTATAACAGCAACTTGACAGATAGTGATCTGTAACCAGAGCTTTTAATCACTTACATAAAATACTCACTCTAAGACCCCATAGAGGAGAGAATAAATGCATAGTATCCCTAAGGCATTTTTTGCAAGAGACAACCTACCATTTACATATAACAAGGTTGAGCAGTTAGGGCCGGAGTCATTAAGGCAAGAAAGGAGTAAATGTTCTCTGGGACAAACCATGTTTCAATGCAAGGGGTGCAAATTAGTTTATTATTTTGCAAATAAGTTAAATACTGGCTGTTTTTTCATCTAACACACAAAAATGTAATACCTTTATTATTACACTGAAATGTAATGTTGATCTACGACATGCCCTATCCCAACTATAAATTTGACCCCACATTTTAAATTTACCTCCCCCTGCAATGCAACATGGTTTTGCCCAGGTGTAAATGATACTCCTTTTTTATGCTTTGCTCTCCTTAATGACTCAGGCCCTTAGTGTATATCTCCCTGGTGCGTGTAAGTGAAGGAAACATCTAATTCTCATGCAAACTACCATGACCATAATGAAACAATGAACATTTCCTAAACAACAGTGAATAAGTAATTCAACACCATTTTATAGGCAACTGGAAAAAATTATCTCACTTGGAATCAAGGCGTTGCATACACACAGGCCAGAGCGCCATCATTTGAAATAACACAGTGCTGAAGGAGCAGGGAGAGGCAGGGGAAGCGGTAAAGATCTGAAGATGTTTGGTGATTAGTAAAATCTCAACACCTCTTCTTCCATCAATCAAAATGTTACACTTTGTTAAAGTGTAGCAACAGGAAGAGAAATAACTGAATTTGCAACCCCAGCAGAGATACATTAGTGTACACATCACTTACACACAGTGGAGGCAGCCAGAATGATGACTAAAATGATATCCATTATATCCATGAGAACTTAGCCTATCATTTCATTAGGATAGCAGTGACATCACTGAGGCACTATAGGAAAAATATTCATGAGGCAAGTGGGATTATGTTGTTGCTTTCTCTACATGCAATGTCAATAGTAAATGAGAGCAAGAATTGTTGTGTCATTTGGCAAAAATCAATTTACTCTAACTCCATTGACCTTTGAAAAGAAAAAAAATATCAAGCAGCACAATCTTCCATAGGTGACGCAATAAAGCAAATATACCTCGCGTTAGGTCATAAGATCTTTTATAAAATCCTAAATAGAAACACCAAAGTAAAGAACGAATAAAGTGTAATATAAGAGAAAACAACACTTATCACACAAATTATATTTTCTCAGGCGTTTGGGGCTTTTGTGATATAGTTTCTCTGCTCCAGTTGTGCAGCTATACCAAAAACACCAATAATCAGGAAGACATCTCCTCTGATTTTTCCCACGTGACTGAAATGACTCAAAACCAGAATGGTCCCCAGAGTACTTGCACCTCCCTGATTGGTAAACCTTGACAACAATGTTCAGTGCTTTTTCTGTGTACCTATCTCCTTCCTGACTTGCAGCACCCAGCTCTGACATATTTCTTCTCAAAGGACTTCCTTATGATCCAAATATTTTGCAAATGGGTATATTTTTTTTGTTTGGCAAATTTTTTTTTTTTTTTACAAAAGAACATTATTATACTACTTGTTCCTTCTGTATTTTTATTTAACGTTTTTAAAATTTGTAACCTCTAAAAGGAAAGTATATTATATTGTAACATCCACTAAAGGTTGGATTTTTTTATTCACTTTGGGCTTCATTTAGAGTCAAGCGCAATGTGCGTCTAAGACTTACATGAAAGAGTAGGAGTGGGAGTGTGCCGCAGCTTTGTAGGGTATTACGAGGGGCATGCAACCCCAGTTGCGTTCCACTTGCAATACCCTACCGAGCTGCAACCAGTTCCCGCAGCTAGCTAACCACTTGCGTCACCTAATTCCTGCTGCACTTCTTCAATCTTGTTTTGACCTGTGTTCCGCCTGCGTCTTAATCGACTAGGGTAGATTTTGCGGGTAGACACCCATAGTATCTGAATTATTCACGGTCACGCCTACATAACTCTGTGTTCCACCCTTTCCCTCGTACTGAGTCGCAAGCTGTCGCAGTGTACACTGCATCTGAAAAGCAGACAGAACTGCAGGGAACTGTTGCTTACTACGCATGCCCATCAGTGGAAATGTGCAGGATGGGCCTGAAATGGACTTTGCGTCCGACTCTAAATGAGGCCCTTTGAGTGGATCTTACTCTACAAGCACTGCTACACTTTAGGCATCGATTTAAAAAAATGCACTCTGCCTTATTAAAAAAGTTATAAGATAATTTTGTTTCTTATCTTGACCTTTAGAAGGTGGCATTCTCAAATCAAAAAGGTATACTCCATCTGCTAAAATGATAACAAGAACATATGCTAGTTATTTCTACAGATGAAATCCACCATGACTGCATTGTCTTCTAATACATTTTTCCTAATCTAACACCTCATCTTCCTCATTTACTTTTACAGTTATTACTAAGTAACTGTAGTCCTGCATCTTCCTTTATTTTATATCCGTGCTTTTTTTTGTATGAAAAAAGGTGCCGGAACTCACATTATGTTGTCAATTACTGTACACCCCTACATGTCAGTTGTATAACGAAACATTGCGGTCGCCGCCCGTAGTAGGCACTCAGCGCATGACCACACGACCAATCACAAGCTGAGCAGCGCCACAAGCCAAGCAGTGCCATCACAACCAGTGCAAACGAAGTCCGCATGCATCGGACTTGACACACAAGCAGCCCACATGCACCGTTTTAATGATTTTGCCGCCGACCTGCTACGCTCGACAGGGCGATTCAAGTCCACGTGGACCACACATCAAATGTTCAAAAGTTACTTTTAAAACTTGGAAATCCGTTGAAAAAAGATGCTGGAACTCTGTTCCGGTGGGATCTGTGACCAAAAGAAAAGCACTGCCTTTGTGAGATTTATTGCCCTGGTTGTCAATTAGTTCAAGCTACAAGTATAAATCGTCATTTTCAATGAAGATCTCAAAATATGGATTTTAAATTAACTATAACATTAAAACAATAAGACAAAAACCATTATTTCAATACAATTTGTACCTATTTTTGTTTTGGTTTTTTGTTCTACCTTCTATATTTGTTGTTTAGATGTTTTAAGGGCCACTGAACATTAATTACAGCTTACAAGTTTTTTTAGATATTTATATATTTGAGGTGAAAGTTTCGATTGAGAGGGGAGACATTTTTCTACACACAGTACACTTCCTATTAGACGTTCCACTGATAGACCCCCTACAAGTATCCTCTTTTAGATACAATAGCTTGCACTCTGCTTCATATCAAACAGAAATCCACATGTCAAAAATGAATCTTAATGTTTAGATATTGAAACTTTTACCTCTGTATAAATGTTATTGGTAGCTCGTTTATATAAGTCATAGTGTATTTTAGTTTTAGTAGCCCTTTAACATGTTTAACAAACTATATAATGTAACTGTATCAGTAAACAGAATAATATATATTAGTTTTTTGTTTGTTTGTATTGGGTTTGTTTAAATCTATGATAAAAAAAATTCCTCTAGTGTTTGGTTTCTCTTTCACAAAATCTAGAACATTTCCAATTTTAAAGGAAAAAAAGTTCAGTTATGTCAACCAATTCACAATTTTGCCAACTAATGGCAAAACACGGGTGTCAGATCTCTAATAAATACAGAGCCGGATTAACCTAATGGTCTTTGTGGGCTATAACCCAGGGGCTTCTGGCGGCTGGGGGTCTTAAGAAATATTTTTATGTAATACTGCCGGCGATCGGGTCGGGGTCAGCCTCCCATTGATTCTAGGCAGGTGCAGCTAACAGCAAATCAGATGCTGTTAGCTGCCCTGCTGTCAGTGCAGCAGTGGCGCTAGAGAGAAGGTCTCGTGAGACTATGACTCATAGTTACGCGAGATCTCACTAGGCAGCGCGCTGCCCGCCATGCCCGCACAGACAGCAGGACAAGAAGATAGAAGAGGAGCCTGCAGGCTGCAGTGAGGGAAGAGGACCAGGTAAGTGCTGTATATATATCGGAGGGGGGGCACTCACATTACCCTTAGCCCGGTGGCCTGCATTGCCTTAATCCAGCCCCAAATAAATATAGATATATTTGAACATTTTTTCTGCTTTCAATGTGCCAAATTATTGCATAGAAGTGTACCTTCATTCCACACCAGCTAATTCATAGGCTGCTGATTCACTTATGTGTAAGTGTATGCTATCATTTCCTAATTTGTCATAAATAACACACTGACTTCCATAGCTCTCAATTTTATTTGAGATTATACTTCTTTAATGAATTGTTGTTACTGTGCATTAATTAGTTATGTGTGTTCATATGTGGACAGGATTTAGGATGATTGGCAACATACAGTAATCAACCATTGCTCCATGCCGTCACCTATTTCTCCCAAAAGCTAAATGTTAATTGCTCATCTCTTATATTTCACATGATTAAATTCTAAAATGTGTGGACTTATGAGCTATGCCTCAAGACAGGATTTAATGCAGGTAAAATACCAAATATTAAACAACTAATGCTACAACACTGCAGTCAGAACATAATCTGCACAGTATAGCAAATTGTGTAAATGCCAGAGCCATCAAAACCTTTATGAATTGCCTATGAAACAAAACAGCTTTAAATGAAAGACAAAGAGAACAAACCAAAAAATATTGCAAGAGATTAAGGCTGTGCATATTTATTTATATATCGACAGGATTCCTAGCTGTAGAGAGAAAACATAATTGGCTAATTAAAGAACAGAAATCCTGTTACAGTAAATTAAGCAGCATTTCAGACATCCATTTTTTCTGTCAGGTGTTACATTTTAACAAGTTTGTATTTATAGGTTAGTACATGAAATATAAGTGCTAATCATTTCATCTTTCAGGGACCACGGCCAGTCCCCACTGTAAGTTTTGCACACACATGTGGCCAATATCATCCTTTGTTATGGACTATTTACCTCTAGCTTAGACAGCCAGCAGTGTTGCCCTTATCCAAGGTAAGTACACACTGACAGTATGGGTGCATCTGACCCAGAGAGTCGTCCCTCATTCACATATGTCCAGTCATAACGTAGAAACAGGCTGTGTATACCATATTCAAAATACTTACTTTATTAAATGTAGAAAATATCACAATATAATCCCAGTTCTCTTAATTTCATGTCAATTTCTACTGACTTGCGATGTACATTGGCTATAAAATCCCCATTGCCATCAAAGCATTAAGAAAATATTTAGCTGGGGATTCTTATATTCTTTTATTACAATGTTTTTAAAAAAACAGACAATTCATTTCACCCCTTTTGTTTTAGTGCTTGCCATTTGCTTTTGCTCATCTGGGCAATGCAACGCTTAGCCATTCTTCTTTCCAACATTGCCTGGGGTCATTGGTGACCAGCAGTTTTCAAATCATTCCATATTACTCTATGTTTAGAGACATTTTCCTGCTAGAATATAGATCATCTTCTTTCAGCTTTTGATGGACATTGCTCAGTAACCTACTAATTGAGTGCTACAGGGAAATTAAATTAACGTTCATCTCATTACGTTCAAGTCTGTGCTGTTTGGAGAATCTCAAAGACGGAATTGATGATCACACGCAGCTTCGATACTGTGTCAGTGCTGGTTCATTGTGCAGCTCTTATTAACATTGTGATAACCAAAAACTGCGGGGCATTAGGACCCAGGACTGTCTCACAGCATGATACAGGAGAGACTATAGGGGGTAAATGTATCAAGCTGCGAGTTTACGGCAGTTTTGAAAACTGGAGATGATGCCTATAGCAACTGATCAGATTCTAGCTTTCATTTTGTAGAATGCACTAAATAAAGGATAACTTGAATCTTTTTCGTTGCTATAGGCAACATCTCCACTTTTCAAACCTGCCGGAAACTAGCAGCTTGATACATTTACCCCCTGGATCCAAAAAAAGTCTAGTCTGGAAGACTGCTGTAAAGTTCAATGGTTTTGTGACTGAGACTGTTGGGAGGAGCAGCCTCAGATTTAGTAAATACAGAGGAAACATTATGTGAAAAGAGGCAGGTTTTTCTGCTATGCTGTTGTGAGGAAAACTGCTGCAGAGGGCTGAAGTGTGTTGCCAGCCAGAACCCTGTATTTGTAAAGACTTGAAGACAAGGACTGATATCAGTGAGTCAGATTGGAGCTGACAACTGTCTACACAACAGGAAACAGGTTTGTGTAATCAAACCAACTGTGTATTCTCACTCACTGCACAGTAAAGCCTACATTTTAAGAGCTATGAGCTAGATTTACAGAAACATTAGCTTAACAAGTGTAGTGCCTCACCCAACCTTCCAGTACGTACTTTAGACAGTAACTGATATTTTTGATCCTTATACTGAGGTTATAACATTAACATTATAAAAGTGTGTACCTCCATTATAATAAAAATGTCTCCTGTCCGTTTCTAACGTGGACATTTGCAAAAGTCCGCCCAGTGAAAATATCTATGCTAATTTGCTCTGCTAAGGATGGACTTCAATAACAGGATATCATTTGCTTGTGGTTTATTATTTGAAATTAATGTTGTTTGTAATAATAGTGACAAGAACTGTATTACTTTATTCTAAGACTGTTTATGTCCGTGGTTCCCAAAGTGTGCGTGTGACAGGATAGACCGCCTATGTCACCCTGTCTGTTGTTGCTGGGAACCGACTGGGCTTACTTTGCCACAGTTTCCCTTTTGTTATCCCAAATGCGCCCTCTTGCTGCAGTAGGAGGGGCTTACAAAGGCTGCCACCACTGGACTCCTATACCGCCATCCAGAACTGTGTTTCTTCTGGGTAATTGATGCTGCTAGTGTATCTCGTTGCTGGTGTACCTGGGCTGGTACTCCTGACCTCTTACTATGGATCAGGGAAGCTGTGGATTGATCCCCCCTGGCCTATCCCACTGACCAGGGCTGCATGTGTAGCAGGCAGAGCGGTGGTACCGGAAAAGCTTGGGTCCAAACCTCAGAGACAGCCAGAGAACGGATTAGAGTTAGGGCCTAATCTGCATTTCAAAGGAATACAGCAATATTGAAGATGTTTCCAAGCAGGTCTTTGAAGCAAGATGTTTATTTGCTATCACTGGTTAAAGGTACCACTGATCAGGTCAGATGTTGAAATCAGAAGAACAAGTTTCCAATACAACATAGTGCCTTTTATACAATTTAGACACAGGCTATTTTTAGCATCAGGATATAACCTGTTTACACAAACATGGATTTATATGCATTGCAAAGCCACTAATATTTACATTTAGCTATGAAATTCTAAAAACTTTACTGCGATATCCTGCCTCTCATTTCAGAGCCAGGATACATACTAGCAAGTCAAAAGGTCTGACATGAATACCTTCTTCAGACAGTTGCCAAGTACACATTCCCACAGAACAACAAAAACCCAAAACAATCCACTTCCCCACATCACAATACACCAAAGAATAAACACATTTTCTACCCTGGTCTCAGAAATAATGATTTCCTATCTCAAAATATACACAATATTAAAAATAAGTGCATTGGCAATTTAAATAAATAAGCGCCCTGCGCTATTTCCTTTCAATAAATTCATACCATAAGTTATTTATATGTGATCCAGTCACAGTGTGCCATGGCTTCCAGGGGTGCCATGCCAGGGGAAAGGAAAAAAAACACCTTACTAATCCAGCATTCTCCTCCTCGCTTCTCACTGAATGTCGGGCGTGACGTCATCACGGCCCACATATTCAGTGAGCAGCAGCAGGAGAGAGGTGGATGCTGACACTTGGGCGCTGCCTTGTTGGTAAGAAGACCGAAGAGAAGACAGAAGAGATAGAAGAAAGAAGGCCAAGTATAGTAAGTAAGGGACAAAAAAATGAAGGAGGGCACAGAGTGTGAGGATGAAGGGGGGCACAGAGTGTGAGGATGAAGGGGGGCACAGAGTGTGTGGATGAAGGTGGCACACCGTGTGAGGATGAAAGGGGCACAGTGTGATGATTTTTGTACATGTTGTTTTATTTTGTTTGATCTTATGCCTCTTAATATTAGCTGTAAATTATTCTTTGACAGAAATTTAATTGAAAAAAAATATATAAAAATATTCTTTTCCCTTGGATTTATGTGTAATTTTTTTGCAAACAACTTACTAAGTATTTCTGTCCTGACCTAAATACTTATTATGTTATTTTAACCCAACTACTGCGGATACTGCTCAGTAATTATTTTGGAGGGGTGCCTTGAAAAAAATATGGAGACTCTAAGGGTGCCGCAAACTGAAAAAGTTTGGGAACCACTGGTTTATGTGATGGTTATAAACAGCTACTCAGAGTATTGTGAAGCATAGTTGTAATCAAATTGTTTAAGTAAAAGAAGTGTTAACATATAGTAATATTATTATTGCTTTTGTTATTCTAAATTAAGGCCTGATAGTGTTGCCATAGTAACGACTAAAATAACAGACACCTCTATTCGGTAAAACCTGTGAATATTGTATTTTAGATTTTACTTATTGCTAATAATTTTTTCTTAAGAAATATTTAAGTGACGCATTGTTTCTGTATAATAAATATGACGTCACTTCACACATTTGGTGTTCTACTTGTATTGGAGACTCGAGGGTTCTCTGCCCCACGGCTATGCTGTGACCGAGAGAAGAGCGTCCGGACACCAGGTACGATCCGCACTACACACTCTAACACCTACCTATAGGATTGTTACAACATCATCGCGCTGTTTCATATATGGTGTGACCAATCAGGATTGCCAAAGTACCATTTATTGGGGAACTTATCATTGCACCACGGGACAACAATTGGCTTCACAACTACACTTTTTGTGTGTACGTTTTGCAACATACAGAAAGAGTGATGCCCTTTTACGATTACCACTGATGGTATAACCAACTTCATTTGCGATTCATTCGATAAGGGATGGCAAGATGTGGGTTGTATGACAGAGGAGCACTATATTGATTTTCCTACTGGCTAGACACCATTATCAGCATTTGAGACTCTCAACTGACAGTGCATAGTGACTTTTTTATCCCTAAGGCTTAACATCTCCATATGGTACAATTAATTGTGATTTACATTTCGTATGCCATATACCTTTATGTCTGAAATTCATAGCGATTATTGTATTTATATGAACAGCTGAATAGTGATCACTATAATATTTATGCTACATTTATTCAGTTTTTATGGTAACTTGTGTATTGCATTATAATAAATTGTTGTTTTTATTTAGCCACAGATTTTTTTTCTTTTTTACTGTGTTTAAAATATAGTTCCTGAGCGCGATTGCACAATATTTTCTCTTGTTTTCTTACTGTGGGGGAATCGCAGATCCCCTGCAACCAGCAGCTTCGGACTGTTACCATACCCAGCGCTTAAAAGTTTTTTATTATTAAACCAGTGGCATGTTGCAAACATTTCTCAGTTAAGTCTTAGCACATATATTAGAATTTACATTAGCATTTATAAATTGCATTGTCATACTATTTGGATCAGAAAATTAACTCACTGGTGCAATAGGAGTGGGTAGTGTAAATATTTTACACCTACAGTGTTTGAAAAGATAGGTATAAAGCCGTTCTATAAATGGTTTATGGAAATTTTATTCCCACTGATGTTCCTTCCCCCAATACTGCGACATTCTACAGCAAAATATAAATCAGCATCTGGCTTCACTTTCTGCTTGCCAAGTCCAGTTTTTTCACAGGAACACTTTGCAGGCATGTCGGTGTTCTGTATGCTCTGCAAACCCTTTACCTAGCCTGGATCTTTTGGCAATAATAGATCTAGGATATTTGTGCTGGTTGTCACAGTCATCTACCATCCATTGCATTCTTGAGTGAAATATTACTGGAGATTGTGCCAAAAGTCAAAGTTATGTCACTGGCAATAGAGAGATGTAATCATCTGCAAGTGTAGGCTGTAGCACAATGAAACATGCTATGCATGTGTAGTTGGCAGCAGTAATCTGCAACACTTAGTAGTGCCCACTGCTCAAACATCTGCCACAAAAACACAGGCTGGTGATGAAGAGGAATACATAAATACAGTAAATGGATCATTGTTCCACTGAGAACACAGATTGGGTAGATGTTTAAACATGCAGAGGAAAGTGAAGAACTTTGAGCAACATATAAGTAGAATGTGACATTGTTCTTTCATGTCACAAATTATATTGTAATTTTTGAGACTCCACATGTCAGCAAGATTACTTAAGAGACTACCCTGGTGTATTCAGAGGATCTTCAAATTACATTAGAATACATTTGAAATAATCAGCAAAAGTGAAAACAGTGTGTGATAAAGTAATCAACAAAATAACTATCAACATCACACACTGTTTGCAGATTGCAAATATTTGCCAATTACTTTAGCGCAACCATTTTTTCCTCGAGTCATCTCATTTACATGTTTCACGCTATACACATATTAAGGATTATTTGTGATGACCTCTGTATAGGATAACACATCCAAAAACAAGACACCAGAAGGAATAATGTCATATGTTTGGCTATTCTGATGACATCGTAATACAGTATTTATTTTCTCAAGTTCATGTTGTACAGCTGCATGGAGCCAACATTGGCTTGATTATATCTCTGTGCTTCCTAATTTACCAAGAGGTGAGCTAGATATTGAGGGTGAAGTGAAATGAAAAGAAGTTACATTACATGGGAAGGAGGATTCTCTCCCCATCCCCCAATCTTTATGCCCTACACCGGCGGTTCCCAAACTGTGCGCCGCGGCTCCCAGGGGTGCCGCGGCGCTGTCACTGGGGTGCCGCGGGCCAGACATAAAAAAATAAAAAAACACAGAAACTTACCAATCCGTCGGGCGCCGGGACCCAGCAGCCTCCTCTCTCCTGCAGCTGTCACTGAATATCGACGTCAGTAACAAGCTGCAGGAGAGAGGAGGCTGTTGGGTCCCGGCGCCCGACGGATTGGTAAGTCTCTGTGTTTTGTTTTGTTTTTTTATGGCTGGCGCCTGGCGCGGGGCAGAGTGAGGGGGATCGTGGCAGAGGAGGGGGACAGAAGATGGTGAGAGGGGGACAGAGGATGGTGACAGCGGGACAGAGGTTGGTGACAGAGGATGGTGACAGCGGGACAGAGGTTGGTGACAGAGGATGGTGACAGCGGGACAGAGGAGGAGAGCAGAGGATTGTGACAGCGGGACAGAGGAGGAGAGCAGAGGATTGTGACAGTGGGACAGAGGTTGGTGACAGAGGATGGTGACAGCGGGACAGAGGAGGAGAGCAGAGGATGGTGACAGTGGGACACAGGTTGGTGACAGAGGATAGTGACCGCGGGACAGAGGAGGAGAGCAGAGGATGGTGACAGTGGGACAGAGGAGGGGGACAGGATGGTGACAGCGGGACAGAGGAGGGGGGACAGGATGGTGACAGCGGGACAGAGGAGGGGGACAGGATGGTGACAGCGGGACAGAGGAGGGGGACAGGATGGTGACAGCGGGACAGAGGAGGGGGACAGGATGGTGACAGCGGGACAGAGAAGGGGGACAGGATGGTGACAGCGGGACAGAGGAGGAGAGCAGAGGATGGTGACAGCGGGACAGAGGAGGAGAGCAGAGGATGGTGACAGCGGGACATAGGAGGAGAGCAGAGGATGGTGACAGCGGGACAGAGGAGGGGGACAGGATGGTGACAGCGGGACAGAGGAGGGGGACAGAGGATGGTGACAGCGGGACAGAGGAGGAGAGCAGAGGATGGTGACAGTGGGACAGAGGAGGGGGACAGAGCGGCAGAGGATGGGGACAGAGAGCAGAGGATGGGGACAGAGAGCAGAGGATGGGGACAGAGAGCAGAGGATGGGGACAGAGAGCAGAGGATGGGGACAGAGGGGCAGAGGAGGGGCACAGCGGGGCAGAGGAGGGGGACACAGCGTGAGAGGGGCAGTGGAGGGGGACACAGCGTGTGAGAGGGCAGTTTGTCTGGATGCAGAGGGGGCAGAGTGCCTGAGGGCAGAGTGTCTGGATGCAGAGGGGGCATTTTTGCATACAACTAAATAAGTATTTCTGTCCTGACCTAAATACTTATTACAATTTTTTGACCCAACTACTTCTAAAACAGGACTGCTCAATAATTATTTTGGAGGGGTGCCTTGAAAAAATTTGGAGACTCTAAGGGTGCCGCGAACTGCAAAAGTTTGGGAACCACTGCCCTACACTGTTCTACAAGTTACATAAGCCACTAGAAAGTCTTTTGGGATGCATTAAGAATAGTAAATAATTTCATGGATACTATGATGTTGTAAAGACAAACATAAGCATGTAATGCTGTCCAAACCTTGGTCTACTACAATTAAATTAAGATCTCCTTTTTTCATTTTAAAAATGCAACTACACATTAAATAAAAAGTCCAGTTTTGCAGACTTTATTTTATTAAATGGTTTGGTCTACAAATATAACCCCTACACTATCTCTAATTGGTGGTTAGATACACTCTGCTAGAAAATGTATTCATCTGGTACTTATTACTACCGAATCTTCATCTCATTGAACCCATATGTACTGTTCCTGTGTTCACTATTGGTGTATTCGATTGTCTTGACAAATTCCTGGCAGTGGACCTAAACGTCGATACGACAGTATGGTAAAGATTTTAATAGACACTGCTTTCGGGGATTGCCTTCTCTACTGTACATAAACATTAATATATACATATACACACACACACACACACACACACATTATAAACACACACAGGCACAGTTGCTTCACAAACAATGATATGTTGGGTACTTTAAGAAGTAAACGAGAAAGCCATTCTCTCGCTGTCTGAGATATGTCCCTCATGGGCAGATGCACTTGTCCATTAAACTTTTAACAAGGTCACACACAGAACATCTTCAGAGCTTGTTTTATGGTCAAATGCTTTTTACAATCACTTTGAAAAAAAAGGTTGAGAAGAATCAAATAAACTGTTGTATCACATATAGGAAGGCTGTTTCCAAGCTGAGATCATTGATTTTATGAGCTTGAATGAGTCCTATTTTTCAAATACTATGTGCCAGTCAGACGATTTTGTTCACTGAACTGAGTCACTGCTTATACATACATACATACTCTATGAATGTAGCTTTACACTAATACTGAGCATGGAATATTTTACAGTAATAAAGTATGAAATAGAACATTTGCTGCTGTGAACAAGGGTATACTTACTCCCCCTATGTAGACCTCCCCAATCCCTGTACTGTGGTGTCCCTCTAGCTGCCCTATTGGGTACCAAAAGAAAAAGAAAATTGTTTCTACTCTGAAACCCCACGCTTAGCTATCACAAATTTACAACACTGTATGCTATTCTTTGCTTTCATTAAAGCATGCTGTTAAATACATTTAATGTACAGCTGCTTACTAAATTAATTTTTTTAGGTTTAAAGCAATAATAGTCAGCAAAGCTTTTACACATGGCATCTCCTCTTTAAGATAAAATATTGACTGAGTGCATAGTGATCCATTATTTGCTCTTGCCGTGGCTCTGTTAGGAGCAAGTGGCGTTTATCTATTATGGAATTTTTTATTTTCATTTGGATTACTTCAGCAAATAAGATTCATTATGGATTTAGGAGTTAAATAAAAGGGCAAACATGAGCTTTGGGGGTATAAGAGGCATATCTAAAGATTTATAAATAGGCAGCATCTCCAGAGGCATTATTTACTTATCTGCATATGACCTCACTGTACTTTATTTCACAATATCCCCCTGATCGGCAGGGACTGGCTGGGTTGGGAGGCAGGGGGGACATCTGTCCTCTGGGCCAGCCTCATAGAGGGATACCTTAGGCTGGGTCACTAGGCCGTCTGTATTTTTTCCTTTAAAAATGTTCCTTATAGGCTGCTGAGATGAGTCTTGTCCCCTAGGCTAAAATTTGCCAGCCCTGCCCTGCTGATCGGCCTCTCTATTGGCAGGGCCTGTGTATGCATTTTATGCAAAACTCTAAATTGGGGTGCTTTATGTGCAGAGTGCATTTTTACTCCATACAAATGGACTTAATTTCTACTCAATATAAGGCCATTAATATATAATAATTTACAGAGCTATACAAAAGCTTCAAAATATTTTGTATTTATAAATCGTGAACCACCATAAAAAGTGTGTAAATTCTGAGAATCATGAATGAGGATTTTCACAAAACGAACAGCAAACCATATGGATTAAAATAATGTGAAATCCTGGCAGACGGATTTGCTCATAACTAATTGTATCAGCGTGCAGGTTGTAATAAATATGTGTAACGCAACAGAGCATTGCCTATTATCCCAAACTACTTTCAGCAAAAAAGTACATTTTTCATGATCAAGTGATAGAAGAGTCATCTAGCATAGTTAAAGATTAGTAGTTTTGAAGAATAAAAATATATCAAGTCAACACTATATAACTTTCTTCTCTTTCCAGTTAAAACTGACAATTGTGTTCACTTACTATATAGATCAATGTGGGCTCTGAAAAACTATAACGCCCATCATTAAAGAGCTGCAGGCATTCTTAGTAAATTACTACAAATTATTTGTAACTACAAAGAACTTTTGCTTTGATGAGGGCGTTGCTCATACTGGGTATATTAAGTTTTGAAGTGGTCGGGGATAGAACAACCTGTAGCCAACCAGTGCACTATGGCAGTTTAGCATGTGGCTGGTCAGTGTCACCCTGCTACCCTCCACAACTCTACCAAGATAGTACGTATAGGATATATCTCCCAACATGCCACCAGTTGGACATGGGGCGTGGCCATGTCAAGCCAGGGCCATGGCCACACCCCCAGATGAATGCCTAGTTCTGGAAAGTGCTATGCTGTATATTACATACCTCCATTCCCCCAGCATTCCCACCTGCGGGACAAATATGTCCCTGGGCAGTACAGAGCCCTAAAATCGGGACAGTTGGGAGGTTTCATCTACTGCACAAATCCCTCATAACATGAAATCGATAGAAGAAGATATGTTGCTTTACGTACTAACCCAGATGTCTCCATTGTCTGAGCTCCTGTACTGAATACAAATCAAAGGCAGAGAAGCCAAAATAATTTCTCAGAATTAGATCAGACCACTCAAGGACAAGCACAGAGCAGCAATAATGTCTCGCTGGTCTAGATTGGCAACCTGTTACATCCCTTTCTGCATTTCCAGATGGCTTATTTGTGCCTATGAACAGAGGGGACCATTAACCTCTTCAGTGGTGAGGAAAATTGCAGAGATCACAAATGCCCCATTAGCCATAAATGGAGACAATGGATAAAATGAAGAAGATTTCAATTAAAGTAGTCACATCAGAGGCTACTTATGTAGCGTAAGAAAAAGGTTTTTACAATGTAATAAGCTCCAGCTTAAATGACATACTTTAAAAAAATAAATAAAAAATAAATGCTGTTTATTTATTTGGTTTATTTACAGTTTGTTTTGTTATAATTGTTAAGCAAAACATATGGGCCCATGTAATAAGATTCTGTATATTTGTGTGCAGGGCCTCTACCAGGGGGAGGGGGGACACAGGTCAAGGACCCGTCATGTCAGAGGCCCTCGCGGTTATTACTTTAACCTTTTAGGGATTTGACTAATTCAGTCATGCTGCTGTTGAAGGCCCAAAGCCACAAGCATCACAGCAGCGTCACCAGCCTCTGTGTCGTGCAGCCGTCATCTCTCAACTGATGATCACTGCACCATCACACACCACCAATATACAGTTTGCTACTTAATGTAGTTCCTATAAATTAGTTGTTTTTTACAGTTAAAGTTTGCTTGCATGTATTAAACATAGTTACCTACTGACAAACTTTTTGGAATCCCAGAGTCCCGGGAGAGCAGTGCAGCTCCCACATCGTGCCCACTTAGTGAAGTGGGTGAGGCTTAGTGACAATTCACAGCATATTGCTTATTGACGCAGTTTGTTTGATCACACTCCCAGGACACAGCAGAGAGATCTCCCCTCCCATAGGGGACATCATATATGTCGGCAAGAATGGTATTAACTAGAGGGACAGCTATCATACGGTTACCTTGGGTAAGGTTGAATTGTACATTTTATACTCACTCACTTTGTATCTTTGCAACTGTATAACATGAAATATCACCCATCAACTCTGATGAGAAAGTGGTAGATTAGTTTTAGGTTTTACTTTTCAATAAAACAACTGTCAGCAATGGAAGTATAGTAGTTTTGTTCATAAAGAAGAGCTGACTAATGCTCTATAAGGTTTTTTTTGAGAGTACTTAGGGGAAAAGAAGAAGCATTTATTCTGAGACTTCAAAGGATATATATTCCCTGGCATAATGATCCGCAAAATAAATGCAGGAAGCATGAGTTTCATGGTCCATAAAATCAGCTGTTCTGGACATGGCTGCTAGAGTTCAGGTCATTAAAGTTGACTATTTTAATTTGGATGTAAACAATGTAATTTACAACACAGATGCTTAACAGGTGACCAAACTGTAATTGATTCTAGGTATAAAGCAGTAATTGTCTACATCGTTCAGCACATAAAATAAATGTGACATATTTGACTAGAACAGCAGAATCCTAATATGTATACATTTTGTCTTGTACGGTTCAAATCTATGCTATTTGTTCTGCAGCATCGAAAAACACTATATGGTCTGTTCATGGATTAAATATTAAATAAAATGTTAAAGCAATTTATAGCCAGATCTAAAATTCAATTGAGAGCACCATTTTGAGATATACCTCAGCTTATGCAGCTGATCAGATATTTTCCACATCCCATAGACCTGTATGTGAACGGCGAAGCCTGACAATTCGTCACGCAGCTAAAAGCTTTTCAACGCTTGCCTGTTTAACCTAACATCATCTCAGGATGGCATTACTTATCTTTCTGAATGGAGCCATCTTTGCAGGCTGCATGCTCCTCCCGTATTCAAGCCAGAGTTGACGTTACTACATAGGAGTCTATGTTTCGAAGCACATGAGCAATAAAGTCAACTCGGTCAGCTCTATAGTGCCTGAGCAGGGATTTTCGCTGGTTATAGACTGGCAGATGAGTATTGTTAAATAGCGGCAATACAAGTAGCTGTATGGCTGCAATCAGTGGTGACTCAGATTGCCGAGTACCGCCACACACTGGCTACCAATGATAAGTAATCCCCTAAATTTAAATTAAGTTCAATGCTGCTCAGACCGGAAATCAAATTGGAGACAATCTTATGCACGCAGTCTTAAACACTCTTACAGAATGGGATTACATTGAACATGAAATATTGTTCACACTCACAGTGGGACTTCAGTTGTAGAAAAATCATTGGTTAAACCAGCTTGATATGTTAAACTGAAATTCACAATACATGCACAGATAGTAAGGCTTTAAGATGAATTTCAGAACCACTGGTTTACCAGACAGCTCCCCCATCATGTTTATTTATTTTATTCAACAGTAGTAGCTTTTAAAACTGGCAATTTTATAAACTAAATCTGAGAAGTAGACAGAAAGAAAAAAAAAAGAGAACAGATTTGAGTACATAGAGCCAATGACAAAAGTACAAGGAGGAAAACACACTTTACGAATGGCTGCCAAGTATTAATTTCCCCTATGGGCTTTGTGCTTGCCTGTACAAATCTTTGAAAGGACATTACAAAGAGATAGTGAGAGATATACACTATAAATCAGAGTCATCAGCTCAGAGAATGGTGTTAATGTGATGTGGCTCCTCTGCTTACAATCTAGATTACTTCTCCTTTAGCAGATCTTTTCTGTATAAGACAACAGACTTTTTATTGAGCATCACACACAATTTACAAGCACAAAACACGGAGTTGCCAATAAACTGGCTATTTATTTGGCTTACTGTATGTTATAAAAAGAAAGCACCGACAAGTCTTTGGCAAAAACAACCTTTCAGACAATGCACATCGAGTCATGTTCTAAACCCTACTAATCCCATTCAGAGAAAAAACACAGTATCCAGAGAGTGCAATTAAAAAGGACCTTGACTCACTACATATAAATGTAACATTTGGGTACCAATAAGGGCTTCTTAGAGGCCCAAATGGCACCAAAATTTAGCCTTGTTATATATTACTACTACATACACTACAGCTAACATTGTATTTATATTTTAAAAGAAGGTGAAGTGCAATTTAGCATTTCTCCTTAGTTATCGAGATTCCAGTTCTCTCAGAAACTGCCAATATAAAATATCCAAATTATTGGCAATCAGTGCACACACTATAAACAGTGCAGTACAACAGAGCTGCTGAGAGCTATATTCATAACGGCAACAAAAAATTTCATTGCCATAAATTAATTAGATGTAATGAGTGAATAAAGTGCATGCACTCACAATATATTTTATATATATATATATATATATATATATATATATATATATATATATATATATATATATATATATATATATATATACATACATACATACATACAAGTTAACCCGTGCATGATACTCATGCATTCTAGTCAAATCAAGCTACTTAAGGTCTTAAAAAGGTACTTGTCATGCATTTGGGCCTAGCCCAGGCCTCCTCAGGGGAAGAGCGTTACTTCCCAACGCAAGCGCCCTTTTTTAACGTGGTTTTGTCCACATGTCACCACCTCATCATTTTTCTCCATCACCTCATCCTTCATCGCCACATCCTTCATCAAGCTACTTAAGGTGTTAAAAACTCCCCACTGTCACCCCCGGCATCCACCAACCATTCCCAACTGTCACTTCTCCTTCAAGAAATATATAGGTCAGTGTATAACTCTGCCCAGCAGGTGGCGCTGCAGCTTGGTTTTTTTTTTTTTTTCACACACGCCACTATGCATTTATATAGTAGATACATACATAAAACACATATATATATATATATATATATATATATATACACATACACATATATACACACACACGTGAAGCAATGCTGTTAATAGTTAAAACACTGAGTCTCTCCAGATCCGCTACCAAGTATTTGAAACAATCTCATAAAGACCACCACACTTTAGTTCTTTGTATGCAAGTCTTTTTAATTAAAAAATAAATAAATCTTAGTGCTATATGCTTAAAACATAAAGGGGAATAATTGACACTATCACACTCTGGTGAATTTGAACAACTGAATACTTAATGGGGGAATTCAACTGTATTCAAAATCACATCGGAGACTCATACAGTGAATGCCTGTGGGAAGTTACAGTACTGTCTTTTTCCCCGCCTCCCTTTCACAGCATCTCCAATTGCTAAGGGAAAAAAATGCGTTCAATGCGTCAGTGCATTCTGAAGGAAAGCACCGCCTCCATGTCATCTGGTCCCTGAACAATGGGAGATCAAGATGCTTAGATGTAATCGGTTCATCTGTTGGTCCAGTATATACATATCACCAAGTGGAAACTCAGAATACATACTCAAAGCAGATTCCGCTGACCGCAAACCTCAGATATATTCAAGTATCCAGAAATCCATAAACGAGAACATTGAGAAATGCAAAAATGGAAACAATTTTTACATTATTACTGCATGTCGGTAATTTTATGCACAGAAATAATCACCAAGTGCTTTTCCTATAATTACTATGAAGAGATCTGCTAAATAATGTAATTAAGAGGGGAATATCAGGGCATGTTGTGGAAAGACAGGAATTTTTTTAAAGCATTCTAGTACATTTCAGGTATGGTGTTCAAAATTACAGAAAAACCTCTTATGCAGAAAGCCTTAAGGGCTGGTTCACATCTATGCATTGGGTAAATGGCAAAAAATGCAACATGTGCTTTAAACACATTTTAGTAATGCAATTTTAGTGCATTTTCCATGTGTTGACTTTCACCAATAGAATCTATTTTTTGGTAACACACGTTGAGGCATGATAAATAGGGCATTCTGCATTCTAAAATTTTAAACATGGCGTTAAATTTTTAGAATGCAGTGGTGGGAACAAGTCCATAAGAAACCATTCATCCTATTTACAATGCAGTTTTCAGATGTTAGTGGTGGAAAACAAGTGTGAACAAACCCTAATTCCGAAGCATTTTTCCTTATAGATACTATGCATGCATGCAGGGGCATAACTAGGAATAAAGGGTCCCCATTCCCTCTTTTCACTTCCTCACAACATTACTCTGTAAGGTGAGTGGTTTGCAGAAGAGCACACCAGTGAATAGGCTATTGGTATATGGGTGCTTTGCACATCCACGTTTATTAGCCTAGGGAACTCTACAGTAATATTCTGTTTTCCTTTATTAGCATGCAGCGTTAGCTCTATGTTCCTGACACATGAACACAAATCTGTTCTTTGCATGATGTCAAGAGCATTCACAGGGAACAGAAGTGCCTTGAGTCTGGAACTATGCAGCCTCCTATGTACAGGAAAAAAGCATACAAAAAGCAGAAATCTGTAGACTAATATATATGGTCGTGCAAAGTGCCCAAACAAGCAGTTAGCCTTATGGGCTTAAATATGACTGAACCCGGGGAGGGCTGGTAAGTTTCATCTCAGGGGGGCAGGAGTCGACTCAGCAGCCTATTGGGAACATTTTAAAGGGGAAAAATACAGGTGGCCCATTGATCCAGTCCAAAGCAGCCTACTATGGGACCGGTCTGGGTGGCAGATGCCCCCTAGCCCAACATACCCCTGGACTGGACCATATGTGCCTGCGGGCACTGTAGCAGTGCTTTACTATTGGGAACAAACTCTGTAATAAAACAAGACTGGTTAACTGACAGACAAATAGGAAGAAAAAAAGGGTCTTGCTCACAAGATTGCAATCTATAATATGATTTTGTATACCTACAGCTCAAAACCCATGCAATGAACATCAACTGACTAGAAGAACAACGTTTATAATCTGTGATTCTTCATTTACTGTAGAAGTTATTAAAAGAAACATCTAACTCCAAATGTTTTCAATAGTTTTACCCATCTTCTTCATATTGCATTTCTCCTATATAGAACAAACAGCCCTGATCTGTCCGCAATCTGATTTACACCAGGTGATAAAATGAAGAGCACACAGTCCATGCCTATTAAGAGCCCCATATCCTTGTCATGAGACACACAGTACATTAAGTTCAGGACCTGATTTATTGTTTGGCTTCCAAGAGGGATACTACTAAACAGACCCAGAGAAACACAATATTTACAACAGTTGCCAAGAACCAGCTGTAAAATACTTAACAGTTAATATTCATTTAATATGATTTTCAAGGAAATTGCGCAACCATTTTGCCACAAATAAATTATATGTATGTTTTCAACCATCTGCACAACAGACCAGTTTCTTTGTTAATTGTAGATGAATGTGTGTTGAAAACTATAATTATTTTTGCAGGGGTGCCCATACACACTAGACTATTGGCGTGCAATTAAGCAGCTTCAAACCGTTTTAGTTGTAAATCTCAGCCAAAAATATTGCTAAACACAAAATGGCTAGAGCTTTCAGATTTGGCCACATGGGTATAGACATGTTTATAAGCAATCCAAATGATCAGCGGTCAGACCAAGCAGCAATATTGGCCTGGTTATGGGCACCTTAAACCATACATGCCAACTTTTAAGATTTCTCCCCCAGGAGATCCGGGGGAGAAGTCATGTGACATGGGGTAGGAGAAGGGTGTGATGACATTGTCGCGTCACCATAGCCCCGCCCCCGCTATAAAAAAGCCGAAATTCATGGCATTGAATGGAGGGGGTGGGGCTTAATGTAACAATTAAGCCCCACCCCCTCCATTCATTGCCATGAATTTCGGCAAATTTGGGAGCTTTGCCTACTCTTCCTGGAGTCCGTGAGGACTCCCCGAAATTCGTGAGCCTCCCGGGAATTCCGGGAGAATAGGCAAGTATGTCTTAAACTACTACATGCAGTTTCCCAAAAAGGTACACTGAGAAGGGCTGGGGCTGACATAACAATTTTATTAGGCCTTATCTTTATCATGATAAATATTTATGACCTTCTAAAATGCCTGCCACCTTCTTGTTCAGTGACAGCTACTGGTCCCAGCAATGTGGCCGGGAACCATTTGATTCAGTTCCCTGGAACCTGATTAGCAAAACATAGATTTCAATATGAGTTCCCCAATTCACAACAAAAAGCATTTGATCACTGCATTAAGCGATCAACAGGCATCGCCTATGCCACAATAATTGGTTCAAGGAATGTGCAAGAACAATTTACCCATGTAGAAGTAAAACTCATTAAAAACTCATTAAAACTCATGTAAAACTTATTAAAAAGGTTTCAGCTGAGCATTATATTGGGTGTTTGGAGAAGGGGATAAAAGGGGAAAAAAGTATTAGAATCATGTTTGACAGTCACTCATTTTCTCTTAGACAAGATTCAAGAATTAATTTTCTTTTATATTTTTAAGAAGTGTCCATTTTTATCATTGACATAACATGATAAAAATGACAGGCAAACCACTGGTAAATGACCACTTTACAAGCATGCTATATAATGTCCCCATGCTCGTATAAAATACAACAAAATAGACAAATGACTGCAAATGTGGGAACCAACGGTCAGAATAATATACTGTGATTTTCTTGACATACTCTTAAATATAAATGTTTTTAACTTATATTACTAGGTCATCTACAAATTTTAAATTGTTACATTACACTATGCAATTACAGGATAAATTCATAATTTCCAACCTTCTTATAAAACATAAAACTTCACTATACATGAACTTATTTAGCTATACGAAAGATAGCACCTGACTGGCTTTGAACCCTTTGGGCCTGAATCATATTTAGATGTACATCAATTTGTGTAGCGTATCTTGCTGACATCAAGGCCACAAACAATTGCATGCAACTCGTGTTTCAATGTATTTGACACTTACGACTCCCTACGTGAAAGGCGGAACACAGGAGGGAAGTGGCGGATTAACTTAGGTCATACACAGTAAGGGCATTCCAACGCAGATGTGGCTGACTCAAGTACACTTGTTTTCATCCATTCCTTTTATACCCACTACAGGGCAGGTGTAAATGCAGACTGATACTGATGACTGATACGGCATAGTCTTTTAATTAAAAGGTACGCATGTGTGTGCCACTAGCCATCACAGAACAACTTTATGCAATGAAGATTTTCTATACAAAAGCACTATGGGGGGTATTCAATTGTCAGCGAGATTTTTTTTTCCACGCCATGTTAAAAAAAAAAATCTCTCGCGGGTTTTTGCCGGCAATAGTGACCGTTTTGAGTTAGCGCAGCGGGAGAACTCGTGCAATTCAATTGAAAAAGAAAGAACGCTGCCCCCGTGCATTAAAAATTGTGTTTGTGAGATTTTATGGGAGTGAATGGGAGATTTAACGCTGTCATGTATAACACAAAAAAAATGATTTTGCATAAATTTCCATACATTAGATTGCATTACACATTGATACACATTGATAATATCTACATTACAGTACTTTCTTTTAGCATATTGTTTTATTGAACTATTTTTTACCATGCAATCATCTATACCATGTCAAAACACATTACTACATTCATATTTGTACCAAAAACATACATAAATCTAATTAATTAGTGATTTTATTGTTTATTTTTTTATATCAATATTTTTTCACAAGAAAATCAACATACACAAGTTAGGCATTAGTGATAAACATAAGTTTAACTTTTTTTCAACATTTTTACATGATTTCAAGTACTTTTCAGAGGTTTTTTTTTTTTTAACACACCCCAAGGAGGTGCGAGATAAAACAGCATATTTGCCTGTTTTACCCGCCGCGTTAAAAAACAATTGAATAGCTTTTAACGCGGCTGCCTCTCGCACACCCTATACTTTCAAAAGACCTTCTACAGGAGCGCAAGAGGACCATTTCATGAAAAAAACCGTAGCGTTACAAATGGAATTGAATTGCGGGTAAAGTTAACCTGTTCGAAAATTATAATAAAACAGCGTTAAAATTACTTAACACGCTCACAATTGAATACCCCCCTATATGTACAGTATGCACTGAAAACATCTTTATTTAGGTAAATAATGTAAAGAAAAATACCTTTTTTAAAAAATAAATATTTATATAAATGATTATACTGTTAAGAGTTGTTACTTTATGACCACATAAAAGTTTTATGCGCTCCACTGTACCTTTTATCGCGCAGTCTGTTCTGTGTAAGGCAATTACTTACACCTTGATTCAAATCAACACGTATCTAGAGATCCACTTTGATTTGAATAGTCAGAATTATGCACATGTTCTGTGATTCTTATTAAAAAATGCTTACATGCAAGTTGTATTTGAACATGAATCAGGCCCATTGTGTAAATGTTTTCATAAACGTAAATCAGAGAGCACCAATGGTCTGAAATAAAACTTATCTCTACATATTGCATCTTTTAAAATCATGTGGCTGAAACTACAGAGTAGCAGCCAACCAGTTCTAATTAAGTTTTATTTTTTCCTTCCTTCGCTACTTACTTGTTTTGGGATTTGATGAATTGTTGTGACCTGAAACTAGGTCATAATGAAGTTAGCTCATAATCACAACATGTTCCCACCTGATACTGATGTTGTTTAAAGGAATTGCCAGGAAAGCGTTCTGTCATTTATCACCATCATTTTCTCTAAGGAACCGGTGAAATCAGTATTTTTCTCTTCATATTTTTACTATCACATACACTCTAGATTGTGGTATGCAGCCTTCCTTGATTGATAGGATGGAATAATACTGTGTATTATGTTTTCTTTGCTGTTTCTTTTCATTTCAATCTGAGGGGGCAACGACCATAAACAGCACCCCCACAATTTGCTTGATTAAAAAAAAAATCAAATATTATTTTTCCTGAACATGTATCAAGTGAAGAATTCAAATATTTTGCTAAATGAAAACAAAATGTAGCAACATATCAATCAGAAAGCAGCTTATGTCCAGTAAAGAAACAATGAGTTCATAACATGTAAAAATGTCATGCACATGTGAAGGGTCGCTATGCAGGCCATATTGCAATAACAGTCAGTACCTTCTGCCCTGTCTAGCTGGTAGGTACGGGCAACCAATACCAGAGAACCCCCCCCTTCCTCCCCCCGAATATAAGGGTGTTTAAAACAGTCACATGTGGGCAGACTCTAGTGCAGTGCAAATGAAATATTGGGCGGCAGGTCATCTCAGTTTATTTATCTCCTCCAGCTCAAAAGAGAATAATGGTTGCAGGTAAAGGTTGTATGACCATTTGATCTCCTCCAGCTCACACTTGCAGCTCTGGTGATTCATACATCCGATGTTGTAGGGACAGGTATTTCACAGCATCCATCCCAGTCATTCATATACACATGCAAACGGTAGGCATGGTCCAGATATTCTTGCATGTCACTAGTACACACCATCCCCTACCTCAGGGAACCTCTTTTTCAACTTTCAGCCACACGGTGGCCTACCCTCAAGGTATGGGGGCAATTTCCAAGAGTGCTCCTACTGCTGCTGTATAGGGTGCTTCCCCACTATCCGGGGACCTCCCATCATTTCTCTCATGATGGCTGGGAATAACTGTTAAGGGAAGACTTCCAGATTATTTTGCAGTTGTTATACATCCTAGTTGTCAGAGATTTCTGCATCACCTCTTCATAGTCACACACTAATTTGCTGACTCACAGTATGCCCCTGACTACAGGGTCCAACTGTACTGCTTCCCATGGCACTCTCCTGACTGCTTAGGGGCACATAACTCAGTCTCATGGAGGATATGGCTATGAACTCTCTCCCGGGGTGCCATCACTATATCAGGGGCTCACTTTCCCCCTCTCATGCACACAAATGCATTTTCATGGCAGCTGCCACCCACTCGCCCCTACCAAGGGTCTCTGGCTGCAAAACATCCATGTCTTTCTCTTCCAGGAACACTTCAGCAGCTTCTCAACCAAAAATTCTACCATCCTTAAAACCTTTGAAGTACTTTACTCTCCACCTATTGCCCACTGTCATACCAGTGTTGCACATTCCATGCTCTCTCTCTGCACTGGTGCCTCTTCTGGAGTACCCCTAATGGCGGGGAGCCCCCTCTGCAATCCTACATTACTCTTTATGGGGTCTTTGCAGCCCTCACTGTGCTATTAACTCCAGGACCAATGTTTCCCTTCCAGGGGTGGCTCAAGTGGTGGAATTCTACTCCTATAGGGCTGTTTCATGTCCCTAGTAGGTCCCTTTCCCTTGCTGGGGACCTGGGACTACCTCCTTCCTTCCGGGTCACAGCTAGAAAATGGCACACTTTAGGGCAGGAAGCCAGTTTTTATATACTCTAGCTCCCACCTGACTCCCTGTGCCTCTGGGCACATACGCCCCAATCGGACATTGGCCATGCCACCACCACACAACACACCCGCTCACATCACTGAAGGGCTGGGGCCACCAAGAACGGCCGCCATTCTTACACACTCAATATAGAACTTCAATCCAAGGATCAGTTCTAGGTGAGCTTTTAACCCACGCAAACGGCAGAACAGGTACTACACATACAAACTTGTCCCTCCAGGGGCTGGCTGCAAATTTTAGGCCGGAGGGTGAGACTCTATTCAGCAGCTTATATGGAACATTTTATAGAATAAATAAAAAAAAATCAGGTAGCCCAGTGACCCAGGCCAAGGTAGCCCACTATTGGACCGACCTGGGAGAAAGGGGGTCAGATGGTTGCCCCCAGCTCAGCCAGCCCTTAACAACCTCATCTTTAATTTCAGTTTGAGGAGACCAACATTATGCCACAAAATTAATTCATAACTACTAGAATGTCATGCCAGCAAATCTGAAAGGTGTGTGTGTGTGTGTGTGTGTGTGTGTGTGTGTGTGTGTGTGTGTGCTGACTCACTGCGGATACAAAACAAAGGCATAGTCATGTGTTCAACATTGTATCATATTGAGGCATGACATCTCCTGGGGGCATCCTAATGCTACTTAAGAACTCCTGTATTGCTGAGCTGCACCTACTCACAGTGCACACACATCCCAACAGTCCTGTGAGTTGAGACAAAGGACCTGGCTGTCGAGAGAGCCCACTCAAATCAGCACTGACTGTTCTGCTAAAATCAGGACAGATGGGAAGCTCGGAATATGCAGGTGCCAGGAATCCTGCATTTAGATACATATCTCTGTATTCAACTTTCACTTCACAGCATATCAAGCACAGCTGATGCAAGTTGCTGAGATGTAATCAGGTGATTGCTGAAATCACCGAGGGGGAGAGTTGAACTCATAAACAGTATTTAAAACTAGTCTGCCTGTCATACTCTTCCAGAATATCAGGTTTGCTGTTCTGAGCTCTTGAGCATTTTACCCTGTTTACTGCTTGGTTCCTTATTATTGAACCGGCTTCGACATACCTGGATCCTGACTTTGTACTGTGCTGACAGATTGGTTTTGAACTTTGGCTTTTTCTGACTATTCTTCTGCATACTGATTCTGTCCATGTAACCTGCACTCTGCTGACCTTGGCTAGTCTGACTCTTCTGCCTTAAGAGTTACTTACCTGTAGTCCTCTGCCCATCATTCTAAGGGCCAGTTTAGTGGATGGAAACTTGATCACTAGATGCAGACAAATCCATCCTGCTTTGTGGCATGCTCTGATTAATAACGGTAGTAACTTAGACTCTGCAACACTGCTCTCTGGCTGTGTCAGTCTTAGTGTTGTATACACAACCCCAAACTTGACAGCAAGCCTGTTTCAACCAGCACTTGCCTGAATCTACGTGTTGTGTGTGAGAGAAAGGGTTAATCAAAGCTAACTCACCGGGTAAGTCTAGCAATGATTACAATCCCCTTTTTATATCATAAACATACTCAAATTATTATACTTGTTATAGGAAAACGCAGAAATATGAGTCACAACCCCAAATCAGTATTTGTCTCCAAGTAAGATGAACAAAAATACTTTACACTCATGATGGTTTTAAAAGATCAGCTTCTCACATCAGCCGCCCCCCTCCCTCTGAGGTCACTCAGAAAGGCGGTATATGTGCTAATGGGGAGGGGGACTTCACACCTGTGTGAAGCACAGTATATTCAAAAATAGTCCGAAATTCATATACAAAACAAAGTTTACTCTCGAACATCACAGAATTATACTTATATATAAGTTGACACATTTGAAAGCTGCAGTTAGCTTTTCCTAGTAAAACTTTGTAACGCAAATTATTTAATGAAATCTAAATAGAAAATTGAATATCAAAGACTGTTACAATAATATGATATGAGATTTGCCTCTTGATAGATGCTGCCCTGCCAAAAACAAAACAAAATGATACTGATTATAATGAATAAAATATATATCTTATGCAAGATGTTTTACCTCAGCCAGAGGATGCCCATTTTGATACATATAGACAGAAGCAAGTAGTAAAAGTGGCTGTATTTTGATAATTGTGGTGTCAAGGAAAAACAAAACCAGAGCAAAGAAGATAACTTTTCCTGTACCGCTTATAACCCAGTTACCCAGTCATACATACTTTTCTTTGGCCTGTATTATATAAAATATGATTGGAGTTCCCATAAATACACAGCAGTGATGCACAACCCAGGGCCCGCAGGCCGCATACGGACCCTTAAGGCCAATATATGTGGCCCACAAGAAGCAAGACAGATGCAGGAGAGGAAGAGAGAGATACTACAGTAGTCCACATTGTACCAGGCATCACGCTGGCTGTGGGGGTGTTGGAAACTTCCAAGTTCCAACCCCCAGAGCTGCAATGAGACCCAGTCATGTATCTGTGAGGTCAGTCTGGCAGCAAACCAGAATGAATAAGCTTAAATTAGAGTTACTACCGGGCTATTCCTGTACTACTGGTAAGATTAGTCTCGCTGGCAGGGGCTATCTTCATCGATAACATAGCGGTAGCCTTTAATAAATAGGGCTTCTCCCTATCTATGACAAAAACGCCAGTGTATAATAAATGGACCGTTACTCTGGAGGCATTGAGGGCAGGCATTGTGTTGATGGAGGGGAGTTACTACAGTAGTGCTGGCACTCCTATTGTGTAACTGCAAGTTGATGACCTCCCTCGGTGTGTTAGTACAGAGCTGAAGCTCCACTCTTTAGGTATATTATTACAGAGGTGATGCTCCACTTGTTTGTTTTTTTTTACTATAAAGGTTGGTTGGTGTTTTTGTATTACTATAGAGGTGAAGAGGAGTATATGTTACGGCAGAGATGAAGTAGAGGTGGGAATGTGTCACAGGGGAATGGCATGGCTCGACCACACCCACTACAGGGAATGACAATGCCTCCTCTGGCATGGATTTCACACTTGCCTAATCACTTGGAATTTGTGGTAGACCCTACATTCCAGGTAGGTCTCTCAGACTCCCAGCAGAGCAGTCAATTTTCCCACATCCCACCCCCTTCCTTATAAAGTAGTCAGGATGGGGGCCCTTCGTGATAGTATGTGTCGTGAATTGCGTCCTTTTGGGGTGGAATGACAAGTGATTGTGGGATTGCTGGGCCAAAATGCCGCTGTTTGCAATGCCCCGCCTCATCCACATTTGTATATTGCATACACTTCTGTCTTATTTGAAGGGGTTGCATTGAAACTTTGGAATAAAGAGAATTTTCTCCAAATACTCAACGTGACCAAGCTCTCATTTTGCAAAAGTGCGTTAAATTGGTCTCATCTACCTCCAGGACAATGTTGCAAGTTATATAAATATACTGTATCTTATCAAGTGAATTTAAAACGATTCCTAACTGTCCTGTTGTAATTGCAATATTATCATAATTTACAGTTAAATCTTCTATGATTTGGAACTACAAGGCTTCTCTTTAATATAACAAGATAAACCCTAGATACAATAAACATTAACAAACCCTCACATTTTAGCAGAATATTGAAGCGCTTTCTGTCTGGTAGCAGCAATAAGAAAGATCTGACAGCAGATGACAGAATTTTCAATGCTGCATGATTCCTTTATAGGGGCATGGTGCAGTGGTGACCTCAGAGATGGGAATGTGATCAACTGAACATAAAAGTGGTCCCTGAAGAAATCAGGAAGGAGGCTGGGAGCTAGGAAAAAAATACAACACTGTGACCTCAAGCCTGACAATTTTCACATTGAGCTGATGATTGTAATAGAAATGCTTCTATAGGAGAAGACTAGCATGCAGAGGCATATTATATCATTAGAGTGCACTGAACTTTGTTATTTAATGTACCAGACTTTACCTGCTTTACAGTATTTCTATTTATCAAATCGAGAAAAGCAGTAAATCTTGCGAAAATGTTTTGTTGGAGTTAGGGCTTTTCCCTATTTATCAAAGCCCCGAGTAGAGTAAGGATTATTGCTGGAGGTATCCCATACTTGCCAACTTGATAATCTTGGATTCCGGGAGCCTGCGGAGGAGGTAAGCGTGATGGAGGGCGGGGCTCCAAAATGTGCGTCATTTTGGACCCGCCCCCCATGACGTAATGACGCAAACGCGTCATTTGACAGCGGGGGGCGGAGCCAAATGCCGTGATTCCCCGGTGAATCGGGGCGTTTGGGACCTAATTCTGCCCACTTCACTAGGAAGTAGGGCACTTCCTAGTGAAGTGGGCAGACCTGGGAGATTGCCACACTCCCTCGGGAGTCCGGGAGACTCTCGCAAAATGCGGGAGTCTCCCAGGTGGCAAGTATGAGGTATCCTTCGCTGGATGCCTCTGATGAAGCTTCCCTATGGCCTATTTAACACCTCAGGATGACAACTACTGGGAGTCAGAATCTGGAATCCTCCCGGACAAGTTGACACTGTCAGATCCCAGGTGGAGACAGGATTTACTGATTAGTTCTGCGTCATAATTGCCCTGCCCCACAACACCAAGAATTGTGCATTGCACAGTAGTGGAAGGGGGATCTCACCATGCCCCCTCCTCATTTGCCACTGGTCAAACCCTCCGGGATCTCCTAGAGGCGAGTGAAAAAGTTGGCAATTATGTTCAAACACATGGGATTGCCACTGTAAACTAGAACAAAGTCCTTAATGGCTGCCGTTTCCAATTTGACCTATATTGAGAAGCAGCAATATCATAATTATTGGTCTGAAATGAAAATATTCAGCTTGGTTACAACATTTCAACCAAAGGGTCCATTTGTTTTAAATATTTGAGCATTATAAAAAGATTCCTTTCTAATGTCTCACGGTCCCAAATCTCAGCATCCCAAGTAATTACAGTTGTTTGTAGTGTCAGCAAATATTAGGTGCATTAAGATAAAGTGGTATATGTGAGCTTTTATAGGAGCCTTTGGGAGAAGGCTGCCATTAGCTCGGATCAGGACAAAAGAACTGTAGAGCAGATGGTAAGTACAGGTGGAGAAATGAGCCATTAACACTGAAACCCCACATTACAATTTATGAAGACGAAAAAACAAAATATTAATATGGAATTTTCCAGTATCCCATTGAGGCACAAGCTGGAGTTTTGTAATTTCTGCAAACATATGAAACCCTGAAATGATGGTGCCTGCTTACCTAATCTTACAATATTACAGAGCTTAAATGGACATAAAATGCTGATTTAGATACACCACCTGGAGATTACTGCCCTCTTCTCTAGAGATTGATCTTGAGTACTAGAATCTGAAATGTTATGAAACATTATTCTTTCAAGAACCTTGCTCAGTAAGTTCACTGTATGACAGTTTCATAAATCCCTTCTCCTCTGCTCCTACTATAAGCAAGCAGTGAAAAACAAATAATAGCATGCAGTTCAGGGGAGAATGAGCAGCCCATTTTATGGATTTCCAGGTAACGTGTTAAGGTAACAACAAACCATAATAACAGCAGTGCCTACAAGCATTAAGACCTCTAAGCGCAACAATTCTCTCTATTTGTGTGGTGTGCAGAAATGTAAACATGAAAATAATGGTTGTTTGTATGCAGGGCCATCTTTTCCATTGGGCACGATGGGCAGGTGCCCGGGGGCCCCACAGGCAAGGGGACCCCATAGGCAGGGCTCTTAATGAGAAGAAATAATCCTGCAATAGAAAAAACCTGCAAAAAAAACCTTCAAGGGTCACTGAGCAAGTACATCTATCTATCTCTATCTCTATATCTGTATCTGTATACATCTATATATCAATATCTATATCTATATCTAGGGGCCCCGGTGCACTGCTTTGCCCGGGGGCCCATAATGTTGTTAAGATGGCCCTGTTTGTATGTTCTATTCCTTGGATACAGATCTTTCTGTAGGAGACCAGTGGCGCACGCAGGGGGGGTTTCTGAGTCTCCAGAAACCCCCTGGCACTAACTAAGTGGCCACTGTCCTATACAGCAGCCGCGGGGTGTTAAAGAAGCGTCCGCGGCGGTGCTGTATTGTATACAGCACCACCGCAGACGCTTCTTAGACAGCGCCGTGGCTGCTGTATAGGACAGCGCTGGCGAAACGGAGCTGCTGCGCATGCACGGGCGCATGCGCAGCAGCTCTCTCTCTAGTGTGTTTTTTTTTTTTTTTTTCGGTCGGCGGGGAGAAACCCCCCCCCCCCCCCCCGACAATCCTCTGTGCGCCGCTAGAGACAGTGAATTTCTTTACACTTTACTAGCAGCTCAACAGTGGGCAAGTTGCAGATAATAGTGGGAGCCATGCATTTTTAGCGCACACACACACACACATCAGTTAATCTTGTACTTGCCAACTCTCTCAGAATCTCCGGGAGACTCCCTGCCTGCATCCTGCCCACTTCCTAGTGAAAATATTGATTTGGCCAAAATAACGCGATTGACCGTGCCCTGCCCCCTTGCGCCCTCCCACCACGCCCCCTCTCCAGCATCTCCTGCAACTTCAGAACACAATGTTTGTTGGTGAGTATGGATAACCTGGAACAACAAGAAATATACTGCAAATGGATTGTTTAACTGTGGATTGTAGCTGGTACTGTTAAAGAAATAATTTTCACGAGACTTCTATAAAAATCTATTTCTTTTTATCACCATTAGATAAATATGGGAAAGCTTAGAAAATGGTACTAGTGTGCCTTTAAGACTAATTTACAAATAGTAATCACACCTCAAATCATTGGTGTTTAATTAACAGTACATCCTCTTCACAGTGGCATCATGTAGCAGCACAGCTGCCCATGTAGCACAAATACATCAGATTTTTAATTCCTCTAATATTGGTGCAAAACAAATGGGGAAAATCCTACCTGACAGAGTTAATATATCATTGTTTTGTAGACATCTGCATCATCAGCATTGCAATTTATGTGTAATATATCTTAGAAAAGTAACATATACTTTCCCCATGATGTGCAAATAATATATTCAATGGAGATTTTTTTTTTGCTTCAGATTTCATGTTCATCTGTTCAACTATAAAAAACATTGGTGTGCGACAATACCAAAACTCACTACCTCGCTTTCCTTTTTCCTTTTCCGTCTGCTGAAAGCTGAACATGAGGCATTGGGATCCCCAGGAGCCTGAACGGTGGGAAGTAAATTTAAATCTATTTACTAGACCAGATTTTTGTCTAGATTTGCTAAACTGCGGGTTTTAAAAAGTGGAGATGTTGCCTATAGCAACCAATCAGATTGTAGCTGTCATTAATTTAGTGCATTCTACAAAATAACAGCTAGAATCTGATTGGTTGCTATAGGCAACATCTCCACTTTTTCAAACTTGCAGTTTAGTAAATTGTAAGCTCCAATGGGGCAGGGACTGATGTGAATGAGTTCTCTGTACAGCACTGCGGAATTAGTGGCGCTATATAAATAACTGATGATGATGAGGATGATGATGATATACCCCCAAAAGTGAAATGGATACCTTATGGAGAAACAAAGCTGAACAACATACACTATGGGGACATGATCTTAGACAGACAAGCGATGTGCTCTCCTATCCCACAAATTCCCATCACAATAGCACCTATGATGAATGAGTGGAAAGAATATGGTCACAGCTTTTTATTTATTAATAGCAATCATAACAATAATAGGAGTGGCATACCAGGCAACAAAGTGCTACAGCAACCAAACATCAAGGATCACATATGCCAAGGCCATCCAACTGGCCATCTGACCACCTGCCCTGGTGAAAAACATAAAACTAGACTACCTAGACAAATACTTATACTGTTCAACCTACAGGGAAAGAATTGCAATTCCTCCCCAATACTTTATCCTTCTCGAGGAGCAGCAGCGGGACCCTGAAAGGCTCTGCGCTGCTGTCAAGGCCGGTCAACTGATGTCTTAAAATATGTTCCCCATTAAATAAATTAAAAAAGGTATGCATACATTTAAATGGATCAGTTAAATCATACTTGCCTACATTTGGCAAGTCGTATTCGGCAGAGGGGTGTGTCTAGAGGGCGGGACGCGGCCAATCGCAGCATTTGGGCCCGCTGCTTGCATCAAATATTACGTTTTGTTGCGTGGGGCGGGGCCAATATGATGCGATTCGCCGCGAATCACGTCATTTTAGACCCGCAATTGCAGGATGCTGGAGATTTGCCAGCTCTCCCAGGAGTCTGTGAGACCGACCCGAATTTCGGGAGTCTCCCGGACATTCCGGGAGAGTTGGCAAGTATGAGTTAAATCACAAATATGTTACTCCAAGTGTGTAGCAGGGATCACACACAAGTGCATAGCTTGGGACAATATATAACTATTTTAAGGCCATGCAGTAGTTTCTATTATTACTCAGCTGTCTTTCAAAAGGCTTTATAGCCACAGCATGAGCTGATCAGACACTGCAGCAGGATGTAACAGGAAAGTAAATCTATAAAGGAGGTTTCTGGCCACTTAGCCACATTTATTGCTAAATATTGATTGTCGTAATGCTTAGAATTCATAACCAAGAAAGACAGCAATTAATCTATCCTATGTTATTTAAGTCTAGTGAATACGATTTTCAGAAACAATTAAAAATGATCATAAAATAGAACAAACAAACAAACAAAATGTTCAGGTGATATTTACTAGAAAATGAAATGAAAGGGGAAAAAAAAGGTATAAAAATGTCACGGAAACCTTAGGGAAATTACACAAGCCCACTGTACAAGCCCATTGTCTTCTACATCTGCTCCACAAAAACCTACAAATTCCACAATTTATGAGCACAAAAGAGGATTGTAAGCGTATTTCAGCACACTGCACTTATACAACAAAGCAAGCATGCATCAATGCATACACTTCACTTTACACAGCAGTGCTAAATTATTTATTTGTAAAATGGCTCGGTAGGCAGCCAGAACAAACAAGGCAGAAATTCTGGCCTTCCAAATCTGTCAAGGTCAAGCAGCATTTAAATAAGCAAAATCATTGTGAAGCAGGGATTAAAATGGAATATTAACAATTTGAAGATGGCTCAAGTTAGTTTGGAAACTATAAACACACTAGGAAATCATTTATACCGTACAAAATCAGCTCTTCTAAAGATAATAATTGAATTTGATGAGCAGTGGACAAAATTTAACAAAAAAGTTTAAAATTAAAAATTTGCAAATAAGCTGCAAATAGGAAAATAAACAATACCCCTTCTGCTCCCAACAAAAGACAAAAAAAAAACCAAAACAAAACAAAACCAAACACTCTTACAGATTCCATGGCTGCTCAAGTACACAGTAACAGACTTAGGGGCCTATTTATCAATCATTTTTTTTTTCTTGTAAATTCCTCGAAAACGTCAAATAACCGCAAATATAAGTACCCTGCAAATTTATTATTGGTGCATCGCAGCAGATATCAGATATCTGCTGCTTTGCATTTTTTTCGAAATACCTAACAGTCCACATAGATGTCTATGGGGACTGCTATGTACCGCAATTTAGCAACTTTTGAAAAAACTTTTACACATGTGGTAATGTACGCCAGCTCAGGCAGGCGTACATTACCATTTCTGATAGTTCTCAGCACTGTTAAGCTCTGCTCCAAAGAGCAGAGCTTTACAACGCATGTGCAGCCCAGTCACATGACCCAGGTCCTTCGGGTCAGTGCTGTTTGGATGCCTGTGAGCATGCCCGAGTTATCAATTGGTGCATGCGCACAGGATTTAAAAGGAGGAAAGAAGAAGCCACCCAGGATTGCATTACGAAGACGGAGTGGTATGTCAGTTTTTTTTAGATCAATCCTTATCAATGCGATAAGAATTTAAAACTATTTTTCATGTTTTGCGGTCCTTGTTAAATATGCCCCTTAGGGTTAGATTTATCACACTTTCTAAAAAGTAAATGTGGATATGTTGCCTAGAGCAACCAATCAGATTCTAGCTATCATTTCCTAGCATGTACTAGATAAATGTTAGCTAGAATTTGATTAGTTGTTATGGGCCACGCCTCCAGTTTTCCTTTTTAGAAGTCTTGATAAATCTACCCCTGAAAATCTATGGGGCATAATTAAGAAGCCCTAAACCATATGGAAACAGCGGTTTCCTGCATGGCTTAGGCATTTTTAAGTAAAATGTTAATTTAAGAAAATATCTACTGCATTAGGCAAATTACCACATTAAACCGCAGTTGCCATGATACTCAATGCAATCTGCGCAAACCTTATCAAGCTCAGGTAAACCCAGTCTTCCTGAGAAAGCAATCATCGCCGGGTCATCCTCATATCAGATGCACTGTCCCGACATGACTTGTATATTAAATTGCCCCGAAAAGTCATCTGTCATTACTGCGAAGACAGATGATACGGGGCAAAAACCAGACAATTATTAAATAGGCCCCTATCACAATTTGTTCTTACTCTGCATCAACGTATGGATTTTAAGAGTTTCACAATGTCATAATATTCACAAATGGACAATCTTAAACCCTAGCCAAAGACAGGCCGATTTTCTGGGCTGCTTCAAAAATATTGACTTTATACTTTTCAAAGTAATATTACAAGTATTTTTATAAAATATATATTCTGTTTGCATTTTTTATTTTTAAATAAGTGAAGCAGTCACAGCTTTGTAAGAATGCCTTTTTTCCCCAAAATGTTAAACATTGAACACTGCTATGTTATAATGCTTATTCTGTTTATGTTGCTGTACATGGGATTTGCTAGAAAAACTGATAACAAACACAAACAGATAATCTCTCTTCAAGTTGCTATATAGCAGTTAGTACAGAGTCAGAGAGTCAGCTTCTTCTAGATCTATTGAATACTAATCATCATCATCATAAATGTATACTAAAGAGCAGGATGACCAATCACAAGACACAATCAATATACTACAACCTGCGATTGGTATTCTAGCTTACACCTCTCTTCCACCACCATTTTAAGTTGGTTAAGTGGCAGTGCAGTTTTATAAGGTCTTGGAATTGGATCAGTAAAAAGAATAGGGGCTGTGAATGACCCAGCGGTTTTGGTGCATGTTGGCACCAATGACCGAGTTAGAGGAAGAAGGGGTGTCCTAAAGAATGATTTCAGGGACATAGGTCGCAAACTTAAGGCAAGGACATCCACGGTAGTATTTTCTGAAATACTACCTGTGCCACACGCTAGTCCAGGGAGGCAACGGGAGATTAGGGAGGTTAATGCCTGGCTAAAAGATTGGTGTAGGAAGGAAGGTTTTGGATTCTTAGAGCACTTGGCTGATTTCTTGGTCAGTTGCCATCTTTATTGTCGTGATGGATTGCATCTGAATGAGGAGGGGGCTGCGGTGCTAGGGGAGAGGATGGTTAGAAGGTTGGAAGAGATTTTAAACTAGGCTCCGGGTGGGAGGGGCATGCAAGTATTTATGGGATAGACATTGGGGGTAATAAGGAAGAATTTAACAAGAGTCAAAGGGGTGGAGAGGGGGGAAAGGGTAGCATAGTCGATAAGGAGAGACCCTTTTTAAAGCAAAAAGAAATACCTAAGGGAGACAATAGACTTAAATGTAATGCTTGCAAATGCAAGAAGCCTAACAGGTAAAATGGGGGAGTTAGAACTAGTAGCAATGAATGAGCAGTACGATATTATAGGTATTGCGGAGACCTGGTGGGATGATACACATGACTGGGCAGTCAACTTGGAAGGCTATTCTCTCTTCAGGAGGGATAGGGTAAATAAAAGGGGAGGAGGAGTATGTCTTTATATTAAGCCAGAATTAAAACCAAGTATTCAGGAACTTATATATGAGAATATTGGTGATAATATAGAGGCATTGTGGGTGGAAATATCCAGTGGAGGAAAAAATTCAGAGAAGTTGCTGATAGGGATATGCTATAAACCGTCAGATATTAGTACGATTGAGGAAGCCCAATTTCTCCAGCAAATTGAAAAGGCTACACAACTAGGTCAAATTTTAATTATGGGGGATTTTAATTATCCGGACATTGATTCTAGTACTGAGAACTGCAGTACAGCTAGGGGAAATAGGTTTCTGAGCACGCTAAAAGACCATTACATGTCCCAATTAGTAAAGGAACCTACTAGGAACTGGACTATACAGGACCTAGTAATAACAAACAATGTAGACGTAATATCAAATATTCAAGTAAGGGAGCACTTGGGAAACAGTGATCATAATATGGTCTCATTTGAAATTAGTTTCCAGAAGCAACGGTATAAGGGATCAACTAGGACTTTAAACTTTAGAAAGGTAAATTTTAATATGCTAAAGAAGTCTATAAAAAGCATAGACTGGGACAAAGCCTTTGAAGGAAAAATACGGAAGAAAAGTGGGCTGTCTTTAAAATGTTGTTGGAAACATACACGTATAAGTTCATTCCTATGGGAAATAAATGTAAAAGAATTAAGTCTAAACCAATGTGGCTAAATAAAAAGGTAAGGGAAGAAATGCAAAGGAAGAAGCGTGCATTTAAATTGTTTAAGTCTGAAGGGTCAGAGGAGTCCTTCCTTACAAGGAATGTAATAAAACATGCAAAAAGGAAATTAGATTGGCTAAATTAGAAAATGAAAGGCACGTTGCAAAAGAAAGTAAGACAAACCCCAAAAAGTTTTTTAAGTATATAAATGGGAAAAGGATTAAAAAAGATAATATAGGACCCCTAAGTACTGAGATGGGTGAATTGATAAATGATACTAAGGAAAAAGCAGAGGAATTAAACACTTTCTTTTCTTCAGTATTTACCAGAGAGGAACAAATGGTAGGAGTAAAACATAAAAATGGAAATGAAACCATGCAATTAATTAATACTTGTCAGAGGAAGAAGTCCAAAGGCGACTGAAGAATATTAAGATAAATAAAGCTCCAGGTCCAGATGGCATACACCCAAGGGTCCTTATGGAGTTAAACTCGGAAATAGCTAGACCGCTATTCTTAATTTTCAGAGATTCAATCTCATCAGGCTCAGTACCAAGGGATTGGCGAATAGCAGATGTGGTGCCATTGTTTAAAAAGGGGACGAGATCACAACCAGGTATTTTAAGGGATAGTATTCAGGATTACTTGGTATGCAATAAAATTATTAGTGGGAATCAACATGGATTTGTGAGGGATAGGTCATGTCCAACTAATCTAATTAGTTTCTACGAGGAAGTTAGTGGGAACTTGGACCAGGGCAGCACAGTAGATGTGGTCTACTTAGATTTTGCAAAGGCCTTTGATACAGTGCCACACAAGAGGTTGGTTTACAAAATAAGGGAACTGGGTCTAGGAATCAACATTTGTACTTGAGAGTTGGGAGAGTTGTGATAACTGGAACATTTTCTAATTGGTCAAAAGTCTTAAGTGGAGTACCTCAAGGTTCCGTGCTGGGGCCACTCCTTTTTAATATATTTATTAATGACCTTGGTGATGGTTTAGAGAGAAAAGTTTCTATTTTTGCAGATAACACTAAACTCTGTAAGGTAATAAAATCAGAGCAAGATGTAGCTTCTCTACAGAGGGACTTAAATAAACTGGAGGATTGGGCGGCCAAATGGAATATGAGGTTAACATAGATAAATGTAAGGTTATGCATTTAGGGGTCAAAAACAAGAACGCAATCTATAAATTAAATAGAATTAATTTAGGAGAATCTATAATGGAAAAGGATTTGGGAGTGCTTGTAGACAGTAGACTTAGCAATAGTGCTCAATGTCAAGCAGCAGCTGCAAGGGCAAACAAAGTATTGGCATGCATAAAAAGGGTCATAGATGCAAGTGAAGACAGTGTAATTTTGCCACTGTATAAATCGTTGGTAAGACCTCATCTTGAATATGCAGTGCAGTTCTGGGTACCACTCTATAAAAAAGATAATTTGGGACTAGAAAGGGTTCAGAGAAGGGCGACAAAATTGATAAAGGGTATGGAGTCATTAAGTTATGAGGAAAGGTTAGCCAGTTTAGGCATGTTTACTTTAGAAAAGAGGCTTCTAAGGGGAGATATGATTACTATGTACAAATACATTAGGGGTCAATACAGAGAACTTTCATGGGAACTTTTTACCCCAATGACTATACACAGGACACGCGGTCACCCCCTAAGGTTAGAGGAGAGGAAATTTTACAACCAGCAAAGGAAGGGGTTCTTTATAGTAAGGGCAATCAAGATATGGAATTCTTTGCCAGGGAAGGTTGTGATGGCAGATTCAATATATATGTTTAAGAAAGGGTTAGACAAACTTTTAGTGGAAAAGTGTATCCAGGGATACGACAGTTAATTAAAATGAAGGATAGTAGTGGCTATAGGGTAAAAATAGGACTGTAATATTGAGTCTGGGGGGATTTTCACATTGAAACAGATTGGTGGTTGCTTACTCTGGATCAATTTCAAATATAAGTGCAGGAAGGGATTGTATGATATGGCAACAGTGAATATGTCGACACTTATAATGTTGACACCAAAATAGTAACAGTGTAAATGTTGAAACATTCATTCTGTTTACATGATTAAAATGGTGACATTGGGCCTGTCAACAGTCACAATGTTGACATTCAAAGGGCAATGCTAGCGGCATTACTGGCACCATATCTGCTGACAATACAGCCACACATTAGCTGCCATCACAAATTGAAAAAATTACAGGCGCTAGGTCTATTTTTTAGAGATGTGGGGGTATATTTCCTAAATTGTGGATTTGAAGAAGTGGAGATGTTGCTTAGAGCAACCAACCAGATTCTATTTATCAATTATTTAGCACATGCTACAAAATTACAGCTTGAATCCGATAGGTTGCTTAGGCAACATATCCACTTTTTCAAACACAGGTTAATAAATATTACCCATGGGTTCTCCTCTGTGTTTCGGATTTGGATGTGGTTTTGGTTATAAATCGTCCTCATGTTTTGGTTTTGCCCAAAATCATTAAAGGTTTTGGTTTTGGATCTGGATTTAATTAAAAATTGTGAAAAATAGAACAAATGATGTGATTTTGAGCTGTTTTTGCTCCTATATATGCTTTTGCTTTCTCAGATTCAATTAAAAAATAATTAACCAGTCTTTACGGTTCTCTAATGCCATCACGTAGAGTAAATTGTCAGCCATCATATCTTCATCTATACCTGTATTCTTTGCCAGTGCTAAATTTTGTCCTTTTAATTTTTCAGAATGTGGACTTTCAATTGCATTGTCTTGTTAAGACAGATGTTATTGGCAACCAAATCTGCATCAATGTCAGTTCTACATACATATTTATGTGGTGGGGCCAACTATTGGCCTATCTGTTTTACATATTTCTTACACTTCTCTAACATATATGTATTTATATATTTCATATTTATATAGATGAGTCTTCAGGACCGCCTCCACCACAAGTCTCGGGCACCTCTACCGGAGGCATAGACACCTAAGGCTGCGAAATCCACCAGCCTTCCGGCATCAGACAAAGGAGACCCATCCATTCAGGGCGTTCCAAACCAACCGTACTAGATCAGATACTACACTTGAGCTTAGCCAAAAGTACAGATTCTGATTGTTTTATTCACAAGGGCAACATTACACCACAGATCTACCGTATTCATAACATAAGCAAACACTTGTAAGTAAAACAAGGTATTTGAAAGCTCCACTCTTGGCTACAAATGAATGCTCTGCTCATCGAGAAGTGCATAGTACTAGTCTTTGAAGTTTTTTTAGTATGGGTGTAGGTCACCTTCATCTATTTACTTTTATAAATGTAAAAGGCTGTGTACACACTACAGGTTTTTCATCTGATTATAGGGCCAATTACATGATAAACAACCGTTCGAGCCGAGATTGCTTTAGTGTGTGCGCTCCAATGATGAATGATTATCATTCCAAAGCACATCATATCATTTGATTTGATATTATAAATGAACTAAAAATCTCAGTAAACGATGAAACAATGTCATTCCAATTCTGCAGTGTGTATGCACTCATGACCAGCAGTGTAGGCAGATCTCCACAGAGTTTACAGCCACAATCTTTCCACAGATCTGAAGGTAAATTGTGTTAAACGTGTATAGTGTGTACACATGAATTGGCATGCTGATTGGGAATTTCATTCTTTGGCAAATTAGTTAACAATATCACATGGGAGAAATTTTCTGTAGTGTGTACCCAGCCTTACTCTATTCATTCATATTACTGTCCATCCAAGGACCCCTGCCTGTTACTTTACCGTTTATTATGCATGTCCTATTATGTTCCAAATTTGTGTGGGTAATTTTATAGTCTGAATTTTTTTAGTATCGGTGCAGGTCACCTTAGTTTATCATCATTATTTATTTATATAGCGCCAGAAAAGTACGTAGTGCTTTACAATTGAGTATCTACTTGTCTATATATCGACTGATGCCTCTGTCCATCCAATGAAATTATGATGCATGCTGTCTAACGTTCCAAATTTAGTGTGTGCGTACCTTTTCAATATTTTTATGTCTTTAGCCTTATACTACAGTTTTTTTTTATTGGATTAATTTATTTAATTGGCTTGCTTCAGTTGGTGGCATGGCAGATTACTTTTTTTTGCAGCTGCTGCAATGTTCTACATGCTGTTACTGAATGTAGAAAAGGCCCAGAAAAAAGACTCACACGCAAACACCCTTTTTTCCCCCCACATAAATATAAATGTCACTGAATGACCCTTAATTTCTTCACAAGTGTTGAAAAATTCAAAAGAAGTTTAGAATATAGCAGTTTGGAGGGGTTATGCTGCTGACCCTCACACACACTACACCCAGTTTTTTTTCACTTAATACAGATGTCACCATCCCACACAAGATTACATTCACTAGAAAAACTTAAAATATTAAAATAAATTGTCTTTCGGGTTGTGCTGCTAATGGTAATACAGCAAAAGCACTGTTTTTCTCCACTATATACTAGTTACTTCAGAATGATGTCTAACTCAAATAGTACTATATATAGAAACACTGATTTGCAAAGTATTCTACCTCACTGATCTCTGGAGAACTAAACTGCATTAAAATAAATTATAATCAATCACAGCTATTCTCTTCTTTCCTCTGTCCCCTGCACCTTGTCAAATGCTGTAGTCTGTAGTGTAAAAGTGATTTTCAGAGCAGAGCACTGCAGCTGACATTCTCCCTACATGCTGCTGTCTGTTGTAAAATTACAGATGGGAACGAGAGAGGGCTATATATACAAGATATCGATCCAAAACTCGAAAGATCTGACATTTCCCTGGAAATTACATTTTCAGATCCGATTTTGGCGCAATGAACAGTCATGACGCAATGTCACTAAGGCACTACAAACCTCTGATCTGTCAGATTTCTCTTAATCAGAGATACTCATCTCTACTATTTATAACATGGGGATTTCCCATTGAAAGCATGGGAAATCCCCAGGTTATAAATAGACCCAGCACCTGTCATTTTTTAATTTTGCGAAGGGAGCTCCTGCAGTCAGGAGCTAGTGTGCGTTGTCTATTAATGTTTTTGTAATTTTGCCAATCATGTTCTGGTGGATTATTTTGGTTTATCAAGCTCAAATAACAGAAGATTGGAACAGAACAATCTGGGTTTTATTTTACTAGGGGTTTTTTTTTTGGACAACCATGGACCCTCCAGGGGCAATATTGTGACATCTGTTTAGCTAACAGCGGAGAGAGAGCACATCCCATCACCAACACCATCGATAGCACCGAACGATGGTGGCAGAGTCCCCCCTTGTCCCGGGGGCTGGAGTACAATGAGGTCAATGTTTCTCTGGATCTGGGTCAGGTCTGTATCATTTTTATATGTAATGCACTGACGCTCACTTATTTCAGGATTTGTATATGTTGACAATCCCATAGATTGTAAGCTTGCAAGCAGGGTTCTCTTACCTCTCTGTCGGTATGTATTACCCAGTATTGTTTTATTAATGTTTGTTCCCAATTGTAAAGCGCTACGGAATTTGCTGGTGATATATAAATAAATGATGATGATCATCATGATGACCCTGAAATTAATTTTGCTAGGCATTTTTTGAACAACTACGGACCACTGGAAATATTACAGATGAGGAACCTGTTGGTTGTTGAGCATTACTTTTTTTATTTACAATAAAATTATTTTTACAACAAGGGGTGCCTTTTATTTAAATTTGTCTTGCTGCACTAAAGATCCCAGCAGGCCCTCAGTGTTAAGGCATGGTGGCACATTTGGTTCCTTCAAGTGCCAGCATGCCCTGGCAGCCATGGGTATGCTTGGTGCTTCTCATATTACAAGCTCCAGCATGCCCAAACTGTTAATGGCAGCCAAGACTTGCTGGAACTTGTAGTGGACCAAGGCAAAATGGTGTTTGTTATAAAACATTTTTTAATTACACCCCCCACCTGCCACCCCAGGGGGGTGGGAAGAGCCCTAGTGCTTTCAGCACAGGGCTGGGTATTCTTGGGGGAGTGGTTCTACTTTTTTTTTTTGCAAACCCCATCTCCCAAGGATATCAAGCCCCGTGCTGGCCAGCCTGAGGCTGAATGTCATTATGTCAGAGGGACCCTCACGCTGCACATTTCCCTGCTATAGCACTGCACTGGCTGCCAAAGTCTAGTGCTGGTTGTAGTAAATTGGAGGGAACCCTGGGCATTATGTGCCCCCAATTTTGCTAGCACCTATTTTGCGAATATAACACACCTCTGTCTAAAAAATGGCTTAAAGGATAAGGATTTCACCAAGACCAAGGACTCTGCAGTTGACAGGATCCCCACTCTTGCCTCTACTGTTTTATATTGGGCAACTGCCGTGGCAAAACTTCAATAGTATCAATCCTTTTTGTTCCATTTTGCAGAGATCTTAGATTTTCCACAAAATAGCTGAAAATTAGAGTTTGATGATGGTTTTCCGTTAAATAGTCCCATAGGATAATTAATGATACACTAGCAGCAAGGTTCCAGCCCCCATTACCTTAAGGTTGTTAGATTGCTGGAATCTCCAAAACATTTATCTCGATCTTCCCCAGGCTTTTCTATGTACATCAAGTTGAAGGCAGCTTATTTTTTACCACAATGTATTAGTTTGTTATTGTCAGAGTCAGATTTGCAATATTCACATGACATCTTCCAATAACCTGTTTGAACCTGCTTGAATTCTTAACCGGTCATGGTTAATTCCTTTATTTCTATACATATCACAGTAAATGACACTTAAACTAAAGAGTAAGAATGCAAAGAAACAAAATTGAAATTCCATATAACATGTAACTGTTTATTTGCCATATTGATCCTAGCACACATGGGGCAAATCACCAGAGCAGATACAATAAGGGCTGCATATATGGGATTAAACCGCAGCAGGATTTCTTCATAAATAGTTACATATAAAACTTGACTTTGATTAGATTTCCAGGAGAGTGTGCGTAATTGCTCAGAGTAGAATATTGAACAAGTATCACCAGCTGCTTACACAACAAGACAACCCACCATCAAAAGTTCTAGTGCCCTACTTTCATACAAACATAAAATGATAAAACAATATAGTAAGCAGGGCCGGACTGGTTATCTGGCACATCTGCCAGAAGGGGCGATGACTGTGTGGGCCGGTCTGGTACCCTGCGCCGCAGCCCGCCGCCCTCACTCAACTTTTTTTTTTTAAACCTTTTTTTTTTACAAAGCGGGGGGTGGGGGGATCCGGCACCGCGATCATGTGAGTATACAGCTACTCACATGATCGTGGCGTCAGCGTCCCTCTTCCACCCCCTCTGTTTGCAATGAATGCCGGGCGTGACGCCCTGCATTCAGTGGGGAGCGGCGCCTGTAAGAAAGAAGAAAGAAAACAGAAAAAAATTTAAGAAATTAAATACAGAGGTAAGTAAAAGAGTGGAGAAACGAAGAGAGGCACAGGGGAATGAAAAAGGGGGGAGATAAAAGGCACAAGGGAATGAAGAAGGGGGGGGAGATAAAAGGCACAGGGAAATGAAAAAGGAGGGGCATAAAAGGCAGAGGGGGGATGAAGAAAGGGGGTAAAAGGGACAGGGTGATCAAGAAAGGGGGTGTAAAAGGCACAGGAGGATGAAGAGGGGCAAAAGCAGCATGGCAGAATGTGATGAAGGGGGTAAAAGTAGCATGGAGGGCGCAGTGCGATCATAAGGGGCACAGCGTGGTGGTGATGAAGGAGCACAGTAATGTGGCAATGTAGTGTGTGTTAGGTAGATGGTGGCTAATTAATGGGTGCTATTTTGTTTTCGGGATAGTGATGGGGACTATTAATATAAGATGGGGTGGTTTGGGGGCTATTGAATGTGGGGGTAAGTTTGGGGAGAATGAGTTCTCTTTATTAAATGTGACTATGAATTTAATGGTAGTGATGGTTGCAGGAAATGGGTATATTTATGAAATGTAAATACTATTAATTTATTGCTGGGGCTGTATGTAGGGAAGGAAATAGGTTTATTTATTAAATGGGAATACTATTATTTTGATGTTGGGGCTGTAGTGAGGCCTAATTTTAAAACGGGGGTGCTATACTGATTTAACAGCAGTGCTGGTTGGAGTTTTCTAAATTTCATGTACCAATTTTTTTTCCAAATAGGGCCCACAATATTCCAGGATCCAGACAAGCAGCAACTGATCTAAAGACACCAGCAGCCACAAGTTGGATAGGAGAGAGCAGGACAGTCTGCCAACTGTCCTGAATTTGGTGGGAGACTGTCCCGCTTAGTCAGGATTTGGTCTGACTGCAAGGACAGTTGGGAGGTATGTCCTACTTCACATTGTACTGCTTGTGAGGGCAGAGTTGTGTGCACCTAACAGTAGTGCCCACAGTATTGCCTGTGTATTTGTTGAAAATGTGTCTAGTAACCATGTTACATATAGGAGCCCCCCTGACTTAAGTGCCTAGCCCCCCCCCTGAGCCTTAATCCAGCTCTGGTTAAAAGGAGGAATCTGATAGTTGCTCCCAGTCCCCGGACAGGACACAGCCTGCAGAGGAGCTCTAAGTCTCATGAGATTTATTAATCTTGTGAGACTCAGAGCTTCCCTGCTCTACAGGAAGTTCCCACCCTGATTGATGTCAGAAGCATAGTTAAGTACAGTGGACTAGGGTGTTGCAATGTGTTTCTGGGGTGGGGGACGGCGTGATGTGAATGGGGAGGGTCTGATAAATGTAATGTTTTATTATACTGTATGTATCAATGCCCCATGTTGACCAAGCCTCCAACATAATGTGGCCATGCCCTTGGCGCCGCCGCCGTGCAGCGGCACTAACAGAGGTGGGCCTGTATGCAGATGGCTGCTAAGGATGGAGCTGGCCATTTACCAATCGCTGTAGTAGGAGATATCCACACACTTTACTACCTTTCCTGATTTCCTTGGACCAGTTTGACAAATCGGTTCAAAAACAACTGTAAAACAATTTTGAGGATCTCAACTGTTGGTTCCAGATTTGAACACAGTATTTGGTGTAGTAAGCAAACATTTCAGCAACAAAAAAATTGCATACAATAAAAATCAGCATAACCAGATAATCCATTAGACAACAAAGGCTCCTGCCTAGGGACGAGTGGGTAGTGAGGGGCCTAGGTTACCTTAACCTGATTTTAGTTTTTTTTGTGGTTTTTGACAAATAGAAGTGGAAAGTGGGCCGTGCAGGTATTTTGCCCAATGGAATCTTAAACTCTGCATATATGTAGTAGGTAGGAAATGGTAATTCATGTCAAAATCCACAAATAATCCTGACTATGAGAAAGCAATAGCTACAAACAATTCTAGTAGACTGCAAAGATGAAGGACAGAATACCAAATCCCATAACTATTTCTACCTGCTGCTTATACCTGACTTATTGGGATTGCAACAGAAATGTTTAGACACTTCTCTTCCTTACATCTGCAATCATACTTGAGCACTTTATATTTCTCCACTCCGGGATCTCTTGTAAGAGAGATTAATTGCAAGACTGGAGTGGGGATGGGGGAGGCTTTACGAATTATATAATTTTGTCGTTGCTCCACCTTGCAAAATGACACTGCCACAAAAATTCATTGTGGAGGCAAAACCATGTCATCGAGATCTCCAGCCCACCTACTTCAATATGAAGTCGGCAAGATACAGGCAAATGGCCTGCTCTCCTGGGAGTCAGGAAGACCTACCTGGGATTCAAGACTCTCCCGAAATAGGCACTTATTGTATGCAATTTTCTTCCATTTGGGATTACAACATTTACCAATACGGATGCAAGAACACATTCCTGTTCTGCAATTAACAGCAATCTATTTAATATTATATGAAATGTACTGTGAAATTTCAAGCAAAACTTTATGATTTAATCATTTGAATGTCATACAGAAAAGTGCTGCAGTATCTCTCTTAGTAATTATCTGACACTTTTTTGTATTTTGCAAAAAAAAAAAGAAGTTGAAGTTCCATGCTGGAATAAGTGCCTGGACAGTCTGTGGCCAAGCAAACCATTAGATATATTCAAAAGAAGATTTTAAGACTTTAAGGGAGCCTTGAAAAACTCGCCCAAGAAGGAGGGAGTGTCCAAGTTGAAATATGAAAAATCCAGTGGCATGTAACCAAGTACAACCTAGAAAGTTAAATTCAAGACCATGTAGTCTATTTATCAAGACATTTCTAAAATAATCCCTTGGTATCACTGCCTATCACAGTGATAGAAAATCAGCACAATTTATAAATAAAATGTCACTGGGGCACCTGAGCGATTCTCAGCTCCCTGGTGACACTGGCCGGCAGCATTAAGAGAAGTCTTACCGCTTGCCAGGCCAGTACATGGACCCTCCGCAAATGCCGGCTCATACACGTGCACTGCAACTATAAACCCGGACATAGGCTTCAAGTTCCGGATTCAATAATAAAAAAAAAAATATATAAAGAAAAATAAATAACATAAATAATATAAAGAAAAGCAAGCATAATTTTGATAAAAGAAACAGAGAAAAATGCTTTAACTAATAAAGTATGTTTTCTTGTGTACCTGTGAACTATTGCCTTCCTGAGATGGCAGAAACTATAGGATGACAGCGGCGGTACTTGTACCACCACTGTTCATGATACATAGGACAGACCTGGCAATAGCAATCACCGGAGGAAGCTAACATATGGAGGAAGGGCTTCATAAATAGAGAAAAGCCTTAGGGCTTCTCCCCATTTGATAAATAGACCAGCAAGTCAGATTGGTTTCTAGGCTATATTGTAAAGCACCAAGGGCCAGATTTGTGTGAGCCTCAGTGCAATCTTAGGTATTCAGCCACCTTCTCATTAAGCAGGACAAGCATAGTGTCATCTGCCTGTGGCCTCTGTATGTTCCTGTACAGACTATCTGCATTTAATCCTGTCTGACCTTGTCAAACCAGACAGCAAGCATGCACAGCCATCTGTAAATAGCGCTCAAGAGTATTACTACACCTTGAAAGTGATAGGGTGTCTATTCCATGGCAGAAGGGTCAATTAGTTTGTGGGGACCCTTTTTGTGTTGTGTCCCCCATATAATCTAGCTCTGAAAGTGCCTACTATACAGATTAAAATATTTGGGTATCTAGTACAATAACCTTAAATATCTTGTAGCTTTAATGAAGTAATGTCAGAGTTCTGACCACATATTTTGATTTAGGAATATACTTTGCATTGGCTTTATATGTGTCACATCTGTCAATTGACCTTCAACTCCCAAACACAATTTCGTAAGACTGAAGATTAGTGCTGAGCAGCTTGCTGTCCTAGAATCAAACTATGAAAGCACAAGATTATGGCACAAAATATTTAAAATAAGAGAAGATTCAAAAACCAGATGGAAATCCACGAAAACAGCGCCAAGGAAACATACAAATAATAGAGTGTTGGCATTCAAAATCCCTCAAAAAGAAGATCATTTAAAGAATAAAAAGCACAAATCTTTGCTCAAGGCAAGCTCAGAGACAAACGCTTGGCAGAAATCAATTATACTGTATCCTGGAATTCTATTATTGATAAATTGAGCTCTCATTCTGGGAATACTTTGTGGACCTTTAACAGGAAAACGGAACAAATTAATGTATTGTATAACATTAAAATGCATTTGTTATTTACACATAGAGCATGCAAACATTTTGGTCTGAACCAATATTTCTGAGAATTTGGTCAACCAACTAACCAGGAACAATGACATCATTGAACCAACTGCCAAATATTCATGATTCACAGGGGTCGCTTATTATTATTATTATTATTATTATCATCGTTTATTTATAAGGCGCCACAAGGTTTCCGCAGCGCCAAACACAATACAAGCAATGAACAGTACAGGGAATAACAGTACAAAACAATAAACGAGTAGTACCATGACTTCAGAAGCTCCAGGCAAGGCAAATGTATGGAGGTTGGAGCAGAAGAGAAGGTAGCGAGACAGGAGGGAGGAGGTCCCTGCTCATACGAGCTTACATCCTATAGGGAGGGTAGACAGACGACAGGCAGAGAGGATGTCGGAGGAGGGGAGCAAGCGCTCCCCTCTACTGAGGAGGAGTGAAGTGAGGAGAGTGAGCATGGAGAGAGGGTTAGGTGGTAGGCTGGTAGGCAATGCGGAAGAGATGAGTTTTGAGTGCCCGTTTGAAGGAGCACAGGTTAGGGGACAAACGGATGGAGCGTGGGAGGTCATTCCAGTGCAGGGGGGCAGCTAGGGAGAAGTCTTGAATTCTGGAGTGGGATGAGGTGATCAGAGGGGAGGGGAGGAGAGGCGACGGTCATTGGCCGAACGCAGGGACCGGGCGGGAGTGTGGATGGAGAGGAGATTGGAGATGTAAGGGGCAGTGGAGTGGGAGAGAGCCTTGTATGTGAGGGTAAGAAGTTTAAAAAGGATTCTGTAAGGGAAGGGGAGCCAGTGTAGGGCGAGGCAGAGAGGGGAGGCAGAAGAGGAGTGGCGAGAAAGAAAGATAAGCCTCGCAGCCGCATTGAGTATAGAACGAAGGGGGGCAAGGTGAGAGCGGGGAAGGCCGGTGAGGAGAAGGTCACAGTAGTCCAGCCGGGAAATGATAAGCGCGTGGATAATAGTTTTGGATGCTTCATGAGATAGGAAGGGCCAGATGCGGGCAATGTTGCGAGGTTGGAAGCGACAGGATTGGGCAAGGGATTGAATGTGGGGGCAAAAGAGAGAGAGGAGTCGAGGGTGACTCCCAGGCAGCGGAGTTGGGGGACAGAAGATATAGTGAAGTTGTTGACAGTGATGGAGAGATGGAGAGATCCATGTGGGATGGGGACTGAGACGGAGGGAAAACAATGAGTTTGGTTTTAGCAATGTTAATTTTGAGAAAGCGTGAGGACATCCAAGAGGAGATGGCAGAGAGGCAGTCAGATACACGAGAGAGGAGGGCGGGGGAAAGATCGGGAGAGGAGATGTAAAGTTGAATATCATCGGAAGTGATCAGAGCACCGAGGGAGGTAGTATAGAGTGAGAAGAGTAGAGGGCCAAGAAAGGAGCCCTGAGGGACTCCTACAGGGAGGGCGGAGGGAGGGGGAGGAAGATCCAGAGATGGAAACAGAGAAAGAGCGGTTGGTGAGGTAAGAGGTGAACCAAGTGAGGACAGAGCCAGAGAGACCGAGAGAGTGAAGGGTCTGCAAGAGGAGGGGGTGATCTACAGTGTCAAAGGCTGTGGATAGGTCAAGGAGGATGAGGAGGGAGAACTGATCCCTGGATTTAGCAGAGAGGAGATCATTAGTTACATTGGTGAGTGCGGTTTCGGTAGAGTGGAGGGGGCGGAAACCAGATTAAGCTTCATTCTCACGAATATTGGTTTAACAAAATGGCTGTCTCCAATTTGTATAGGTTACAGAAACACTTTAACAGCTTGGCCAGCATGTACAAAGGATACATACTGTAAAAAGCAGAGAGGGAACATAGCCTAATGGAAATCATACACCACGACACTAACCATTTATAAGTCAACATAGAAAAACATAAAATGTAACGTAAACTATGAGTTTATAATTATATCTGAGGTTGAGAAAAATATGCATTTATTCTGACGATGAATACAGACTGTAAGAGACAGAAAAGAGAGGGCTTATTCTTGTTTCACCCTAGGAAGGTTAATATTGGGAAATAATACTAGAAGTTCTAAAAATAGGAAGGAGAGGAGAGAAATAAAAAAGAATCAATGCTCAAAAAAAAAGAAAAAATGATTGACTAGACAAAACACACACTAGATATAAAAAGTATATATCTAATATATAAATGCTTAGTGGCGTCTGTCTGTCTGTGTGTGTGTGGAAAAAAAAACCAAGTTGCAGCGCCACCTGCTGGGCGGAGTTATACACCGACCTACTAAATTCTTAGTGTGTGTGGGGAAAAAAATTCAAAAAGGGCTGAAATTTGGTAGGGCTCAAACTCATTTTCGTGAGGTAATTTTACCTCATGAACACACATGTGTAGAGGCGTGCGTTAGTGTGTGGAAAAAACTATTTTCTCAGAAAGGGCTCATCCAATTGACCTGAAATTTGGTATACTGACATTATTTGACAAAAAAATTAGAATAGTCAAGTCAGTTAACTTCCATCATCCCCCCTTCCCCCCGTGGGAGGGGTAGTAAAGGCTAAATTTACGAGTTGAGGGGTCAAACTCATTTTCGTGAGGTAATTTTACCTCATGAACACACATTAAAAAGGCCGCTTGCGTCGGGAAGTAACGCTCTTCCCCTGAGGAGGCCTGGGCTAGGCCCAAATGCATGACAAGAACTTTTTTAAGACCTTAAGTAGCTTGATTTGACTAGAATGCATGAGTATCATGCACGGGTTAACTTGTATATATATATATATACACACACACACACACACACACACAGTGTACCATACTTCCCAGAGGGGAGAGCCTGGTGCAGAGTATGGGGGTTGTGGCAGTGAGGATGGCATCATTACCACCGCCCCCCCTCCCCCTCACATTTAAGAAAATAAATTCAATGAAGTACAAGTTCATAGCTGCCTCTGCTGACAGCCATCATTTCATACCTTCCGTGACTGTGTGAATTCCCCAATTTACAAGTATGTATATTATTATTTTTTTAACAGGAAAAATTTGATTATGCTATGTTGTAATTCCCTCATGTCTTAAACAACTGTGTGTGTTCAGGGCTTCTGTGAATTACCACATATTTCTTCAAATTAAAAATGTTGCATGAATGATAAATGTAAGCATTCTAGTTTCACCCATACACTACACAAATATAGGGATCTCCTTAAATAACTTTGCACTTGCTGGTTCCTAAGCAGCTATCAAAAAGAAATGCAAAGCTGTTATGATTTGTCCCAAGGAGTATAACAAAAAAATAAAATAAAAACAAAACAAGAAGTTGCGACTTGGAAAATACATAGTACAAATCAAGAATATATCTAATACTTAGAGTCAAATATGTTGACATCTTGTCCTTATGTGTATTTTAATAAAACCACATTCTAATATAAAGAGGTCCTGGGTTACATCTATTTAACGGCCCTCCGCTGAGAGAGGTCACCACCATCTTGATGATGCAATTGGCAGAGGCATAAATATCTTTAACCCATCTAGTGTTCACATCTAAATATTCTGCCATTTACTAGCAACAATTCCGGTAAAGTCCAATACTTCTATGAGATTGGGAAAGTAGACTGCATGAAAACCAGCTCTTCTAAAGAGTAAAAGAGCTCTACATTTATCTTGGAGAACACAGAATAATATACAGTCTGCAGCTCTTAAGCAGGTCAGAATATAGAACAAAAACATGATTAAACATGATTAAAGAGGATATATCACAAAGAAAAAGCATAATTTGTGAAATATATGGAAAATTGTTGTCTGTGGTCACCAGAATAATCATCAATTCTTATAAACAAATCAAATCTTAACAGTAAACTATACTACACTGGTAGTACAAACCCGGAAGAATAAAACTGCTTTTTATAATCAATTATATTGACTGAAGACAGCTTTTCACACATTTCAAATGTGAATAATGTAATCACTTAAGCTGGGTACACACTGTAGGAAAAGGTGATGACTAGCGATTCACTAACGACAGAAAAAAAAAAAAAGACCCGATCAGCATGCCGATATGTGTATACACACTATAGTGGTTACCTTCAGATGTCTGCTGTTCATCTGTCATGACCATCGGCCTGTCACTTTCACTGCACTCTGGACACGCTCAGCCTGCACGGAGCTCTGATGCTGCCTGGAATTCTGGCAGTGCACATACACCTCAAAGGTCACCATCGGCACAAAGGTCACCCTCCCCCTCCCCTACATGCAGCCTCTGCGTTCTTAAAGTGAAAGCTAGAAGCACCAGCCAGTGGCGCACACAGGGGGGGGGGGGTTTCTGAGTCTCCAGAAACCCCCCCTGCGCTAACCCAGTGCCCACCATATCGGCACTGTCCTATACAGCAGCCGCGGCGCTGTCAAAGAAGCGTCCACGGCGGTGCTGCTGTATAGGACAGCGCTGCCAAAACTGCGCATGCGCAGCAGCTCTCTCTCGTGGGTTTTTTTTTTTTGGGGTCGGGGGGGACAATCCTGCGTGCGCCCCTGCAGGAGGATACAGAGGAAAGATGACAGAGGAGCCCCGGACACTTTCAGTGACAGGTAAGTGCTGTTTCAAGCAATGTCTGTCCAATTCTGCATACACATTGCAGAATTGGACCGACATTGTTCATAACTGAACGAGACTTTTTAAGCAGTACGACCAATCCGTTCAAACGATGGTCTGTGGAACAATGATCGCTCATCGTTCCAGGGTACACACTACTGTGATATCAGACCAATCAGTCGTTTATCGTCTGATTGGCCCGATTATTGGCTGAAAACAGTGTAGTGTGTACCCAGCTTTAGTTGTCTTGAAATACTAAGATTATACAGAGTAAAATTTGTGTATTGTAAGTGCAATTGTCTCACAGCTCCCCTACACTGTGCAGACACTTTGGGCCTGAGTCATTAAGAAACGTAGCTCTGTTTTTTGTGCGTATCATACGCAATTCCCTTCTGCGCATGCCCAGAACGAGGACACTCGGCCGTCAACGAAAGCAAATCCACTGCGTATGCCAATGCAAATGACAGTTACGACGGCCTACAATTTCGGGACGTGAACGGAGCAGGGAATGGGCGTGTGAAAGTACTCAATGCACAATGTGGGCGTGCCAAACTGAAGCGAATGCAGTCACGTCAAAATGAAGCTCTGCGTTTGTGTAAGTTTCTTGCTTTTTTGCCGTATCTCTTGCACCAGCTAGGGGTCTAGTCTAAGTCCTGGGTCAGTAGCATATGCATGCTATAACATGTGTCTGCAATCAGGAGTAACTGTAAAAATTTATTTTATGTACAGTAGACATTAAGGACAGATTAATAAATGTTTTCAAATGTTTTATATTTTTAGACAGTTTCCATTTCCAATCATAAATTACTATATTATTTACAGGTAACATTAATTGATTAATATATTTCTGTGCGTTCTTTTGAGCTTTCATATTCCACATGCGCATCGTTCGCATCCTGCAGTGTCTGGTCTAACACAGCAGAGTGAACCTACACCTATAGTCAACACCACACGTATCTTGAGATCTGTTACTTGCTGACTTCATCATCATCATTTATTTATATAGCGCCAACATATTCCGTAGCGCTTTACAATTGGGGACAAACACAGTAAACTAATAAACAAACTGGGAAAAACAGGCAAAGAGGTGAGATTCAGAGCCGATTTACGAGACGTTGCGAACAACTGCATGATGCGCTCAGTATGTGTGCCTTAATGACTCAGGCCCTTTGTGCGTTTTCTTTGCGATATGTCCACTTAATAAAAAAAGGGTATAAGCTATTTTGTAATAAAACATGACTATTAAGAAAAACAAACAATCCTTTGTTAAAAATCCAATTGTAATATGTGTACCTTGATAATATATTGAAGGGGGAAGTAAACTAATGTTTGTGGCCAAAATTAGGTTTACACATATATCATATACAATACTGTGCAAAAGTTTTAGGCAGGTGTGAAAGAAATGCTGCAAAGTAGGAATGCTTTAAAAAATAGAAGTGTTAATTGTTTATTTTTATCAAGTAACAAAATGCAAAGTGAATGAACAGAAGAGAAATCTAAATCAAATCAATACTTGGTGTGACCACTCTTTGCCTTCAAAACAGCATCAATTCTTCTAGGTATACTTTTAAAGTCAGGGATTTTGTAGGATTATAGTCAGGTGTATGATTAACCAACCATACCAAACAGGTGATAATGTTTATCATTTTCATATGTAGGTTGAAACTAGAGATGGGCGGGTCCGGTTCTCCGAGAACCGAACCCACCCGAACTTTGGGTATCCGAGTACCGAGCTGAGCAGCTCGGTACTCTCCCGCCCATTCCGAATCCAAATCGAGGCCGAACGTCATTGTGACGTCGTCGGATCTCGGGGCTCGGTTCTCGCGATACTTCAACTTTATAAATACACGCCTCCACAGTAATCCATCGCCATTTGACAGAGGGAGAGAGCAGGGTGTAGTCATAGGCTAATTAGAGCAGGGACAGAGAATACAATAGTGTTCTTGCAATTGCTCTAACCAAAATCGCTAGTGCAGAGAGGAGGATAGAGGTTTATTATTTTTTCTTCATATTTGGCACTCCCCAGCGCTTTTGGGGTGTCCTCCCTAATTGTGCATTAATATTTCTGGCTGTCAAAAGTCATAACTGTCAGCAGTATCTACTAAATAATTTTTAGCACTCCTCAGTGCTTTTGGGGTGTCCTCCCTAATTGTGCATTAATATTTCTGGCTGTCAAAAGTCATAACTGTCAGCAGTATCTACTAAATAATTTTTAGCACTCCTCAGTGCTTTTGGGGTGTCCTCCCTAATTGTGCATTAATATTTCTGGCTGTCAAAAGTCATAACTGTCAGCAGTATCTACTAAATAATTTTTAGCACTCCTCAGTGCTTTTGGGGTGTCCTCCCTAATTGTGCATTAATATTTCTGGCTGTCAAAAGTCATATCTGTCAGCAGTATCTACTAAATAATTTTTAGCTCTCCTCAGTGCTTTTGGGGTGTCCTCCCTAATTGTGCATTAATATTTCTGGCTGTCAAAAGTCATAACTGTCAGCAGTATCTACTAAATAATGTTTAGCACTCCTCAGTGCTTTTGGGGTGTCCTCCCTAATTGTGCATTAATATTTCTGGCTGTCAAAAGTCATATCTGTCAGCAGTATCTACTAAATAATTTTTAGCACTCCTCAGTGCTTTTGGGGTGTCCTCCCTAATTGTGCATTAATATTTCTGGCTGTCAAAAGTCATATCTGTCAGCAGTATCTACTAAATAATTTTTAGCACTCCTCAGTGCTTTTGGGGTGTCCTCCCTAATTGTGCATTAATATTTCTGGCTGTCAAAAGTCATAACTGTCAGCAGTATCTACTAAATAATTTTTAGCACTCCTTAGTGCTTTTGGGGTGTCCTCCCTAATTGTGCATTAATATTTCTGGCTGTCAAAAGTCATATCTGTCAGCAGTATCTACTAAATAATTTTTAGCAGTCCCCAGTGGTTTGCGCTCAGAATGGATTCAAAGCAGTCCACATATGATCTGAATGAGCAACCAGGTTCTGTCACCAGTCCTGATGTTAGTGTTCCCAGTACGTCATCTGGCCAAGGCGATGTCAAACAACAGAGTGTTTTCAAATTAGTGCAAAAAACAAAAACCAAAAAAAAATTTACTGTATTGAAGCGAAAAAGAAGTGTAACTGAGCAAAAGTTAAGTGACGATAAAAAAAAAATTGCAAGCATGCCATTCTACACACGCAGTGGCAAAGAGAGAATGAGGCCTTCACCTTTGGCTATTAGTGGCAGATCCCAAAAAGTTACCCAGCCTACAATTGGTGCACAACTACTGTTACGCGTCAAAGCCGAGCTGCAAGATAACAGTGAGGCATTACAGGAGAATATTTGCTCTGATTCACAAATGACAACAATCCCTGGGGAGAGTCCATCCAACAGTGGGATGTCTAATCGTGAGCATTCTGCTGATGTGTGCCTTAATAGCCCGAGTGTAGCCGGTGATACCCAAATTGAGGATGCCACTTTGGAATTAGAAGAGGATGAGGGGGAGATTTGTGTAGGCGACGAGGGCGCTAATGATGATGTTGATGATTATGATGCAGACAGATACCAAATTGCCTTTCTCAATTTCTATTTATATTCTAGATTATATAATGGCTGAATAGTTTTCTATTTTACTCCTAGTGGAGAGAGGATCTGATGCAGACAGATACCAAACTGCCTTTGTCCATTTCAATTTATATTGTACAGTATATAACGGCTGAATTTATTAGTATTTTATACAAGTGGAGGGGGGCCTAGAGAGACAGAAACCAAACTGGCTTTCTCCATGTCAATTAATATTGTACAGTCTATAATGGCTGAATTTTTTAGTATTTTATACAAGTGGAGGGGGGCCTAGAGAGACAGAAACCAAACTGGCTTTCTCCATGTCAATTAATATTGTACAGTCTATAATGGCTGAATTTTTTGGTATTTTATACAAGTGGAGGGGGGCCTTGAGAGACAGAAACCAAACTGGCTTTTTCCATTTCTTTACATATTTAACTATAAGTGTAGGGTGTAATATACATTCAAAGACGATGGCTGCATTGCCAATATGCATAGATGGAGAGGAAGACAATCTGTTTTGTGTGTAGAATAGGCCTACCAACGAAGAATTAAACTGTTTTTTTGGATGATTTATTACCTCAACAATTAGATTACTTGTCTCTAAAACAGTTGGAGCACTAAATTGGGTTAATTTAGGCCCAAAAACATGGATTTTCCAAAAAAATAGCAAAACAAAACCAAACAAAACCAAAACCAAAACCAAAACACGCAATGGCAGTTTTGCAAAACCAAAACCAAAACCAAAACACGACGGTAATCCAGATCCAAAACCGAATCCAAAACCAAAACACGGGGGTCAGTGACCATCTCTAGTTAAAACACAGTCATTAACTTAAACAGAAACAGTTGTGCAGGAAGCTTAATACTAGAGATGCTCAGGCTCGGTTCCCCGAGAAACGAACACACCCAAACTTAGCAGATCCTAGTCTCGATATTTTCTTGCGCCCTCTGAATTGAAAACGAGGCAAAACATCATTGTTACATCGTCGGATCTCGCGAGTTTTGGATTCTATCAGTAACGCCCTCCACGCCGATCCAGCACCAGGGACACTGAAGAGTTATCACAGTTCTTGGCAGCCTCTAGTGCAGTTGGGCAGCGTCATATGTAGAAAAGAAAGAAAAGGGGTAGCAGTGTTCTTCAAATTCTCCAGTGACATTCAGGAGAGCTCCATTGCTCCATTGCCAATTGTCATTGTTGAAATAGAAATAATAGGTCTGACAGGCTTGGTCTTCTAAATCTGCAGTCACATTTTACTGTGTTATATAGGTAACATACAAAGAGGAGAGCTCAATTTGCTAATTGTCATTGCTGAAATAGAAATAATAGGGCTGGCAGTCTTGGTCTAAATCTGCAGTTACATTTTACTGTACCATAGCTCACTCAGAAACAGGAGAGGTGGCAGGGTTTAGTGCTGAAACAGAAATTGTAAAAATAGGGCTCTCAGTGTTCTTAATAGTCCCCAGTGACATTCTACTGTGCCATAGCACATTCAGAAACAGGAGGGGTGGTATTGTTCTTGTCACTCTCCAGTCTCAGCCATGATGAATCTAATCCCTCTACCTCATGTGCTAAAGTCTATGTTCAAATGCTTAGTGTTTTTAAGTCAGGGAAACAAAAATGTAAATAAAAAGCTTGTACCTTTGTAAAGAAAAAAATACCTCTCTAATAAAAAAAAAGTGAAAGTTTACTGTAGAAAAACATAAAAGTGCCAACATGCCATTCTACCCAAAATATTACCAAGCATACCAGCATCAGCTAGCTCCCTTCTCTCAGCACCTGCAATCTACACTGTCATCATATTCACCCTCATCAGTGTGTACATCATCATCAAACAATACTAATTCATCCCCGCTGGAATCCACCATCACAGAAGTCTGTCTGTGCACTTTGATGTAATTGCCGGTAATGGCCTTAGTCATGGAATGTAGTTCATTTTACAGAAGAGCTGTCACGATTTTTGGGCAATTCTTTTAGACCAGTCCAAATGTCAAAATGTGTAGACTCATCTGCATCACCACTGGGTGTCTTGGGAAAGCTAAGTTTTTTTCCTAGCAGTAATTTTCAGAAAAACTGAAGGAAGAGACGTCATTGTATCATGTACCACTTGAGCTGTCAGCTTGCTGACCAGGAGCTCATTGCATCTCTTGAGATCTGGGTCAGTTGGAAAGAAAGAAAAGACATAGCTCTTAAACCTAGGATCAAGCACAGTTGTCAAAATGTAATGATCCAATTTCAAGATGTTGATAACTCTTGGATCCTGGTGAAGCGAATAAAGTACTTAATCTACAAGTCCAACATAATTAGCATAATTGCTTTGTTTCATTTCTCTTGCTGCTTTTCAAAAAGTCTAATTAGGGGAATCACTTGACTCAAGCTAACTTTCTGCACTCTCTTCACAGGTGACTACTTTGAGTGGTTTCACCACCTTGCACATCACGGAAAAGTATTCTCCACTGTGCTGGACCAAAGTTCATTCCCCCTAAATTCTATTCTTCTTGCAGCTGCTGCATTCTCCTACATGCTGTTGCAGAATCCCAAACAGCATCTCCTGCATGTCACTGTACTTTTTTTTTTAAAGTTCTGTACCACCAAGTTGATTGTGTGAGCAAAACAGGTAATGTGATGGAATTCACCCTGATGTAATGCTCTAACAATATTGGTGGGGTTATCAGAAATCACATATCCTCAGGAGAGTCCAAGCACTTGAATTTTGTGGATTGCAATGACACATTAAAATGTGAAAAAAGCTCTGACATGATATTTTGAGTTCAGGCTTTACATCACAAACACCGGCAGTTTCAATAAGCGTATGTATAATAATATTTGTTTGCTTGAAGGGGTTGAGACCCTGTATTATCCACAGCAAACTAACATTATACCCATTCCTACCCACATGGCTCAGGTTTTATTACTCCAAGCATCCCTACCCAGGGGATGGACCCCCCCCCAAAAAAAAACAACAAAATAGAGCGAGAGAGCATGCGCAGCAGCTCCATTTCGGCGACTCTGAATTTCACAGCAGCTGCGGCGCTGTCAAGAAGCATCCGCGGCAGTGCTGTATTATACTACAATACAGCACTGCCGCGGACGCTTCTTTGACAGCGCCGCGGCTGCTGTACAGTACCGTTGGTTCGCGGAGGGGAGGGGTTTCTGGAGAACCAGAAAACCCCCCCTGCGTGCGCCACTGCTACCTGTGCACTTTAAACACAATCATGTATGATGCACAGTGACCACACTTATTTTTTTATAAACTTTTTTTTTATCTTAATGTTGTATGCAAAACATACTAGATGCACACAAGCTTGAAAATACACCATAAAATAGATCACATAAACATGTACAGGCATTTTCAAACAGACAAAAAACTTAAAATAAACAGGTATTTATTTTCATTCCCACAGCTAAACCAACAGCTAGAAACCTAACCCAACAAGAAAATCAGGAGTGGCCCTTTAACAAGTTGTCCTTGCTACATATCATAAAGTGGTCCAGTGCACAAAGTGAAATTAAGATCCAAGAAAATGCATGAGAAGACAGTCTCACTGAAGCAGAACAGCCTAATAAGTTAAAGCAGTCAACCTGAAATTGATGAGCAGCCCTCAGTAATCAATAGCAGTTAATGAATGAAAGACTTATCCTGATAAACTAGTTTGTATTAAGTGTAATACACCTTAGGAAGTGTGATATAATAAAGAAGTCATGGATGTATTTTTGCTGCTGCTGTGAAATCCATCAACCAAATTAGTTATTACTTTGTAAACCTAACTGTTCAGCAGCATACATTTTCCTCTGCAAGGATCCAGGGCTGTTGGTAATTCCGAGCACAGCTGGAGTCCTTTTACCATTCAGCTGAGCAGCACTTTTTGGAGGTGACAGACTGCCCAATCTGAGAGTTAACGCCAGGAAATGCTGAGGACACTCTAATGGGAAGAAAATGGGCACAAAGGGAATTACCAGCATCTAAAATCATACATTAAAATATTGGAAAGCTGGAATTCTGTTTTATTTTATTTGCTTAAACAAATATGATAGAAAAAAGTATAAGGCAATTACAAGCAAACTGATTCAATTGTTATCTTTTACATAAAGAAGAAACATTATCTCACCAGTAGTGGTACCAGGCAGATTTTGAATATCAGATCCGGACTCCTATATTTTTTTTGCAAGCGGCTAATTAAGGCTCTTCTTTGTCCCTCCACTTCCATGAAAAACCACTTTATTATGAAATATGTTTTCAATAGTATCCAGGTACGTATCTGGAATGAAGCAAATCTCTGTAACGAAGGACCAATGTTCTAATGCTGGCCCCACAATGTCCACTCAACATTGGCATGCTTGCTGTCATAAAATGATCATATTTACACAAATGGGTCAGGTTTGTTCAGATAGAACTAAGAATCTGATAGGATTTTGGTGGATTTCAGCATTTATTGTCATCAACCGGTCAGAATGTATGAGAGAGGGAGAGCTAGTTTTTCAGTCCAATATCTGAACCACTACATCTGCACCTTCATACTCTGCCCAAACTGGTCACAGATTATAATTATTAATCTTTATTTATAAAGCGCCACATGAGGTCTGCAGCGCTGCACAGAGGAAAAACAACAGGACAGTGCATAGTATAACAGGGGATATATTCAGCACAGGCTGAAACCAGTGCCCATTGGCCTGGGCCCAACTAACAGGTATATAGCCACTGTAAGAGATGCAAAGACAATGGAAGTAGGAGGTGCACAGTGTAACTGGTTGGCAAAAAAGTTATAGGTAATGAGAATAGGAGCGAAGAGAGCCCTGCTCACTAGAGGGTCTATGTATTAAACTATGATCAGCCATTAAAACGGAGAAAACCGCAGTTTTCTCTGTAAAATGGCAAGGACAAAATGTATCAAAGGTTTTTGGCAGGAGAAATCAAAGATTTCTACTTGCATAACCCAATTACCGTTTCTTAATGCAGTCCTCATAGATTAATATGGGGACTGCGATGTTCTGAAATGCTTTGCATTTCCCAGAAAGGCAATGTTATCTCAGGATGGCGTTACCGGTCATTTTCTATGGGCTCTAGCCGATGTCTCTCCAGATCCCTCACTAGGAAGTGCTATGCATAGCACTTCCTAGGGCTGCCGGTAAATAGGAGAAACTCTTCGCACCAGAGGGGTCACATCGCTGACCTACTAATGTAGCCCAGCATGGTGCATTACAGCGGTGCTTAAATATGCATCATTGCGATTTGCAGCGATATATATTTACTGCTATTATATTGATTCTTAGACCCCTATAGCTTACAATCTAAAGAAAAAGGGGCAGACAAACGTTGACACATGGGTGTGAGCCAACATAAGGGAAGCGGAGGGCAAAAAGCATGAATGGGAGAGATGGAGGATTATTATTATTATTGTTATCGTTTATTTGTAAGGCGCCACAAGGTTTCCGCAGCGCCGTACACGGTACGAACAGTAGACTATACAGGGTAAAACAGTACAGAACAATAAACACAAAGTACCAGTACTCCAGAAACTCCAGGCAGGCAAATACAGTAGAGACGGAGCGGAAGAACAGGTATGGAGACAGGAAGGAAGGGGGGCCCTGCTCATACGAGCTTACATCCTAAGGGAGGGTAAACAAATCAGGCACAGAAGGGAGCCAGTGAAGCAAAGGGGAGAGAAAAAATGGGCCAGGGGAGAAACAGAAGAGATGAGAGGTTAGTGGATAGTTGGTAGGCCTTGAGGAACAGGTGAGTTTTAAGTGCCCGCTTGAAGGAGCACAGATTGGGTGAGAGACGGATGGAACGAGGGAGGTCGTTCCAGTGAAGGGGGCAGCGCGGGAGAAGTCTTGGATTCTGGAGTGGGAAGAGGTGATCAGAGTGGAGGAGAGGCGGCGGTCATTGGCCGAGCGCAGGGAGCGGGCGAGGATGAAAGAGGGTGAAGTATGGTGAAATGGTTAAGTGGAGGACTGGTAGGCTTTTATAAATAGGTGGGTTTTCATTAACCGTGTGAAGCTATACCGGCTAAGGAATAGTCTGAATAGTTTGATAGAATGAAGGAGATCTTTCCAGTGGTGGGGGGCAGCACAAGAGAAATCTTGGATAAGAGAGTGAGATGTGGTTACCAGTTGTTCAGCAATCAGGAACTTAACACGCATCTTCCAAAATCAGAAGCGTTTCTCCAATCCCCTTTGCCTAGTACCAAATCAGCCTAGTCCAATACTCTTATTTATGATATGCTGTTATAAGCACAGTTTATGCATTTCAAAGTCACACAGTGAAGAGTAAAAGCCCAGGCAGGTTAATAATATCACCAGTAAACATAAGGGCTTTTAAAGTCCCTCATAAACATGCATTACTCATTAAAATACCATTTATCATTGAATTATGCAATTGTGTTTATACAAGAAACTCATTCATGAATGTAAATGACAGCAGGGACCATCTAGCAATTAATAAAATAAATAATTTATTCCAGATTTTAAGCATTTTACAAGATGAAAGCTATTAACCTTGCACTTGTGAGTTATTGAAAAGTGTTTTAGCAAATCTGTATTTTACAGTCAAATATCTTTATATACCAATTCATTATATTTTAAAAAAATATTTGGCACGGTAAATAAAAGATTTAAGTAGAGATGGTCACTGACCCCCGTGTTTTGGTTTTGGTTTTGAATCTGGATTACCTTCGGGTTTTGGTTTTGGCAAAACCGCTCTTGCGTGTTTTGGTTTTGTTTGGTTTTATTTTGCAATTTTGTTAAAAAATAAAAATTTTTTTTGGCCTAAATTAACCTAATTTAGTGCTCCACCTGTTTCTTGGATAAGTAAGGTAATTGTAAAGCTAATAAATTAGAAATAATACAGTTTTACCCCAGCCTAACGAATAGGCTCTGCCTGTGGGTTATCTGCGCTACCTAGGTATTAATACCTCCCCATCTGGTGTACCATGAGAAAGACCAATGTGTATATGTTATTTCTGTTTCTCAAAGTAACGTGCATGCTATAAGATTGCTGTTTCAATTGAGTGACCCCCCCCTTTTTGTTTGTTTCCCCAAGTGTGCTTGTTACCCTTTCTTTTTTCTGTACCCCATTTAACTTTGAAAAACTCAATAAAAATCTATTGAAGTAAAGAAATAATACAGTTTAATCCCCAGTAGGCCGTCCTTAATTCTGCACACAAACCTGATTGTCTTCCTCTTCATCTTAGCCTATTGGCAATGCAGCCATCATCTTTGGGTGTATATTACACCCTACACTTATAGTTAAATATAAAAATAAATGGACAAAGGCAGTTTGGTTTCTGTCTGCATCAGCCCCCCCCCCCCTTCCACTTGTAGTTAAATAGAAAAGAAGCAGCCTGCATAGAGACTGTAGAATATAAATAGAAATGGACAAAGGCAGTTTAGTGCCAGTCTGTATCTGACCCCCTCTCCACTAGTAGTAAAATAGAAAAAAAAACAGCCGGTATAGACTGTACATTAAAAATTGAAATGGACAAAGGCAGTTTGGTGTCTGTCTGTGTATGACACCCTACCCTTATCGTGAAATTGACAAACCAGCAGCCTTTCAAGACTGTACGTGATATAGAAATGCCCCAAGTCCCTTTCCTATTTGGGGATAGATTGCACCCTACACTTATACTTATTTTTTTTTGGGTGTGTTTTTTCCCTGATTTAAAAAGACTATGTACTTTTAGATAGGCTTTACCAGATGACGTACAGGGAAGACTACCATTAGGACTGGTGCCAGCACCTGCTTGCTGATCCTGCTCATATGTGGTGGACTGCTTTGAATCCATTTTAATGAGCCCAAAGCACTTGTAGTGCAAAATATTCAATAGATTGTGCTGCTAGATAATACTTTATGCAGCCAGAAAAATTATTGTTTCACACTGGGAAATATGAGACACCCCAAAGCACTTGTAGTGCAAAATATTCAATAGATAGTGCTACTAGATATGACTTTTTGCAGCCAGAAAAATTATTGTTGCACACTGGGGAATATGAGACACCCCAAAGCACTTGTAGTGCAAAATATTCAATAGATAGTGCTGCTAAATATGACTTTTTGCAGCCAGAAAAATTATTGTTGCACACTGGGGAATATGAGACACCCCAAAGCACTTGTAGTGCAAAATATTCCAAAAAATATCTCCTCTATCCTCCTCTCTTCCTGCTCTAACAAGTGCTAGAAGAATTGCTAGCAGAATTTCAATAATAATAGAAAGAATAAGGTATACAATAATTGCTCTGTCCCTGCTCTAATACAGCCTGTGACCTAACCCTGCTCTCTCTCCCTCTGTCATATGGCGATGGATTGCTGTGGAGGTGGGTATTTATGCATTTCAAATATCGTGAGAACCGAGCTCTGAGATCTGACTACGTCACGATCACATTTTGCCTCGATTTCGAATCCGAATGGGCGGGAGCGTACCGCTCGGTACTCGGATAGGTGAAGTTCGGGTGGGTTCGGTTCTCGGGGAACCAAGCCCGCCCATCTCTAGATTTAAGTCTTTTTAACCAATGTGCCCCTCCCACTGCCAAACTTCTAGTACCTCCACTTTCCTGTTCCCAGTAATTGAGGGTTCTATATATTAAAATTTGGTGATAGGGATGACCTATCACCATAAGTTATTATTGAAATCTTGCTGAGGCAACAGATGAAATACTTCCCAGAGTGGTAAGACTTAACTTACTGCTATGGAGGGCCAATCTTCGGGGATATGTGCAGTCTGTTTGAACCGATTCACCAGAACCGATACCTAATTTTAAGGACAGTTCGGCAAACCGGTGGCTCCATACTGAGTCCACCCTCTTCGTTGGTAGGGGGAGCAGGGTCCTCCTCCTCCCTGCTCCGTCCGCACTGAATGTCGGGTGTGATGATGTCACATCATCACGCCCGACATTCAGTGAGGAGCAGCGCAGAGAGGATTCTGCAAGCAAGAAGCAAGAAGACAAGAAGACAAGAAAAGAGAAGAAAGAAGCCGAGAGAAAAGGTAAGTGAAGGAACGGAAGCAAGGTGGACCAAAAGCAGCATGGCAGAGTGTGAAGAGGGCCAAAAGCAGCATGGTAAAGTGTGAAGGGTGAGCAAAAGCAGCATAGTACAGTGTGAAGGGGGGTAAAAGCAGCATGGCACAAAACTCTTTCATATATCATAATCTAGTTTTGTGTACCTCTTTTATTGTTCTTATTTGAGTAATAAATGCATGAAATATTAAACTACCTTTAGGTATATCTTTTTGTATACTTAAAACGGTCATTAGAGCAGAGACACAGTTCTTAAATTTTTTTTGAATCCTACCACTGGATAAGTGCAATGCGTGATCCAGCTAGCAGGCTTGCGCTTTCAGTACTTGAAAAAAAAAAGTTACACTCCTTGTTAAAGCACAGGGAAGCTTTTGCTGGTAAGACCCGGCAAACGTTTATTGCAGACGGGCGCTACCACCAACTACAGCATTGCTACAGCTATCGGTAACCCCTTCGTGGGCAGGATGGTGGCTAAGTGGTTAGCATTTCTGCCTTACAGCACTGAGGTCAGGAGTTCAATTCCCGACCATGGCCTTATCTGTGAGGAGTTTGTATGTTCTCCCTGTGTTTGCGTGGGTTTCCTCTGGGTGCTGCAGATCCACAAAACATACTGGTAGGTTAATTTGCTGCTAACAAATTGACCCTAGTCTGTGTGTGTGAGTGTGTTAGGGAATTTAGACTGTAAGCCCCAATGGGGCAGGGACTGATGTGAGCGCTGCCTCTGTACAGCGCTGCGGAATTAGTGGCGCTATATAAATAAATGGTGATGATGATAATGATGGTGTATCTCTTCCAAAAATAAATAGAGCTGATATTTGTTTATCTTGAAAAAGTAGCATTATGGGGGAACCCGTGGTGCACTGCCTTTCCTATTGGCAGTGGTGACATAACATATGAGAAACGGCAGCTTACATAAATGAGATAAAGCACATTAGAACAGCTGCAGATATAAACTGCTGGAGATAATTCACACTACAATTTATGTACCAGTGTATTTTCTTACCTGCCATCATTTTCTGAGCTTCGTATGGCTCCATATAGCCATCGTTCTCAGTCACTATCTCTGCTGTAGTCTGACTGCCTGGACCCTGTTTAGCATCAAATGGGTCTGCATAGTCTTCAACGATGATTACCTAGATGGAAATAAAACAGGTAGACATGCTAAATTTACATATTGGCACACAAATTAACCTTTTTATCTCTGAAATATGTACTTTCTTATTGAGATAATATAATTAAAGCTCCCATAACCGTGTACTAAATATTGGGCCTTAAAATAAAGTAGAGCAGTTATAACATATGCCAATTTATGAGGTTAATTTGGGTGCACCAGGAGTCTGAATTATGACGCAACTAGCGCCTGTAACTGCAACTGCCTAAAACCAGGAACTAGTACAGTCATGAATTCCCACTAACAGCTACAATATTTAATCTACTACTTTACTGGTCAAGCTTTCCCAACACCATTTAGATTGCAAGCTTGTTTGGGCTTGTCACTTTACACAGTAGAAGTCAGGATAGACAGAGTGCTGACAGGAAATATCAGTAGCAAAGAGACATGTATGGTTTATTATTCTGTCCCTGTCTCACATACCAACAGTTATTGTATCAAGTATCAACATCCCCTCAGTGCACAGCGCAGTGTAGCAAGTTGGCACATTATAAAAGATGATCGTGGTAGTATTTTTATTGCTATTACTACTATTACTACTACTAATAATAATAATAATAATAATAATAATAAAAGGAAAATAACTGTGAATTAAAGATTTCACATGGAAATAGAGGCCCGCAACGCAAAAACTGGGACACATGGGAATTCAACATGTAACTAAAGCATGTAAATCCTTTTAAGGCTGGCAGAGTGGTGAGTGCATCAGTCAGCCTATGTTGGGGTAAATTATATTCACTACAGCTACCTAACAACTAGAAACAATTCACAAAATTTGATTTTAACGGCAGAACGGTCCATTTCGCAGAGGTGCAAAGTTCTGATGACACAATCTACGAGTTCTGGTTCGCATTTTGCAGAGTGTCAGTCCGCACTATTTCGTAGATTTACATTGCATCAAATGAACAGAACTAGAACAATGGTTAGAACTGGGAACAGTTAAAGCTAAATTCCACTGGTGGAACAGGCAACGTTTTGCAGCCAAATGTTAAACGAGAGGAATATTTTGTGGAAGAGTTTTTAAAATTTTGCTCATCTATATACACCACATTCCCGATTTGAAAATTGAGATGTGATCCACCAAACACCACCCAATCTGCTCATGACATACCTTTATCTCTAAAATAATAAATGCTGCTTGAAAAGCTGTAGATGTTGGGGACATGCTACAGCCATTCCTTAAGGAAGGAAGTTAGAGAAAGTTGTGATTGAATGTTGGGGATGTTTACAAGCTTTCAAGATAACTTGGATCTGTCAAATTTACAGTAATCTAAATCTAGCCATTAACTAACTAAAAATACTTCAAGCGCCATTTGCTACATAGTATAATTGCCATTTAAGAAAAATGGTTGTACTGCTGCCACAAAGAGAAAAGTGAAAAATGCACAATAATGAAATCAATTTAAAATCACACTTGTGTGTTTATTTTTACTCAATTTACATTCTGCTTTAACAATGTTCTTTATACTTGTTTTTAAATGTAATTTTATTTTATTTTAAGCATGCACACTATTGAAGATTATATATTTTCAATAAAATTGTATTTATATATACACTTTAGGTTACAAAAATATTGCAGGTATGCTTGTTATAATGTTTGCAGATTCCTTACATATTCAAATTATATGAATTATACTCTTCATTCAAAACATAAAGAAGATGCTAGAAAATCATTTGAAAATATTGATTATATGTATTCAAAAAAACAAAAGGGAAACCAGATCACAGAGATTACATTGAGTGAGAATTAGAGAATAATAAAATTATTGATTCCACTTAAATGGTCTCTTTAAAGAGGAAAAATAAAACTTAATCCCAGTGGGATCCATTCAAATGTGTAAATATGATACAAAGATAATATATACAGACTTCCTCTCCTTTTTACAATTTCAGCTTTTGCTGACAGGAGAGTGTAATGAAGACTTCTCAATAAAGCAGGGATGGGCACTCTAATCTTCAAAAGGGCAGCACTTTACCCTTAATCTCAGTAATAAGTTAAAATAATATATTTAAATCAAAGACAGACACTTAATATTAAATAACACATCGGCAGGCTTTTTAAACAAGTGTTACATGTTATAAAAAACTAATCTGACAATAAAGCCGGAAGGAGTTGCTGGGGGCAGCAGAGGAAGGCTCAGAGGGCAGCATCAGACCTAGGGCCACCTATTGCCCACTATTGCCCAACATGCTCAGAAAACTTATACACTGCAGTAACATTGATAATGCATCTACAAAACCTAGTAAATGCTCTCGGATACCAAGGGTACTATCTACCAAGCTGTGATGAGCCAAAAATCTGGAGAGAAAACAACTGTTTCTTCCAGGGCTTGTCAATGATCCCTGGCTTGATAAGCTCAAGTGGTATGCATTCTGTATCTCTGCGGTGTGCTGCGATATAAAAAGAAGCTCAGTGGGCAGCTGTAAGGATCAATGTTAAATAGGCTCCCAGGGCTCCAAAAAATAAACGTGAGCGAATAGGCCTACATCTATTTCAATGTTCTCTGCAGCCTTCACAAGCATTAACAGTAAAATATAATAAAGTTCTGTAGGTGTGTGCATTTAGAGCCCATGAAAGCACTATAGTACACAATGCTGCAGCACAGCTTTGATATGCATTAATAAAACACGTCTTAGAGCAACCCTCAAGCAAGATCAAAATTACCTGCACTTCAACAAGTATGTAAGTAGCCTAAGGGGTCTATTTATAAAATGTTGATAAAGCAAAACTTAGCGTTGTCTTTTTAAGCAAAAATTATCTCAGTATGACGTTACACACCCTTCAGTTCCATTTCAGATGAAGAACATATCTCTGCGCATGCACAATAGGAGGCTATAATGCCACAGCCCTACATTGCAGATGAGAGACAAACCCACAGGATTATAGAGGAGGGGTTGTCTGGGATCACCCAACAGGACATTTATGTCGGGACACAGAATGTTAGTTGCCACCAATTCCGGTCAACCATAATAAAAAGACCCCTAAGTGAGCAGTATTATCCTGTACATAGAAACAGAAAAGAAGCTACTATAAACAAACAAACGTATTTTTCCCACTGCTTTAGTAAAAGGTGTGTGTATATAAACAAGGGGATATCAGGGTAGTTCAGTTATTAAGTTGGGAATACAGGCAGACATTCAAAAAATATGGTAGCCTGCAATGTGCAACTTCTGAACAACTTTCTGGTTAGACAGAGCTGTTATGATATGCAAAATAATGCAAGATTGTATAGAAAACCCTCACAATAGAGCTGCAGTGTGACCATGTGGACAGGCCTTACTAGAAAGTAGAAAATCCTTATTTATAAAGCCTTAAATAAAGTCAGACAATGATTCTATTTGGCAGGTAGTGCTCAAAAACACTACTACTCATAACAGCCAAGATATTTAAAAACAAAAAAACTTCTTAAAATAATGCATCAACAAAGCTAACTATATGCACTGAAGAAGCCAGCAGTCATCACCAGGGTATCAACAAGTATGCATGTGTTTATCTTTACATAGTATAAAGTCAGGATGGGTAATGTGGTTACTGGTAAATATCAGTAGCAAAGGGACATATCTAGCTCATCATTATATTCCTGTCTCACACAGAGATACCCAGTTTCACATCTCCTTTGAGAAAGCAGGTTAAATGAAAAACAAACTGTGACACAATGAACTATAGTACATTTCACACAAATACATTCCCTGACAATCTAACTGGCTTCTATTGCCTTTTGTTATTTAGCAAAATTGTTTTATGCAGCGGTGAGCAATGATAGCACACAATCCTAATTGATCATAACCCTGGCATAGAGAGCAGAATGAAGGGATGGTGACACAAAGCCACTGTCATTCTTCAATGAACTCAGAGCAGCAGAGAAATAATAATAAATAGATTCAACACTCAGCAATCACAGACCTGTAATTAACTTTAAATGTCAAGCTGTTCCACCAAAATCATCTTTCATGGACTCACATGACAAATGCTTAATAGAACGGGAAAATTAGATATGGAGAGCGGTTTGTTAGAGAATGAAATCCTCATATGACAAAAATGTATTCCAATGTAAATTTGTTTAATATGTGTATGAGTGTTTCTAGTCAATAACTATACAATCACAGACAGCAATGGATATTTTTTTTATTTTGTAGGGTTAGGGGGAAGCCGTAATATGAAAACTAAATAAACACTTTGATGGGGCAGAAGCACTTAATTTGTTAATATACTGTATTTACTTTGTAGAGACGATTGTCACTCCTTATGTTGGTGGATGATCAAAATTTAGCAGCCCAACAATAACATTTGTGAATGGTTTCAGAGATCTTATCTGGTAGTTTGAGAACACACAGCACTATCATCATCATCATCATCAATTTATATAGCGCCACTAATTCCGCAGCGCGGAACTCATTCACATCAGTCCCTGCCCCATTGAAGCTTACAGTCTAAATTCCCTAATGTAGACATACACTCACACACAGACAGACAGACAGAGAGGGAGACTAGGGTCAATTTTGATAGCAGCCAATTAATCTACCAGTATGTTTTTGGAGTGTGGGAGGAAACTGGAGCACCTGGAGGAAACCCATGCAAACACAAGGAGAACATACAAACTCCACACAGATAAGGCCATGGTCGGGAATCAAACTCATGACCCCAGTGCTGTGAGGCAGAAGTGCTAACCACTAGGCCACTGTGCTGCCCATATATACCGGTCCAATCAGAATGTTCAGTCTGTCAGATCTTAATGATCAAACTGTTAAGCTTGTAGGTACCATTAACATAACATTAGCAATAAACAAAGAAGTCACAGAAGTAAATCTATTGCCTCCTCCACTGTAAAAAAAACTAGCTCTGCAAAGACATGTCCTTAGAAACGTGGACAGTTCCAAACAGAAGGATAACATTTTTTAAAAAAACAAACAAAAAAAAACAACAACATTTAATGCTAGTCTAAAAAGAGTCATAATAGACAATAAAACCTGCTAAAGCACAAAAAGAAGACATTGCACAGTCCATTATAAAGGGTGACAATACTTTATTGAAATAGAAAAATAAATAAAAGGGAGGACGTATAAGGCTACAAAAAATGAATGTGTGGGTATATTAAACGAGACAAAGAAATTGCAGACTGTGTAAATGTATATTTTTGCTCTATAGTATTTACTTTGAAATATATAAAGGATTCACCAACATTATATAGGAAAGATATACTTGATGTTACGTGAACTCTCAAAATTAAAAATAGACAAACCAGGTGGTATGCATTCAAGGGCATTCAAGAACCAATTAGTGCCTGCAGTACCATGAACCAAACTCTTTGAACAAATCATGCTAGGAGACTGGAGAAATGGCAAATGTAGTTACATTGGCAGTAGGCACGACTATGGTAACTACAGACCTGTGAGTCTAATATCAACAGCAGGGAAATTAATGGAATCAGTTTATAAAAAAAACATGAAAAGGAATTGCTGACTATTTGGAGTCAAACAAATGACAAGACGCAAGGCAGCATGGATTTACTGCTGTGAGATCATGTCAATCTAGTGGATGTTTCTTACACTTACCTAAACTGATCGATCAGGATGGACGAGTGGATATGGCTTATTTAGAATTTAACAAACATTTGAAACAGTAGCCACAATAAATTATTTCAGAGAGGGAAAATCCATGAATTTGATTAAAAATAGCGGAATGGATAAAAGTTCAGCTAAAGGACACGAGACAAAGGAGTAAGCTCAGAGCAAGGGCTGCTAATAAGTGGACTACATCAAGGATCAGACCTGGGTCCTATTTTATTTAATGTATTAATTAGCTATGTTCCTTGTGGTGTACAAGGGAAAGTATGTCTTTTTTGCAGATGACACAATGATTTATAACTTGATGGATAGATTGCAAATGGTTTATAAAAAAAAACATACCTTCCCTTCTCTTGACCAGTGTAGGATCTTAAAACATAAACAGCAATATGTAAAATAATGCAAGTTTAACAAAAAAAATCTGGAAGCAGACTATAGAATGAATGGTAATGTCATGTCATCATCAACAGATAAAAAGGGACCTTGGAGTTCTATTGTTAGATTATATGAAGGTAAGCAAGGAATATAGCCAAGCAGTGGGAAAAGTCAGTAGAATACTTGGTTGTATAAGAGGTACATTTTGCAGGAAGAGGGGAGAATACCCTATAGGTCACTGGTAAGACTGTGTACAGTTCTCTAAGCCAATGACTTTAACAAACTATAACACCTTCAGAGAAGGATTACTAAAACAGTTCTGTGCTACATAACTAAACTGATGGGGAAAGACTTTAACATCTGAGAATGTACAGAGAATGGACAGATGATTGAAAAACTAAAGGTTTCAGATGTATTAATAGAATTCAGCGTTTTGGAGAAACATTACTATTTGTAAGACTTTGGTGTTTCTTTTTTCTGATATTTGTAAACACAACTCAAATCAACATTAGAAAAACACCACAAAACAAAATTAGTACAAAAAATAAACTCACACAGAGGTTCAGAGCTGGGAGCTGCCACCCTGCCCAGAGTTGGCACATATTGCATAAAGCTCCTTTGGCACTCTATGGCGCCAGGGCCATCTTAGCAATGTTATGGGCCCCAGGGCAAAGCAGTGCACGGGCCCCCCTACTAACCAAAATTCAGATTCCCAGCTATAACTACAGAAGAGAAAAACATAACAGAAATATATATCTACTATATAAAAGCCTAGTGGCGTGTGTCTGTGTGTGGAAAAAAAAAAAACAAGCTGCAGCGCCACCTGCTGGGCAGAGTTATACACTGACCTACTAAATTCTTAGTGTGTGTGTGTGTGTGTGTGTGTGTGTGTGGGAAAAAAAACCTCAGAAAGGGCTGAAATTTGGTATACTAAGATGTTTTTAATTTGTTAATTTAATTTGCTAATTGTTAAAAGTGTTTATAAAGATTTTAAAAATATATATATATATTTCATGAAGGAAAAGTGACAGTTGGGAGTGTTTGGTGGTTGCCGGGGGTGACAGTGGGGAGTGGTTGGTGGTTGCCGGGGGTGACAGTGGGGAGTGGTTGGTGGTTGCCGGGGGTGACAGTGGGGAGTGGTTGGTGGTTGCCGGGGGTGACAGTGGGGAGTGGTTGGTGGTTGCCGGGGGTGACAGAGCGAGAGGAGTGTGATACTCAGGACCGCTGAGAGAGATCCCTGTGTCTGGATAGACATCTGGATAGATGTGGCGATAAAGATGAAGGATGAGGTGATAGAGAAAAATGATTAGGTGGTGACATGTGGACAAAACCACGTTAAAAAGGGCGCTTACGTCGAGAAGTAACGCTCTTCCCCTGAGGAGCACGGTGGCTAAGTGGTTAGCACTTCTGCCTCACAGCGCTGGGGTCATGAGTTCAATTCCCATCCATGGCCTTATCTGTGGTTTGTTTGTATGTTCTCCCAGTGTTTGCATGGGTTTCCTCCGGGTGCTCCAGTTTCCTCCCACACTCCACAAAACATACTAGTAGGTTAATTGGCTGCTATCAAAATTGACCCTAGTCTCTCCCTTGCTGTCTGTCTGTCTCCCTCTCTGTCTGTGTGTGAGTGTGTGTGTGTGTTAGGGAATTTAGACTGTAAGCTCCATTGGGGCAGGGACTGATGTGAGTGAGTTCTCTGTACAGCGCTGCAAAATCAGTGGCGCTATATAAATAAATGGTGATGATGATGAGGATGATGATGGAGGCCTGGCCTAGCCCCAAATGCATGACAAGAACCTTAAGTAGCTTGATTTGACAAGAATGCATGAGTATCATGCACGGGTTAACATATATATATATATATATATATATATATATATATATTTATATATATATATATATATATATATATATATCTATCTATATCCTAGTTCATGTTTCTTTAAATCCTCCATATAGTTGAGGTCGGCGCAACACACTAAGAACTAGGATAGCCCGAATGAACAACACAACTATGGGGTTAACCCCATCCCTCACAAAACCATGCAAACTAAATTATAATTGGTGCTCAAAAAGGGCGACAGTGGCAAAATGAGTGACAAACAAACAGTCCTGTCCTAATATTGTGGTGAAAAGTCCTCTATGCATCCATGGTACGGTTAATACTGATAATAATGTGTCTGACCATATTTTCTACACAACCTTCTGGTGATGATGATTCGGTCCTCTGGATCAGTACAGTTAGATGACCTAATTACCTCATGGAGAAGATCATATGCATGGTCGATTCCTATCCCTGGTGGTACTGCAGCCTCCCGGCCGTTCAATCACTGGTGTCTCACTCTTGGTTCACACTCCTCAGCTGACCTTCCTGTATACACAAGTCAGTTGATCCCGTGCTCACGTCTCATTGGTGGCTGCAGTAAATGTCAAAGGCGAGGAAGCAGGATCGCCACGAGATCGCAAAAAGGTACGTTGTTTTTTCAGGATTATTTTTTTCCAATTACAAGCCCTGCCTATGGGGCCCCCTTGCCCAAGGGCCCCCCGGGCACTTGCCCATCGTGCCCAATGGAAAAGACGGCCCTGTATGGCGCATGTGCGGAAGTGGCTTCTTTACACATATTGCCCTTCCCCATATCCACACACTTGTTCAGATACCTGCTCTGTTATCCAGTTATTAGGGTAGCATGTCTCCCGCGGATGAGCTAGTGGGGCATCCCGATAAGTGCAGCATTTGGCCTACACACAATAAGATGCCAGACTAGGTGGACCTGTAGGTTCTATTCTGCATCGCATCCTATAGTTTTCTGTTTGTCAGGCAGCTCAAACTCTAAACTTAAAGAATAAATACAGGCAAAGCCGGATTTACACCTCATGGGGCCCTAGGCAAGATATCGGTTTGGGTCCTCCCCCTTCACACACACAGTGGCCCCTCGCACACACATAATACACGCACGCAGTGGCCACACACACACACACACACACACACACACATAATACACGCACGCAGTGGCCCCTCACACACACATAATACACGCATGCAGTGGCCCTTCACACACACATAATACATGCACACAGTGGCCCCACACACACACACATACACATAATACACGCACAAAGTGGCCACACACACACACACACACACACAATACACACACACAGTGGCCCCACACACACACACACACACACACACACACACACACAGTGGCCCCTCACACACACACAATACACACAGACAGGGCCTGATTAAGGGTTGTGGCCGCCCTAGGCTAATACGGGTGCAGCGCCCCCCCCCCCCCCCCCCCGAATATATAAGTGTATAGGAACACTCCTGAATATGAATGTTCAGGTGTATTCTCCAGCATTCAAATTTAGACAGATTGTGCCATTGTCTCTTACCTGTTCTTGCTCTTCTCTCTTGCAATTTTGTTATCCTCTCGCTGGCTTCTGGAAAGTTGGTGTCCTGTTTTGAAAATGCAAAAATTTATTATAATGCAAAATGTTAAAAAACCCTGAATGATTAGGCCCTTTAGTTAAAACAAAACACTCCATTATGGCCAGCTAGAAGTACCTCATTGTACAGGCATATATAAGCAATATCTAAATATTTGTGGTCAATCAAATACAAACCTCTACCAGCCCCATCTCACTAATATATAGTATTTCTAGTGATTGCTGAGACCACAGAGAGCATCCATGTGACCACCACACAATCATGAGATTATGCCCTCCAAAGCTGCTCTATTTTTTAAATAACCACTGCAGCCAATTTCCTTAACCACTCCCCCCCGCAGCCATTTTCCTTAGCCCCTGCTGCAGCCATTTTCTTTAACCCCCCCCTACAGCCATTTTCCTTACCTCCCACCCTGCATCCATCCCCCCTGCAGCTATTTTCCTTACCTCCACTCTGTAGCTATCCCCCCGTCACATCAAAACTCCCCCAGTCACATATATCAGCCCCCCTCCTCTGCCCTCCTTCACACATATCAACCTCTCTCCCTCCCTATAGATTTTCATGGCAGCCCCCCCCTCCAACTCTATAGATATGCATGACAGTACCCCCCTCTCCCTCCCTATAGATATGCAGGGCAGTGCCCCCCTCTCCCTCCCTATAGATATGCAGGGCAGTGCCCCCCCCTCCTTATAGATATGCAGGGCAGTGCCCCCCCTCCCTATAGATATGCAGGGCAGTTTCCCCCCCCTCCCTATAGATATGCAGGGCAGTTTCCCCCCCCTCCCTATAGATATGCAGGGCAGTTTCCCCCCCTCCCTATAGATATGCAGGGCAGTTTCCCCCCCTCCCTATAGATAAGCAGGGCAGTTTCCCCCCCTCTCCCTATAGATATGCAGGGCAGTTTCCCCCCCCCCCTCCCTATAGATATGCAGGGCAGTCCCCCCCCCCCTCCCTATAGAAATGCAGGGCAGTTTCTCCCCCCTTCCTATAGATATGCAGGGCCGTTCCCCCCCTCCCTATAGATATGCAGGGCCGTTCCCCCCCTCCCTATAGATATGCAGGGCAGTTCCCCCCCCCCTATAGATATGCAGGGCAGTTCCCCCCTCCCTATAGATATGCAGGGCAGTTCCCCCCCTCCCTTTAGAAATGCAGGGCAGTTCCCCCCCTCCCTTTAGAAATGCAGGGCAGTTCCCCCCCTCCCTATAGATATGCAGGGCAGTTCCCCCCCCTATAGATATGCAGGGCAGTTCCCCCCCTCCCTATAGATATGCAGGGCAGTTCCCCCCCTCCCTATAGATATGCAGGGCAGTTCCCCCCCTCCCTATAGATATGCAGGGCAGTTCCCCCCCTCCCTATAGATATGCAGGGCAGTTCCCCCCCTACTTATAGATATGCAGGGCAGTTCCCCCCCCCTCCCTATAGATATGCAGGGCAGTTCCCTTCCTCCCTATAGATATGCAGGGCAGTTCACCCCCTCCCTATAGATATGCAGGGCAGTTCCCCCCCTCCCTATAGATATGCAGGGCAGTCCCCCCCCCCCTCCCTATAGATATGCAGGGCAGTCCCCCCCCCCCTCCCTATAGATATGCAGGGCAGTCCCCCCCCTCCCTATAGATATGCAGGGCAGTTTCCCCCCTTCACTTACCTGTAGTTGTGCCAGCGTCGCTCATCATCATCATTTATATAGCACCAGCAAATTCCGTAGCGCTCCTCGCTCCTCAGATCAGCAGACAGGAAGTGAAGTTGTCCTGCTTCCTGTCTGCTGCACAGCAACAGGCAGCCTAGCGATTGGCTGCCTGTTACCACTGACCACCAATACTTTTGTTCGTGGAGCACCAGACTCTCCCCCATGAGTCACGGGGGGGCGGGGGGTGCCGCAAGTCGGGGGAGGGGCCGAATTTTATTTATTTTGTTTAAAATTGCTTCTGTCCCCCCCAGCTGGGCCCCGCAAGAGCCGCTAGGCCCTAGGCAGTTGCCTAGGTTGCCTAGCGGTAAATCCAGCCCTGAATACAGGTATGCAATATCTGAAACCCGTTATGCAGTAAGGGAAAAAAATATGTGGCTGCATTTTACTATCAGTCCTTCTTGTTGAAATGTATCAATAAAATATCAGCTGGCAGTTGAGTGATACCAGCATGGAGTGGTAAGAGTTTACTTCACACTTCGTCAGTCCAGTCTGTGGGGAGATATGCACATTCATGACCTGGGTAGATGGTTCACATATGTGCAGTGTAACTGAAAGCAGAGACATTGGCTGTCCATTCCATTTAGTATTAAAGAAAAAAGAAAAAAAAAAAGAAGTAATTTAAAAAAATTAAAAAATTTTTTTTAAAAAAATAATAATAATAATAATAATAATAATAATAATAATAATAAATATATATATATATATATATATATATATATATATATATATATATATATATATATATATATATATATTGCATTGAAAAAATGCTTCATTCAGAGAAGATGACATGTTTTAATTCATCTTTTCCAGTTATTGTCATCCTAAGTTGGTGATACCAGAACAAGGATTGTGGAAGTACTTTTACGGACGCAATTTTTCTTAAAAGTATAGGGAATGAGGAATGGGGAAGCTCATCGCTGTTGAAACCTGGCAGTGCTATTGCCAGTAGTGTCCCCTTGATATATAGGGCAAAGTCCTATGGCTGGCTAAAACACCCGTTATCACTGGCCATAGGGCTTTTTACTCTATGATAAATATGCTCCATAATCACTGACTGCTTTATCCTACAGTTACCATGAGTAGCTCTGCTTAGCTATTTAAAGATTGCGAAGGGGAATGCCGGAGGCAGAATGGGGGCAATTGTGGTTGATTTTTAATGTGAATTAATATATTTTAGGAATGGTACTCTAAGTTATGGAAAAACCCTCTTATCCGGACTTCCCAAGCATTCCAGATAATAGATTGCATATCTGCATACTCATATAACGGCAACATAAAAAAAAAGTCTTAGCATTTAATTGTAGGTATGGTAATAGAAGGAGAGAATTTGTTCTTGAGCTGCTGCTGCACATTCAGACAGCTACAAAGAACATTCATTTGTGACAGATAAGAAACAAAAAAGCCTGTCACTTCTCCGGCAGACAGATCAGCATTCAAAGAATCAAAATTGGCAGCACTAAAATGACATTTTAATAAAGGTCTATGATTCTGTTGAAGTCTATTAAACCTTTAAATGCTAAAAAAAAAAAAAAAAAAAAAAAAAAAGGGAAAAAAGCAAATCTTCCTAAACGTCAGCGAGTTGACATGTTTGCCCTGGGGATGGGAAGAAAATAAAGCCTATTGATTTAATTGTGCCACTGTTTTCTCTTTAAAAAGGAGACTGAATTTTGAATATTCATAAAAAAAAATACCGTGCACTGCTGCTAACTGAGAATATTAGAATTTCTCTAATCAAAATACAAAAAAACAAAAAACAAAACTGTGAATCAATGAGGATTATAACATTATTATATTCTTCCAAAATACAATTAAAGAAACTAAAATAAGCACCCCAATTCGTATCTAGAGATGCATATCAAACAACAACTAATTATTTTACATAACTAGTGAAAAGTCATAATAGGCAATAAGATCTAAAATGTGTTCGATTTGTGAGTAATCCCAACCCACTGAAAATCGCTACCTGCGACAATCCATGTCACATAAACATGAAATGTATGGCTGTCACAAATAGTAGTCTGTTTTTCAAATAAAGATAGAAATCCTTAATGTCAATATGAATCAAAGTTCTTGCTATTAACTTAGAATTCTCTTTTAAAAACTTGGAGTGTGCTGTAGGAAAATCACTCATATTGCCACAATGTATCTCTAAGTGAATAGAGAATAATGTAAATGTAACATGTTAATTTCAGATTCATGGAGTTCCCAGATTAAAACAAATGGTTAGCAACAATGTCCACCCTTAAGCGGTCAGGTATTGTAGCCTACTAGCAACAGGTTGCAGCGATGTCCAACTTTAGCTTCTGTATGATTTTAAAACATATGCATCAAATGCTGGTATGGCTTTATCTGTGGCCAGGTCACGGGTCTCCCAGGATGAAACAGATGGTCATCAACCAGTCACGGCAAAATAGTCTCTTATAATGTGGTTACACTCGAACAGCTCAGATTCCCGGAATGAATTAGCAACAAATAACTGCAGTGTATAGTGAAACTTTGAGGCACACTTGTCGGTGAGCCCAGTAGTCGAAGTGGACATTTAGAAATGGCTGTATGGAAAATGTAATTGGAATGTAAGTAATGAAATTCGATTTTGACAATGCAGGCAGCAGGAGAAATGGTGGCATTGCATACCACTGTACACCCCCACTTCGACCACTGTTCGTGAAGCTGTTAATATTGTGTACCAGCCCAATGTAGCAGTATAGCGATTTTCCAGTGTTGATGAAGGAACATGTATGTCATGAATGCCCATTCTGTCCCAGATACAGCAATTTGAACAGCTGGCCGTGACTGGTGTTACCTTAGTTAATTAACAATGAATACACATTTTCTGCCACCACACAGGATTTATTATGGTGTCCTTACGTTCACCAGAACCACTTATTAATGTTTCACACTTAAATCACATACATATGTAGCATGAGCCTACCTGGGCTTCGTAACTTCACAAAGAATTACGGATAGTAAGATGGATTAAATATGTTTAATCTGAAAAATGTTTCCAAGGCTTATTTACAAAAAAAGGTAATACACAGACATACAATAGTTTTTGCACAAATGAGTTTCAGAAAATACAATAAGAAATAAAACCAGAATCCTTTCTCAAAAGTTCAGGAATTGGCGTGTGAGGAATACACATTGAGAATAATGGCACATTTCAGTCTTCACAGACTCTCCTCAAGAAATGGACAAAATTATTGTCTAAAGCAGAAAATTTTAAACCCTTCTTACAGGCTCTTCACCAGCACCTTAGGAATTTTATTTTTCACCTAAGTTAGATCGATACCCAAAATTACACAGGGCTTAGAAGTAAATCATGGATGTACTGAGACCTAGGACTATAAGTCACAGGACCATGAATTATCACCTTTGCTGTTATGCTTAAGTAGTTTAAAACTTTGAGCTTCAAACTCCCCCAAACCTATCTCTCCCTGCTCTGGCTATTTCAACAGATTAATGACACGTGCATTAGTTCAAACTCAGGTCATCTAGCAAAGCACACATTGAGATTACATTACAAGGTTACACACAATATACATTGTCATACATGAATTCAACAGAAAAAAACAATCAGTCATTAGATATACTACATAATCGCTACACCTCTCCCTAACCTAGGGCACGGAGAACTGTGACCTATTACGGTCTCTCCTGGCCATTCACCACTTCTGCAGCTTGGCGCAAGAGGCCATCTGCGTTTCCATGTTCTGCACCCTTCCGGTGCTGAATGCTGAAGTTATATTGCTGCAAAAATAAGCTCCATCTTAAAAGCTTTCCATTACCGCAGAAACTCTATTCAGCCAGTTTAGAGGATTATGGTCTGTAATAATGGTGAAATCCCGTCCATACAGGTAAGGCTGTAGCTTTTGTAGTGCCCATATGATGGCTAGGCACTCTCGATCAATGGTAGGATACACCACCTCCTGGGGGAGTCATTTTCTACACAGGAAAATGATAGGGTGCTTCTCCCCCTGCACTGTCACCTGGCTAAGGACATCTCCTAGTCCATAGTTAGAAGTGTCGGTCTGCACTATATATCTCTGTTTGAAATTTGGGGCCTGTAGCACAGGGGACTGAGCCAGGGCAGATTTCAAAGCTGTAAATGCATTCTCACAAACTTCTATCCAATTAGCCAAGTCATTCAGAGGTTAGGCTAGGGCACTATAATGGGCCACAATTTTTTCATAATACCCACCTGTACTTAAGAAAGACATGAACTGCTTTTTCATGGTAGTGGTCGGCCACGCCGTGATGGCCTCTACCTTGCCTGACTCTGGGCGGAGGGTACATGGTGCCCCAAGTACTGCACTTCACGCATGCCAAGCTGGCACTTCTCTGGCTTGATTGTCAGACCTGCCTCAGTAATTTGGTCTATCACACTGTTCAGTTGGATCAGGTGCTCCTCCCAGGTCTGGCTGAACACTGCAATGTCATCCAGGTAGGCAATCACATATGCCTCCTAGCCCTCTAGCAGGTCATTGACCAGGCGCTGGAAATACGCAGGGGCATTGTCACGGGCACTAGGAGTCTTTACCCAGTATCACCCGCTGATAGTCTTATCAGAGCAGTTGAGTTGGTATATGATACTCTGATGGCAGGGTGATAATGGAACAGGAAACAGCAGATGGTTAGAGAATGCTCAGAAAGTCTATGACTAGCAGCACTGGTAAACAATAGGTAACTGAACACGAGGATCTGGATGGACAAGGGCACGTGAGGGTAGTCAGTGGTCTGCGCACGGCAAGAGGAGAACAACTCAGTCCAGATGGATATGCAATACACCAGCACAGTCAATGAGAAGTGTGCATACCGTGGTTCAGATGAGCAGACTGTTAGGGATAGCTGCAGGGATACCTGAGCGGCAGGGAACAGACGAGATGAGAAGTCCTTGCAGAATGGAAGCGGCAGGTAGGTGCAGCGCACTGTAGGTAGGCCAGCAAGGACGACAAATACTCAGGAAGCAGTAGTATATCGAATTGAACAGCAGGAGACCACGGGAGAGTTGAAGCGATGTAGCAGAGCTGGAAGCCGAGGAGCGTAGACTCGATGCTAACAGGCAAGTTGACACAAATGGACACACTGTAGAAGCAGTAGGCAGCGGGTCAGCTGACGGCAGGTAGAATGCAGACTGGAGCGCTGAGACGAGCAGGACTCTGTAAACACGCTGAAGTAGCAAACAGGAATCAGCTGGAGCAATAGCGATGTAACACAGGAGAGTTTGAAGTAATCTGTAACTGTAGATATACGGAGACAGCGGATAGGAATCAGCTGCTGGAGTCACGATGAAACACAGGAGAGTTTGCAGTAATCTGTAACTGTATATATACGGAGGCAGCGGATAGGAATCAGCTGCTGAAGACACTAGGAACACGAGGAATAGAAGTGGTCTGGAAACCACAAACGGCAAACAGGAATCAGCATCAGCTGAACACACGAGCAGGCACTGGAACACCTTCAGAGACTCATGAGGAATGAGACTCCAAGATCAGGCCACGTGGTATTGACCACAGGTGCTTAATATAGGGAGTGTTGCCTGATCAGCCAATTAAGTTAAAGGAACAGAACTGAAGGTTAAAAGGGACTGCACATGCGCAGTACCTCATTATAATGGACGGACACGGTTCCTAGCTACCTTAGAAGTAGCACTCACAGTCCGGTGAGTGACAGGCATTTTCCATTCCAAAGGGCATGACCAAAAACTCAAACAGCCCAAATGGGATGATAAATGTGGACCTGTCATGTGCCTCGGGTGACAATGGGATCTGCCAGTATCCTCTACTAAAATCCACAATGGTGATGTAGTGTGCCTGGGCAAGCTGATCTACCAGTTCCTCTATCCTAGGCAAACAGATAAGCATCAAACACTGTGGCATCATTCAACCTCCTGTAGTCTACACAGAACCGGGTGCCCCCACATTTATTGGGAACTAGTACCATTGGGACAGCCCAAGAACTGCAAGATTTTTGAATTACCCCTAGCTGCAGCATCTCATATATCTCCCTTTTAATGGCTTGAAGCACTTCTAGGGAAGTATGATATGCTGGCTGACTGAAGTGGGTCTGGTTGCCTGTGTCTACATGATCTGTGACTAAGGGCTAGATTTACTAAGCTGCGGGTTTGAAAAAGTGGCGATGTTGCCTATAGCAACCAATCAGATTCTAGCTGTCATTTTGTAGAGAGTAAATAAATGAAAGCTAGTATCTGATTGGTTGCTATAGGCAACATCCCCACTTTTTCAAACCCGCAGCTTAGTAAATCTAGCCCTAAGTGTGTTTTTTCAGGTTTCCCTGTGAAATGAGACTGATAAGGCCTTAGTTAGGGTTGCCAACTCTGAAATGAAAAACAAGCCAAAAACAAGCCCAAACAAATCCTAAAAAGCCCACAAAAAGCCTAACTTACAGGGGACTGTCCTTTTCTATAACACTAATTTCTACACTGAATCTCCATTTAGAAAATCTGTATAAACACAAGAGGACACATTTCTCCACTGATATGGCAAAAGAAGAAGTGAATTACCCTTTTGAAATGGGGGAAACTGATATGGCTGCAGATTCAATAATCATCCCCAAATACACACAGTTTCTTATTAACCATAATTACACCACAGCATCCCCACGGCAAGTAAAAAAGGCTAGATCCACAACATACTGTGAACTGAGTATAATTTATGCAAGGACACTGGTATGTCTATACTACACAGTCCCATGATATAACAGTATAAAATAGGACTCTGAAAGCAGTCTTCTGACATGAGTAGTTTACTGAATGGGAGGGGAGGGTGTTATATAGCGGTGTTACCTCCTATAAGTGCAGCGATCGTACAGACACAGCACTTATTTCAGCAGGTTGTTGCAGATCCGTCTTCCTTGGATTTATTCCACGTCCTCCTCTCACTCCGCCCACCCACCAACAAAGCGCCACTTAATTGCAGGAATTAACTGCACAATCCACCCACCAAAAAAAATTGAATGCCTCAATCACAAAATGGTAACAGACAAGAAAAAAAACCAGCAAAAAACGATTATGCATCCTGAGGACTTGGAGAACGTGTCCAAGTCCAAAAACAAGCTACCCGCGGCAGTGGAAAAAAAAAACACAACTTAACAACAAAAGAAGCATAATTCCGCTTGTTATAAGGGAATTGGCAACTATGGACTTAAGCTGGGTACACACTGCAGGGTTTTCATCCAATAATTGGCTCAACCAGCCGACATATGACCGCTCGTTCAAAAGTCGCGTCAGTGTGTGTAGTGACACGATGGTTGAAAGTCTGCCCAAATGGACGATTGTCACCTCATTTGGTTGGTCGTACCGTTCAATATTTTAGTTCCAATCTTGTTTCTGTTGTGCAGTGTGTATAAGTTTCCGAACGCTCCACAACAGTGAGTGCAAAATTACAATCATTGCTCAAGACAACATGGCTGTAAAAGGTCGCTAACAAGATTGACGTACTTCCCTTTATCGTCTAAAACAAGGCTAGTGTGTATGCAGTCCATGGACCGAGCGATCGGACCATCGATCGGGTGTAAAATCGATGGACATAAAAAGTTGGTTGAAAATTATGTAGTGTGTACCCAGCTTAAGTGTGTCAGCTAGCTGTCCTAATTGATCATCAGATAGCTCTACACTGCAGTGAGCACCTGCTAAGGACCCCCCTCTCTAGCAACAGCTGCTAAATCCACCAAGGGGTCAAACTCCTGATCACTTTCAGGCATGCTACACACAGCTAATACACAAGCTTCCCTGTCATAATAAGCTTTGAACATGTTGATGTGATATACCTTCTGCCTCTTTTGGGGCTCATCTTATGCCACCACATAATTGACAATATTAATGCGCTGTACTATGGTGTAGGGGCCCTCCCAGGCAGCCTGAAACCTTGTTCTGCCACATAGGGATCAGAACCAGAACCTTTTGCACCATCTCAAATATGCGTTCTCTCGCATTGCGGTCATACCACAGCTTCTGCTTTGCTTGCGCAGCTTTCAGGTTGCTCTGTGCCACCCCCATTAATTTTTCCCTGAACTGCACTACATATTGTACCACTGACGTTTCTGTAGTGATCAATTTCCCTTCCCACTCTTCCCTAATCAAATCCAATGGGCCGCGTACCCGGCACCCATACAGGAGTTCAAAGGGTAAGAAGCCAGTGGATTCCTGCGGTACCTCGTAGTATGCAAAGAGGAGGTGCGGCAGGAACCTCTTCTAGTCTCTTCCCTGTGACTCCACAAAAGTCCTAAGCATTTGTTTTAGGGTGCCCTTAAGGTGCTTGCACAGACCGTTGGCCTGCGCGTGATATGGGGAAGTAATTAAATGATTCACCTGCATCTTTTTTACAAAGATTCTGCATGAGGTTAGACATGAACTGGGTACCTTGATCAGTTAACATGTCTTTTGGGAACCCCACCCTGGAGAAAATAGTTATAAGAGCAGCACCTGCTATTTTGTCTGAGCGAATGGAAGAAAGAGCTACTGCTTCTGATTACCTAGTAGCATAATCCACTACAGTCAGAATGTACTCTTTCCCTGAGTTACTGGGAATGGCTCGGGGAACCATAATATCCACAGCAACCCGCCCAAAGGTTTCTGATATGATGGGTAGGGGAATGAGAGGGGCCCTCTCCACATCACCAGACTTCCCGGCAACCCGGCACACAGGGCATGAGCGACAGTACTTGTCTATGTCAGTCAGCATGCCAGGCCAGTAAAAATGATGTACCAAACGAGCTTTAGTTCTGGCAACACCCAAAAATCATGCTAGGGGTATCTCATGGGCCACTTTCAGCAACCCTTCCTTATAGGTTAGTCTCTCCAACAAGAACATTATCATCAAACACATTGACACATAGTCCCTCCTTCTGCATCATAGGTACCTGCAAATCTGCATGAGTATTCTCAGCAGCACATGACATTTCATTACATATGTTTGCACTTATTTTATGCTGGTCAGCAGAGTTCACCTGGGAAAGATTAAGCTTAGTTTTCATCAGTGCATCAGAAATTACACCACTTTCATTTATATAAGCAGCGTGCATCCTTCCCAAATCAGTATCCTACAGTACCATGGCAGGCAGTTTATCTAGTACCCCAACGTCTCGTATTCCTCTGCCAGTTCCCCAATCTAGGTACACTCTGGCTAGGGGTACTGCAGAATGTAGGCCCCCCACTCCTCGCACAGCAATAGTCTCCCCGGGAATAATGTTCAATTGACACTGATGTGCCCCACTTCATCACATGTAAAACACCTGTGGTCAATTGCCAAAACAGGTTTTCCCCCCGCTCCCCCTAAAGGTGCAGCAACAGCTGGTTTGGTTGACGGGGAACTCTGGGGTGAACCTCAAGGTAAGGCTGTAGCTTTTGCAGTGCCCATACGATGGATAGGCACTCTCGTTCAATTGTAGAATACGCCACCTCCCGAGAGACTAGTTTTCTACTCAGGAAAATGATAGGGTGCTCCTTCCCCTGATGTCCTGAGACCTAGCATTTTTCACAGGACCTTGAATTGTCACCTCTGCTCTTCTGCTTAAGTAGTTTACAGCTTTGGGGCTCAAACTCACCCAAACCTCACTGGTATGGCTATTTCAACAGATTAATGACACGTGCATAAATTCAAACTCAGGTCATCTAGCTAAGCACACGTTGAGATTACATTACAAAGTTACATACAATATACATTGTCATACATGAATTCAACAGAAAATAACAGTCATTAGATATACTACATAATGCCACAATGTAAATCTCTAATTCTCAAAGAGCGTCACCTTGTCTCAGTGTGGCAAAGAATATCAATCAACCAGATCAGGGTAGTGTAGTTACAGCTGCAAGCTATAGTATTTCAAAAAAATGTAATCTTGGTTTGGTGTACCAGAGCAATTATTGCACCGGTTAAAACACCTATTGATCACTGTGAGAAATGTTCTGTCGTTTTTCTGTGACATTTCATAATTTTCTTTGATTTGTAAGGAATCATTTTGCAATATTCAACAAATATTGCTGTGGTTTCAGATATATCCTTTTGTTTGCTCAATGAATAATAATATTCATTAACCTTGCAAATCAGAAAGTGTGACAAAAATGAAGACCCAAAACACTGCTGTTAATCACAGACTTAAATTTAAGCAATCAAACTAAAACTGGTATTTTATGTAGTTGTAGACTTGATGTAAGATAAATGAGGAGGCAAATACTGATATTGGTAAATTAACTCTCAATTTAAAAAGACCCAGATAAATGTATAACCCAGTGACTCTCACTGTTTACAGTTAGAACCACCGTATTAGCAGAAGCGACCTTGTAGTGGCGGGTGGCTTATCATGCATTTGTAACTGAGAATTCAGCTTTTTTAAGAACAAATAGAAAGGCAGCTATTTTATTGGCTCACAGCAATGTGCTGGGGGATTTTTCTCTGTATTCTTTCCTTTTTGGATAACCACACCCTTTCAAACACCTGATGTGAACCTATAAATTGAATGTGCAACTTCCATCCTTGTACAAATACTCATAGTTGCCTACTCTCCGGAAGTGTCCGGGAGATTAATAAATTTATAGCAGTGCAACCTCTCGCATCCTGCCCACTTCCCTTGTGAAGTGGGTGGGGCTTAATGACATCCTGGCCCCATCTCTCGCTGTGCTATACAGCTAATTGCGGCATTGAGCAGCTGGGAGTGGAGCTAAATGATGCCCCGGGAACTCAGCAGCATGATCTCCCCTCTGGGATCTACTGTATAAACATTTTTGGCAGCTATGAAAATTTTCATTACAAAGTAAGCCAAGAAAATTTTGTGGAACAATCTAACTTACGCATCTGTTGCATTAGAAGATTGAAGAAAGAGTAACTCCCATTCTGGATTATCAGGGCCGGCACCTGAATATCAGAAGGATATATAATACCTTCATGTCCTTGTTGATGTTGACAAAAGCTCAGAGGCAGCAGCAATAGAAGCATTTAGTCTGAAATTTTGTTACAAAATCTTGAACAGCTAATGCAAGAGATGGAGCTAATCATTTAGAGGTGGGTGGGGCCTAATTACTGGATGGCAGGGCTATTCAATATTGGGGTTAATTTAAGGTGGGGTGATGGGACAATTAATTTAATGCTGTGGTGGTTTGGGGACTATTAATGGAGTGTGGAACTGAATTGTGGGAAGGACTTTTAATTAGGACTATTAATTGTTTACTGTGAATGCTATACAATTTGAGGTCAAGGCTAGTTAGGGGGAAATAGTCTTCAGATTAAAACACTTAATAATGTTTGAGAAGGCTGATTAAAGGGAGGCCTAATTATTAGACGTGGGTGCTATTGCTTTTATGTTTAAGCTGGTTGGGTGGTGGGAGCCTAGAGTTTTCACTCAATACTTGGTTTTCCACTTTTCATGTACATAACCTTTTTCTAAACAGCCCCATCATTCCAGGATCCGTACAATCAACAACTGACCTTAAGACACTTGCGGAAACAGGTAGTGAAAGCTACAAGAACAGGTAGGAGATAGTAGAAGAGTCTGCCACATGACCTGATTCTGTTGGGGTAGATCAGACCTTGGGAACTGTACTAGTCAGCCACTACTTTGTCTTGATTTCAGGACAGTAGGGAAATATATCACTGCTCTGCTCAGGAAGGGAGAGCTGCATGCACCTAACAGTAGTGCACACAGCCCTGGTTGTGTATTTGAAAAGGAAGGTAGGCAGCCTAGCACTGTGTAAAGTGATAGCCACACCACTTGTATGCCGCTCATGCCCACTCTGGTAGTGTGGCAGGATCCACAATGTTGAAACAGTGACACTTACATTAGCCACCCTATTTTGCAAACCTACATTTCTATTTATTCCACCACAATAGTACATGATTAACTTTTTGGTATGTGCACTGTTTGACCCTTGTATTTCTCCCAATGGAAGAAATACAGACATGGTTGAAGGAGACTGTTTACTGTCTGCGGCATCAGAAGCTGTCTAGCCGCCGAACCCCCTGGCATTGCCGATTTATTGTCGCATTTGAACTGTTAGCATTTTCACTGTAGGCAATCACAATACCAGTATTTTATCTGTGTTGGGGAAAGTGAAATGCCGTCATTTAGCCTGTTGGCATTTTCATAACGATGAGTATTTCTTAAATCGGAAATATGACTACTACCGGTGTAATTAGCTGCGCTATAACTGAATTTTACAGTAAAAGATTGAGAAGGCAGATTTAGGTGAGGAGTCAAATATTAGGTAGAAGATCATCCAAACAATATGGAATGTAGGGTTATCCGAAGGAAGAAGGTTTTTCTGTCAATTTCATTTGTACTGGCTCCTGCTATTTATGGTGGCATCCTAGCCATGGAAAAATGGATTCAGAATATAAATGAATCTGTCTGGCTTAATCTTTTTTTTCACACTATAAATCGGTAGAAATGTACAATGTATATACTTTTTTGGATATTTATCAGTAGTGCTCTTCTGAAAAGATCTTTAGTAAAGCTATTTATATACCTATTTACAATGACGGTATATTTTCATTTTTTTTTTTTAGACGATATCTATAAGAAGTATTTATTCATTCCTGTGTAAATGTTCATATTTTAGTTTGTTACATCACTGAAGAAAATTGGATTTTTTAAGGAAATATTACCACTTAAAAAGATGAAATTCTCTAATGTCAAACAAAAACCAAGCTCTAAGGTTTAATTACAGTGTAATGGTGGAGATGTTGATAATGGATAAGGTCAGTTTGCCATTCTCTAGCCAGTTGCTAGACCCAAAGCTGGCAGACATTCTCCCTTGTTTTCCTAGCATAGTCCTGGCCAACCTGTAGCTCTCCAGGTGTTGTGAAACTACAAGTCCCAGCATGCTCTGCCAGTTATCAGCTGGCTATCTACTGGCAAAGCATGCTGGGGTTTGTAGTTTCACAACGCCTGGAGAGCCACAGGTTGGCCAGGCCTGTCCTAGCATATAGTGCTACTGATGTACAAAGCATTTTATCTCACTTTAATTGATTCTAACCAGTCTGGAACAGGCTACGTATATTTCAGACCAGAAAAAAAATTGACTTTGCATAAGTTGAAAATGAAGGCCCAATTCAGATTACGTCTGTACAGCTTCATGAGCAACATGAAAAAAATATGTAACAGCTTTAATGGAGTATTCCAGCCTGAAGGATGGGGCCTACTGACAACTTAAGCAATAGCAAATCATATGGGACCTATGTCAGCTGCTCAATTCTTTCAAAGAGATGCTGATTTTAGTCTTGTATGCAATGGATAAAGAACTTACTGTAGACATCAAGGCCATGAGTATCTGCAATTGTCTCTGACTAGCTTTTTTTATCCTCCTCACAGCTGCAGTTAGTCTGACTTTGCTTTATACAGTGTGTTCAGTGTTGCAAAATAAGGCAAATATTCTGCAGTTTTACAAATTGTGCTCATCTAAAGCCAAGACCTTTCATGGAAGATTGATGTTTAACCCTGACATGTCTGAAAACATATTATGTAAATTCATACTTACAAACTTTTGAAAGTTGGATTCCGGGAGCCAGCCGGGGATAGTGGGTGTGATGGGGGCAGGGCTCCAAAGTTTGCGTCATTGGTGAATCGTGGAGTTTTGTACCTAATTCTGCCCACTTCACTAGGAAGTGGGCAGATCCGGGAGATTGCAACACTCTCCCGGGAGTCCGTGAGACTCTCGCAAAATGCAAGTATGTATAAATTCATAATGTGTGTATGTATCTAGCAGATAAAGAATAAGCCGGTCCCTGTGAAATATTTTCACAGATCTCTCTCCCAGATTTTCCCAACTTAAGCCATTGCAGTAATTAGCAAATCAATTATAAAAAGAAAAAAAGAAGTAATTTGCTTATGTCCATGATTCAATATACTAGTAATGCAGCTCAGATGGTGGAGGCTTCAAAGGTTAATTCTGCACCATTTAAAAGTTTCCTCAATAATGCCCCCATATAGCGATGCCAACTATAGGTTGCAACTGTCACTAATTTTAGTCCCTGGAAATATCCCCAATTTTCAGTAGTGGCCAGATGCACAATGCATATCCTCTCATTATTACATGCAATTGTCACTGCTGAAAACTCTGGACCTTAAAAAACCAAACTCTTCTTTAATAAATATCAAGAATCAGAATATAATAAAACATATTATAATCAGGTTCAGTAAACATATTATAGTGGGTCTGTAGAGCACCCAGGGCCAACTACTCACTACTGCAAATGACATTTGTCAATGTACCTGCTCAGCAGCAAGGGTGTCCTGAAAATGATTTGTTCCAACTATGGTCTACACTTATGCAACTGGATTGAAATCAAAGCATTGTAAAAAGATGACCCTACATGTAACAATGAGGTCATCATTCAACCTGGTTTTCCAATATGCCTAATGAATTTAGTTCCAAAAGGATTAACCTTTAATCTGGCATTATTATTATTACCATTTATTTATATAGCACCACTAATTCTGCAGCGCTGTAAAGAGAACTAATTCACAACAGTCCCTGCCCCATTGGGGCTTACAGTCTAAAATCCCTAACATACACACACACAGACACAGACAGACTAAGGTCAATTTTGTTAGCAGCCAATTAACCTACCAGTATGTTTTTGGAGTGTAAGAGGAAACCCACGCAAACACGGGGAGAACATCCAAACTCCTCACAGATAAGGCCATGGTCGGTAATTGAACTCATAACCCCATTGCTGTAAGGCAGAAGTGCTAAACATTTAGCCACTGTGCTGCCCCAATGATGGCTTGATGATCATTTAGGAGCCCACATACAGTACAAAACTGCATCTTGTGTGGCTAGCCATAGAGATCCTGTGTTAGAAAAAATAAACAAATAAATATACCTAACCGCAACCTAATTTTCTTGCAAGTTCTAATATTAAGCTTTAGACACCATTGTAAGATTCTTTGCTGAAGATCACCACTAAAATATAAATCTATGTCCAGTTCGAACCTGTCAAAAAGCTTTGTGCTGTACTATTATTTAATGAAGATTTTGTACACTAGGTTTGCATTACAGCCGGCAAATTGCCCCTTATGTATTGAAAAGGGGTTGGAAACCCATAAAGCATTGTTCTTGCCCCCAGTACCCTCTCAGTTGTGTTCTCCTCTTAATGCATATATATCAACTGTTCAAATTTTCCAATTGTCCCTTTTTCACTACTTCTTAACTTTTTATCTCTACCCTCCAGGACTTCCCGGAGAGGAGGTGAAGTGGAAGTACAGAGAGGGCGAGATGCAGCAAACTGCATCATGGAGGCTGAAATGGAATAGTTCACTGCGCATCTCAGCAGGGAGGCCCCAACCCGAAGTGGGCAAGATGCAGGAGAATAGCCTGCTCTCCCGGGGGAGATGGTCAGTATTGACAATAGGCATACTTTCCATGTAAACAAGAACATTAATTTGTCTGCATCTTAGATGTAATGATTTCCATATATTTCTTATCCTCTTGTCTTTATATGTTCATACTAATACAGTAGGAATATTTAGAAAGCTAAATAGTATGGTATACTCATATTCCATAAATAGGACATGATGGTGCTCCAAGGTCTTTTGAAGCAGTATCTGTGCAACATACTTTGGTGCACCTACGGAGCATCATCATCATCATCATTTATTTATATAGCACCAACATATTCCGTAGCGCTTTACAATTGGGGACAAACATAATAAACTAATAAACAAACTGGGTAAAACGGATAAAGAGGTGAGAAGGCCCTGCTCGCAAGCTTACAATCTATGGGACAATGGGAGATTGACACATGAGGTTAAGTCTACATTTTGCATTTTGGCCCAGCCAGACTGCAAAGGTAAAAGTGAATCATAAGCTAAATGAACCCGTCACAACAATGTTGGTCAGGGGGTAGTTGTCTTGTGTGAAATTGTGTAACAGGCTAAAGGTAGCGAGGTTAAGAGGGTGGCTGAGGAATATTATAAGCTTGTCTGAAGAGGTAGGTTTTCAGTGAACGCTTGAAAGTTTGTAGACCAGAGGGTTTGTAGAGCATCGAGGTGTACCTAGAAACAATATTAAAACATTAACAACTATGCAAGTCAACAGATAGTTTTTATTTTCTGATGCTTTTACAAGTGATGTCAAGCAAAGACTACAACTAAGAGAAAAGTTATATTAAATATTTTAACGTAACAGTGGTAGTACTTTAGGTTTCTTTAAAATCGTTAACATCTATTTTTCAAAATGGATATTATTTTTCTGCATCTATTTAATACAGCATCACATCGGCAAAAACAGATTGTTTATAAAATCATATACTGTCAATTGTCATTGATTCAAACAAGTTAATATGTAATGTTATAAGAGTCTGGGCTTGCTTACTATGGTTTATTTTACAGAGCTTTAGTCATTGTGCAGTTCAGGAATTATTCTACATTGGATGCATCTCTAGAGGCCGATTTTATTCACGTGGATTCTTTTGTTGTGTTAATTCTGCCATTTATTTCTCTATCCTTATTAGAGAACAAAACCTGATGTACGATTTCTGTTCAGGGCAATTGGGAACTGTTCTGGAATTCAAACTCCTTTAGGTTTCCAATTATTTTGTCCTGCAATGTTTATGGTGTATAAAAATAAGTGAATTTTCTTGCACCTTTATGTGAGTAGCAATCTGAAGGGCAAATAGAAAGGCATAAGTCTCTAGAAAGAAATTGCAGTATAAGTACACATGTTTGGGCAGAACTGACTTCTAACCAACCTATGTACAAAATGACTAGACCATTAACATTCCTTATATTTGCCATGACTACCAAGTCCTTGGGACGTCAGCATTCAAACATGCACATATACAGTATACTATTCTGTATAATCCAGTGGTCAGGGAACAGGGGTAAATTACCCCAAATGGGGTAAAAATGAAATTCCTGGGGGTAATGCTGCCAATTCACATGCTGTCAGTTGGATTGTAGACCAGAATAGCCTCAAGGGTTGGCAGAGGCACTTCTTGAGCTTCGATGCAATATTGAAGCACTTATTGCATTTGAAAACAAAGCAGATCTGTCATATTTTTGGATGTCAACAGCTGCAAATGCATTCAAAATTGCACATGAGGAGGCAGTCAAAAAGTTGCTGCCTTTTGCAACAACCTACCTTTGCGAACAAGGATTTTCCACTCTAACGAACATAAAAACAAAGCAGATAAATCGATTGGATGCTGAAGACTGTATCCAAATTGCTCTGACATCAAAGTGCCCCAATATTGATGCTCTCATATAAAAAATTAAGCAACATCATTTCTCCAAAACCTGAAGTTTTGAAGTTGAAGCTTTCAAAGAAAATTTGAATAGATTCAATAAAAGTTTGAATTCCAATAATTAATAATACATGATTTCCTTCCTTTCAAATCAAGGGGGTAACGTTGGCATATCTAAATATATTTGGGGGTAAAAGGTAAAAAAGTTCCCTGACCCCTGGTATAATCTGACTGCTTCATCACTCCTCTGAAAAATTTTGCTATTTTTCACACATGTATCCATCTTCGAATACTTGCAGTTGTCCCATCTCCACTATCACAAACATCTTCTTTCAATTCTTGCTTCCCTTCTCTTGCGATTTGAGTGCTGTCCACTTTCTATGAGGTGTATTTGTATGACCCATAGCAAAAAGCAAAGCAATGGTAAAACCATGCTATCAAGAGATGTCGGCTTAATTATACAAGACGGTGCAATCTAACAGCCTAATCAGATAACATTATATTTTTTAATCTAGCAGCATGCAGCATGACACGCTGTATGAGTTAAGTTGCACAGCATTGCAATATTCAAGGCACAAGAAGCCTAGATATGATGTAAACAACTGCTCATGCTACAAGTAGGGAGGCACATAAAGTAGAATACTTACATGGTGCATGAATAGGTACCAGAAAAAGATACCTATAGTGGCAGGAAAAGAGGGCTGTCTAATGGAGCTAATATGCTGGTATATTATTTAGGAATAAAAGTAAACACAGCAATTATGGCAAAGTACTGGGATCGGTCTTCAGTCTCTACAGAGAACTTGGATCAGAAGGAAGCAGACCTGAAATTAAATGCTCAGTAAGACCATTTTATTGTGACACATCCCTACAGCGGTAAGTCTCCATGGAATCAAACCATATTGCTAACCAACCATATAAAATAATGTTTATAAAGTGTAACTACATTATCAAAATATAAAATTGAAAAAAATAAATAAAAAAATAACATACAAAGTCAGCAGTGTGCTGCCCATTAAACTCATTTGCCCTAGACCCATGCCTATGTTACGCTACTACAAATCTGGATTTGTAAGAAGCCCACCTATTAATGCCTTTTCCTCAAAATGTCCTGAGCCTGCTCTTGGGTGGTTATGAAAAAAAACAGAATTATACTATGCTCAGTAACTGCGCATTAGGTTGCATTGGGATAATCAACATACAGTGTATTGCTAGTTAGTAATTCCACTCTCTGCCCTTGAGCCATTTAAGGAATGAGCAGATTATATGACCCCAATACCACATGTTCATTATAACTGAATATAAATAAATCCAACACACGAGGGAACAAGATATTCTGTATGTGTATACTTCAAATAAATAAGCCAATGAAGAAATACAAACTAACAACCATAAAGCACAAATAAGAAGCTTTTTGTTTTCATATGCTCAGCAAATTATTCTAAGAGATCAATAAAAGGAATCAGTTAGCTGTTGGATGGCTTTGTGAATGCAAGGAGGTTTTTTTTGCTTCTTATAACTGCTACAGTCTTTAAAGATACATGTCAACCTATTGTGAGAATTTTTTGTATTATTAACTTCTATTTTTTTCCCTTTAGTGTTACAGGATTGAAGTTCTGTTGCCATGCAGTCCTGGCAGCTCCATTATAAATGTCTAGTTTGTCTTATCTGTTCAAGTGGCTTAGTTAACTATACCTTGTCAGTGTCCAACATTCACTGAACCTTAAAGTCTGCGGCTAGTTCATTTACTCTGCACACTGAAATGCATATTTCATGGTGCCAAAGTGATTCATAATAAAGTTCCACACACCTTCTTGCGACCCTAATGCTAAAGTAACAGAGACCAGCTTCCTAGACATTGGCCACTAAGTACAAAAGAAAAAGACAGGTTTAAATAGTTTACCCTCCTTCCACATCCCTAACTTGATGGACGGATGATATTCCCACCTTGCTTTTAAAAAGGAGTTCTCTGCAGGTGCTCTGTTTGATTGCAGACACACCATGTCTGCTGGCTGCTAGCGGTGGAAAGAGATTCTTTTAAACCACTTCAAAATATGTATGTTAAATCAAACTCTTTCTATTATTTTGTCACACACATCTATTGGCACATTGCCAGCTAAATACCTAACTCCTCTTTTATAAGCCTGGGACAAACCATTTCTTTTGTCACAGAAAGCACCCCCGATACCTAAATTGGGTAGTGTTCAAGTGTTTGTTTATTCTGACGTTTCAAGGAGATATAGATACTTACTTTAAAGGTATGTTTAACTAGGATCTTACTGTTATTACAGTTACTGTCTTATGCTTACCCATATGTCTCTAGCTATTATGTAGGTGGTAGCAGAACAAATAAGAACCAATCAGATAACTGTAAGCTTCGTTGCAACACATACTATTATATATGAGTGTGCAGACCTAGTGGGGGGTTATAACACGTAACTGTGTAAGGGCAGGGCTGCATGTGACAAGGGCAAAGTAGTGAGGCGGGGAGATGGAGGTAAGCAGAAAGCAACAGAGTTGGAAAGTAGAAGAAGCAGAGTCCTCCCAACACCATAGAAATGCAAAGCTTCTGTAAATCTGATCCTGCAAGAAACAGAACTGTGACATTAATATTTTGGCATAATAAAATGAAAAAAAAAAAATGAAAAAAATATTTCAACTAAGTAACAAACATACTTCGTACATTTAACTTGATTAAGGGTGTTATATGTACCACTTATTTAATGGGGACACAGGTAAGAGTTTATTTAAGTTGGGCAGAGGACTATATTTGGAAAGAAGGGAACAAGTATGATTAAAATAAAAAAATAAAATAAAATCCACCAGCTTTTTGAGCCAAATCAAATGGATATATTTATAGCTATAACAAAGGTTACATTACATCAGGGGCGGATCTAGACTTTATGTTTAGGGGGGGGCGATTTTGCATAATCACGCCCCTCCTTTGCTCTGATTGGCTGGCCTGCGTTAACCCCGCCTTCCGCCCGCGATTGGCCCCGCCCCCTCCCATTGTGGTCACCGGCTGGGACCACTCTGATTGGCTGGCCCACATTTAGCCCCGCCCCCCGCTCGCGCTTAGCTCCACCCATTTTAATCGGCGGCTGGGACCTAGCTTTTTGCTGCTAGGGGGGGGCGAATGCCCAGATCACCCCCCCCCCTGGATCCGCCACTGCATTACATATAATGGGTTAGTTCCCATTTAAACCTATATATTGTGCCTCGAAACTGCTGCATCCTGCAACTGGAACCCCTACTGCGCTACACTATAGCATTTTCATTGTCCAGGCCAAGGAGAATATGATTTCAGTGTAAGCTGCCCCATTAGACATTAGATTTTGCCAGCCATCATTTAAAATACTCAGAATAATACTGAACCCATTTTTGTCAAATATAGAGGGACTAGTATTACCACTAACACCCTTGAAAAGCAAGTAAGGAGTGTATGGGAAGAAAAAAAGAATTAAAAGTTAGGTCTTTTAACGTTAGCTTCCTCCACACAATGTTATTATAAGCCAAAAACAGTCCCGAATTGAGAAGACTGCCCTCCTGTTCTGTGTAAAGAATTTAGACCCAATTCAGGGACAGTGGGAAGAAATGTCCCAATTAGTCATTTTAATAAAAGTCTAAGCTCTGGGCACACCCCTGGGGTAAGTGATATGCCCAATGTCATGTGTCATGGCACGCGCCTCCACATAGTGGCACTCAATATTATATCACCTTTTGACAGAGGGATTTATAAACTGACCCTGGAAGCAGGGTGTAGGAGCACTTTTTATAAAAATGACAACCTAGCATATTAGGAAAAGCCTTATAGCCTTAAAGCTTATTAGCGGAATACATAAACATGTGCTCACTTTTCCTTATGACCCAATATTCCCCTGAAACATTTTCATTAATGCCAAGGAAAAAAAAAATACAACGACCAAACCTACTTTAAGGATTACGAGAAGTAACTGTGTGTCTATCGAGTCAGAATTTATTTTCCCACTGCCCATTTCAGAAACCAGTCTGATTATTTTTCCGAGCTTGCAATTTATATATATGTAGTGCCTTGGGCTGTTGGTTTCAAGAAACTCTCAATATAAGGCATTTCTGTTTTCCAGGCTTAGTTTAATGTTCCTGTCACTGCTGTCGATTCAGAATCAAATAGGCACCTGAAATGAAATATGATTTTTATTTCACACAAAATAAAAGGTTTGGATATATTAACCCAATGTCTGCCACCCATTAAAAGGAAAAGTACCTCAACAGAATATAGGCAATAATAATACCCTATATTGCAGAGGACACTTTCTGGCACAGAACACATTAGAATTAAATACTGATAGTGAATTCTATGCGAGTAAAAAGAAAAGTTGTAGCTTTGTCATAAGAAGGGTGTACAAAGGACATGCATCATCCTCATCATCATCACCATTTATTTATATAGCGCCACTGATTCCACAGCGCTGTACAGAGAATTCATTCACATCAGTCCCTGCCCCATTGGAGCTTACAGTCTAAATTCCCTAACATACACACAGACAGACAGAGAGAGAGGGAAAGAGAGACTAGGGTCAATTTTGATAGCAGCCAATTAACCTACCAGTATGTTTTTGGAGTGTGAGAGGAAACCGGAACGCCCGGAGGAAACCCACGCAAACACGGGGAGAACATACAAACTCCACACAGATAAGGCCATGGTCGGGTATTAAACTCATGACTCCAGTGCTGTGAGGCAGAAAAGCTAACCACTTAGCCACCATGCTGCATCATAATTTTATATGGTTTAAAGATGCATTACCATCAAGGAAAATTTAATTGTGTTAACCAACATTAAATGGTAGTGTTAAGTGGGTGCGAGTGGAGGACCAAACATAAGCTACAATCTTTAGGTTGGGGCTTGTGATTGGTCTTCCAGCTGATGCCCTCCTCCTGATTTTTGTGAGAGGAACCCCTAAGGAGTCTATTTATCAATAGGATAAAAGTGGCTTTAATCTATTTATCAAAGCCCTCTTGCTTGTAACGACTATCGCCAGCTATTATTGTAAGCATCTCTCAAAGCTGTATGGCCGATTTTCTTTCAACATTTTCAATTGTTGGCAGCATTTAGCTTGTCGTGTGCTGCCACAGTAACTACAACAGACATGACTGTTAGCTGCTAAATCACTCTCAGCCAATGCTCGAGTGGTATGTTAGTGTTACTTAGTATCCATAATGCAGATCAGATATGGCTTATGTAATCCTGCGATCCAGAGCCAACCAGAGGGGGGAGGGGGGGGGGGGCGGGAACAAGAGTTGACTGTCAGGGGGTGGTGTTGCAGTAAGGGGCAGTGTAACAGCACCACTAGTGCTAGAAACTACAATTCCCACCAACCCTGAGCTGTGAGTATCCAGGAAGGGACATCAGTTCCCGACAAGAATCAGGGTGTGGGAGCCAAAACTCACAGGAAAAGTAGTCGTCAGAGGGGAGAGTGACAAAGGAGACGCAGCAATAGTCTTGTCTGGAGCCATTCCCAGGGAAGCCATCTGCAACCATGAATTATCCCTTATGAACTTGTTGTTTGTACATTTTATAAATGACCGATATGTATAACTAGGTCTTAATGAATATGGCATATGTTTTTGTTTCACATTCCAGACATAATATAAATTGCCATACAAAAGGATTGACGTGTATGTATTAAAATATCAAGGACTATAAGACTCTTCCTAATATGCTAGGTTGTCTTTTTTTAAGTGTCTGCAAGTCTGCTGAGCATTAAAGGAGAGAATGCAAGAGAACCTGTTGCCTGTTCAGAAGTCCTGAATCTGGTCAGAAAAAAGAGACTGCACAGCACTTGGTCACTAGAGCTGCTGGGTAATACAGAATACACAGTCTGTGTGAGAACTGTGAATGTTGTCCTGTGAACTGTGAGTCCTGACACCAGTCAGCATAATAGATAGACTTTGCCAAAGATTAGATGAGAAGGCCATCATAAATTTCAATCTGCCATAGCAAAAGCCAGAGTAAGAGACCAGGACAGGCCCAGAAAAACAGAGAAAATAAATACATCTACTCAGAGGGAAAATGAAGGAATGCCACTTTGATACTCACTGTAACAGTATGACAAACTTATGCAGTTAATGTACTTAACACTATTATAGTGCATTCAAATCTGCAGATGGTAGTAAGCTTATATTTTGGGCAATGCCAGAGAACAGGTTGCTCATATATATTTTTGTGTCTCCAATCACTTTACACAGAAATATATAAAGCAAGAGAACACAAAAAGGATGCAGCTCGAGTTATCACGTCTTTATAGTACAACGGTCACTGGAAAGACCTGCTGAGAGCCGAACTTCCTGTCTGTGCATGCTCAGTAGAGCAATGTGGACAACTGAACGCTGCCCCATATCCTGTCTTCTTTAGATCACAGGGGACACCACTACCAAGATGGGAGACCGAGCATAGTAATCCATATTAACAATTTCCCCATTTAAGGGAATACTTTGCCCCTTCACTAGATCTGTGACACTCCTAGCGGTAGGTGTTCGCGTGTCATGTGGATCACACCTGGGGGTAAATGTATTAATGTCCGGATTCTTCAACTCCGGCGAGATCGGCGTCTTCAGCGCTTAAATTTAAAGCGGCGCTGCCTTGTAAAGGGAAGTTTAAATTTAAGCGCTGAAGACGCCGATCTCGCCGGAGTTGAAGAATCCGGACATTGATACATTTACCCCCTGGTCTCTGAATGTTTTCTTTAAATCAGGACACAGCAGTGGGAGAGAGAACCCTCAGGTCCCCAATACAAGTAGGACACCAACTAGTTAGGGGACATCAGATTTATTATGCAGGAACAATAAGTCAATCTTTGTTCACTGCTGCTCAACTGTCACTATCAATTTTCCTGTTCACTGCTGCTGTCGCACTCCAGTTCCTTAGCGCTCTCTTTCTGTTTTCCTCTATTTTCTCCACCACAGTGTCTCCTCAGTAAACACATGGCTGTGGCTCCTTCCCCCACTATTTTTTCCTCTCTCTCAATTGCTGAGACTTTTTTTTTGCAGGCTCTCAGCACAGTTTTCCACTGGGTCCTAGTGTCTCTCCTGTATTACCCATGACACCTTCCTGCTCTACAAGGTCCTAGTTTCCTGCAGTTTCCAGGTATCACACATCTACCCCCATCTGTAGATGAACATTGTATTCTTACAGTGTGTTAAATCTCCTTTTATGCAACACTTTAAACGTACCTTAAATGCTGCTACATTACTCATATCAGACAAATATAGAGACTATTACAATTATCTTTGCTTTCTGCATTTTATAAAGTATCCAACATTTTTAAAGACACATTTATTTTAGCCTGATACAGGTTGTGAGTTACTATAACATTGCATTTGTACCATTATGACTGCATTATTGGCTGTGCATGTATATTGTTATTGCACTATTATTCTATACTACTGTCCATTTTACAGTCAGTTCTACTGTAGGTTACTAGGACTTTATCCTAATAAATGTGCCAAGTGGCTAATCTCCTTTACCTGTGAGTGTGCGTGCATTTCTGCAAGTGTGTTTAGGGAGTCTGGCAGGAGTTTACCTGAGTCAACCAAGGGTGGATTCTAATCAAACTTACTCGGGTGGAGGCACGGTGTCAAGAAAAGTATCTCAGAAAAGGTGAGATGAATTGTCAGTTTTACCACCAAAACACTCACTTACAAATCTCCTTCTCCGTAGTTCTCATTCCTGGGCAAGGGTCACTTATAATCCCAGACTGGTCTCTATTCTCTGTATTAAATAACAAATCAGATGATCACAAAGCTGCTCATATTGAGCTTGTGAAAACTGCCCTGCATGAGAAACCCTCCAGTAAGTTCCCAAGCAAGAAGGCCAACCTAGCCTATCATAGTAATAATACCTGGAGAACACACCATTATTGGCCAATAATGCCAGGATTGATTTAAAGTCCCTCAGCTGTCTAAACGAAGACTTTTTTGCAGCATTTACAGGCAATTAGATTTCCCAACCCATAGCCTTGATAAACTCTGATAGAGGGGATTGGCAAAAGGGTTAATTATTTGTTGTATAGGTTGAAACAAAATAAAAGCCCTTTTCAGTGCTTTCTATGGCAATAGGGCTTTTTGCCCTCTGACAAATCAGCTCGTTAGTATTTTAAAATGACAATACTGTAAACCCACACCCGCCAGTTTCTGATTTTTATCGAATTGAATGCTGTGGGTATAAATTTTAAGTTTCAAAATCCTAGAACAAAAGTACATAAAAGTCCAATAAATAAAATGTGGCGTGTAAAACTGGAAATTGCTGTGACTACATGTGTCTAGTAATTTTTCATGAACCACATATACCCGCTTATTATTTTTTTAAATCTGTGATTGAACTTCATGGCACTTGTTAAGAGATGCACAATGATGTCACATGAGTCCTTGAAGTTTAATGGACTTGTACTGACAATGGAGTCCATGATGTGGGCTATAAAAGCAGTCTTGTTATTGCCTTTGCTCACATAGATAAAAGACTGCAGAGAGCTCTCCTTTGACACTATATGCTTAGACATACTATAGAAAAGCTCAAGAGCACATTTCTGCAATTCATGAAGGGAACCCAGGCTAGTGCACTAACTAACCCACTTTATCTATAGTTTAGACCCACTACAAGGTCCTATCCCGGTGGTACAGGTGTCGCAGCCCTCTTGCCAAAATGTACCTTGGAACTCATGCTGGAGATGGGGCCTGTTCATTGGGACACCACTATACATACGGTGGAAATGCCCTAGATTATGACCATTCTGGAAGGAGGTTATCTCTGCATCCGAAGAAATTATACACAGCAACATCCCAGACATTCCCGTTTTCTGACTGCTAATCCTGATTTCCTTACCATCCGCCTGATAAAAGAAATTCTTATTGAAATACTTAAACAGTGCTGCGAAAGCAGTAATTCCAATCCATTGCAGATCCTCCTGCCTTCATCAATTAAAGAGATTTTATAGGAATATGGACAATCTAATACTCTTATCCTTATCTTACAGATTAGTATGCCACCTGGTTACAGTTTCAAGAAATAGACTTATGCCTCCTTGTCAAAAGATATTATCTACAAGGAGAGAAACCATATTAATCTCTATCAGGCGGGCTCTCTCCATCATAGACTTTGTATCTTCCCCTTGATAATCCCTAAGCTTCTTCCCACCCCCTCTCTCCTTTCTCCACATCTTCTTCTAATTGTTGCCGTTTTGTTTCATATTTTTATACCATAAACTGGTCTAATTATCTTGGAGTTCTACTTCGACAACAAGTCATATCTATTTGTGGGGCCTTCTTTATTTGATACAGTTATTATTAGTCTTATACGATAATGCTGAACCCCAATTCTTCTGATGTCTATTGTGACTTATGTCTCTTCATGCGATGTGTTTTTTCATTTTTTCAGTCGTTTACCTTTACCTCAATGCAATAAAAGTAAAATATAGTTAGTGGCCCTCAGCTTCCAAGGAGCTGCAGCCACACATGTCACATCCCTGCCTCCAATTTTTTAGAGGAACCTATATTTTTGTTTTGTTATTGTCACTTCTATTAAAATAAACCAGTCCATACTGATCAACCGAAACTCTGGTTACCCCAAACAGGGAGCCTCCAACGCTGCTAATCCACTTGAAACCTTACAAGGCGAATTAAGCAGAGACCGGCTATAACAGATGGAATCACTGTGGTTGTGTTTAGTAAAGGTGGGGTACACTTTTTTTACCTCCCTTCTCTACCGCAAATGATGAGTAAACATGGACTGTCATCGCCTTTAAATCTGATCTCATTTTTTTTTTTTATACTTAGAGATACTTGAGCCATCATATTGGTTATTTTTCTAAACCAATTTTAATATTAGGCATTAATTTACTGTATAGAGCTTCTATAAATTATTTTACATATTTGGTAATAAAATGTGTAATTTTATACAATGTATCACAAATCTATTTTACTTCACCGTATTCCCATGTAAGTATTCTTATGATTGTGCAGAATGTGCGAGCCTTGTTTTACAAATTCTAGTTCCTGTGTATTCCAAAAGCCCGTACAGTGTAATAGCATAACACTATCACAAGCAGTACCCATGCCAGCCACAATTGTATAAAGACAGCCTCTTTTAAATATCTAATTTATGAATTATTGCATATCACTTTTTTAGACATTAGCGGTTTAGAAAGTGAAAATCAACTAATATGTATTGGAATAATTTATATTAAAAAAAAAAGTCAATTAGAGAAGAGACAATGCACCACAAACAATCATCCCTTTGCCCTGCCCTTGTACATCAGCATAAACAATATAATTAACACTTATATCAGACACAAATATAAATGCTACACATTTACTGGCTTCAGAATGCATCAGATTTTTTACTCACACACTCATAAAACAAAAAGTACCTGCCCATTCTGAATCTCTTTGAACATGCATTAAGACTTCAGTGATGCTTAGTGGGTTTCTTTTGTTTTTGTTTTTATTTTATTTTCTTAATATACAAGTTCTGCCTTTAATAAAATCTGAAAAGGAAATACATTTTCGTCTGTGCAATAACTCCTAGGCTAGTAAATGGCAAAATAAATTTTCCCCATCAGACAATCTGTAATAAATCTCACATTTTCTCTGGGTGAGACATCCTGTACAGCAACAAAGCAATTACAGGAATTACTTTAGCAGTATTTGGTACAAAGTTATATATGTTTTTGATTTAGGACTTCTAGTACCACAAGCAATCTCTACACCATTTTCACAGGTAATATATGTTATATTGTTGCAATAGCTTCTAAATATTACCAGCATGTTTTGCAAAGTAGAACTTCTCAAAAGGTGTTGATTATGTTTTGAAGAAACCACTGATTGGAGTGTAAATGGATTGAAAGAAAGCGGCTTATGGAAATTTCAATGCAGTTCAAGATGGGAAGCGGTAATCCTAATGTGGTGACAGTCTGGCTGTCCAGACAGGATGAAGGGAAATTCTGTCCTTTCAGCTGGGTTTAAAATGATATATAAACAAAGAAATAAAACATTGGACAAATGTGACATCAAACAGATTCCATGGGTATATTTACTAAACAATAGGTTTGAAAAAGTGGAGTTGTTGCCTATAGCAACCAGATTCTAATGATCATTTATTTAGTACATTCTACAAAATGACAGCTAGAAACTTACTGGTTGTTATAGGCAACATCTCCACTTTTTCAAACCCACAGTTTAGTAAATATACCCCCATAAGTCCAAGTTAAGCGAATAGTCTCAATTCAATATTTATGTATGAAGGACTATACAAACTCCTTATATTTTTTCTGGCATAACATAATGCAATATACTACATTTAAAAAGGAGACAAAAATACACAGATCACAACATTCTGATAGCCATGGAACGGGATTTGCATGTGTTAAATATGATTTTTTGTTAAGGCCTTTGTTCAGCCATTTTATTGTAACTTGCATAGAAATATTATTTGCTAGAAGAGATTTTTCATTTTTCTGCTGACTTGCAGTTTTGCAAAATGTGGGCCTATGGCCTTGAAGTTGAACTAATAGAGAACACCAAAATAAATGTATCAATGTATGAAACAATGAATAAATTCGATATCCAGCTCGTAGTATGGTAGCTGTGCCCTTGGTTTTGCACATAGCAAATTTCCAACTCCCCTTGAGATAAGAAACAATAGGCTCATCTGTCCTTAGAAGGGGGAGACTAATAAACGCTTCAAGAATACGTGAGAAAGGTAATCAGTAGTGCCTATCATAGACTAATGGTATAGAATTGTATGCATATGACGTAGGATTCATTTATTCAGTAGCCTATAACAACTTGTATCTTTGTATCAATAAACTAGAGAATATTCCTTGTATACAGAACTTTGTCTGTGTCAATTCTCTCCAGCTGATTGAAGCGCTTACAGATATACTTGACACCACAGGCAGACTTGGGTCAGAATTCCAGATCTAACACATGAAATATTTTGTTTGTGTATATCTAAATTTAAATAATGAAACATCAAAAAATAACAAAACAAAAAACACCAGGCCATAAGATTAATTCAATTCAGTTCAGGTTGTGACTTAGAAGCAGATTGTCCATGTGGAAGTTCTACAGGTACAACGTGTGTATCTCCATCTATAAGTATGTTACATATAAAGGGACATTTTATATTACCAATTACCATGAAAATCACTGGATTGGAAGCTTTATTAGTGACACGAAGCTGTGATTCACTCATGTATGGTTATACTATAGTTGCTTATGTTGATAATAAAATACATACCCAGTAAGATAAAAGGTAAAATGAAAGACTGCTAATGTAAACTAAGCTATGTGGTTAAAGATAATTCTTTTTTTTTGCTGCCCTTCACCCAACATAAAGTTTAAGAATCAGTGCTTCAGAGCTTGTCATCTGGAAGTTAAAGGGTAAACCCCACCTTGCCATACTGACCTCCAAACGACTTCTTTACAGGAAAACACAAGAAGCTTCCTGGAAGCTTTAGCAAGTTAGCTCAGCATAATATGTCCATAAAAAGGAAGTTGTATTGGTTTACACCCAATACAACTGTCATTGCCTGCTCTGCTCTCATGAGACAGATACAAGACTGCCACAAAACTCTAGGAACAGAAGGCTATGCTTCAACGTGTCTAAAGCTTTTCTTTTCTTTAGGAAATAAGCAAAACGAAACTATTCCCTAATACAAGAGCATATTGTTTATTTGTGAAAGAAAAAGTTGAATGTAAGAATCACTGAGAATTGTAAGAATCACAACCATCATCAATCCACCATTCCTGCTGGGCAGTAACGGTGGGACAGGGTCTGCATTGTAGGAACAGACTACTAATGTTTAACGAACAAGTAATTTGTGCTCTACTATCTCAAACTGAATATTCTAATTCTAAAGCGTTTACCAGTGCACAATAAAGCAGTCAAAATGTGGACGTCTCTGGCTTGTCATTGCTGAACCCCACAAAGCAGAAATATTTTTTATTGTGCTTATTTTTCTATGCAGCTCTACTCCTCCAACACGTACAACATACTGGGGTTTCGGCTTCAGAACTGATACAGTGGGTCTTCATGTAATAGGTTCAATGTGCATCTGTAAAGTAGTTATGCAAGTCATAAAAAAAAATCACTAGACAGTAAAGTTAAGCAGTTATATAAATCAATAGAAGAGTAGAGCCCAAAATCACAAAAATAACTTGAGGTGCTTTTGGAACCCCTCTACCTACATAGACCACCGCTAATTTATACCAGCATGTGCTACAAGTTTTCCCTTGACCCTCAGAATACCCAGTGAATCCAGATGAAGCCACAACCCTGCTAATAAAGGAAACTGTATTTTGCCTTAATCAAAATTAATTTCAAGCTTTATACTGGCAACTGGATTACTCCTGATTGATTGATGGATAATCTATAGTTTTAATCTTTCATCTTAAACCAGTTAGTTATTTTAAGTCTGCATTTCACATATATTCATTACTCACTTAGCTACTAAGTGAATAAAAGAATTAGTAGTTCAAAATAATCAAAGGTTTTCCTGTGCGCTCACTGACTAAATGATTGTAATAATAATATTATGTATTGTATGGTGTAGTTCAAAATAATGCCACTTGTGAAAATGAATATGCCAGCTTTTAAAATGTTTGATCGCTAATGACAAATAGTAACTATTGGCTACTCAGAACTAGCCTTTAAACACTCGTTATCCACAAGTTCTGAGACTGCACTCATTACTATTGTAGCAATTAAAGTCTACTTTCAAAAGACTGCATTTAAATCTCTATGACATTACACAAAGAAAAAATAAGTTCTAAAAACTATCAAAAAGTATATTTTAAATAGTTCAACTAAAATACACAAAATAAAAAAACACTAATAAAATAAACTTTTTACACAGCAGTATCTCACCATTATGAGTTCTACTGCAAATCATCCAAAAGATTAGCAACTGTATTGTAAAAGGTCAAATGCCTTTAAAATACAAACAGAAAAGCTTACTGAAATAGTATTTTGCCTAAACATGCAACTGGTTGGCTTTGTTCCCACTCCTAGATCCCACACCTTAAAATAAAAGGAGAGAGAGAGAAAAAAACACAAATAACTTTAAAATACCAGTCATTGAATATAATGCAAAGACAAAGAATGTTTGAAAGCTTTAAAGCCTTAGGGCAGGAAGCTACACCCTGTTGCAATGACAGACTATTCCATTCATACAGGTGATGCAAAATAAAAGGTACAGTGCTATTATTTTGCTTGCTCACATGTACTTCAAGAAAGTAAACCGAAGGGAGCATAATTCTAAATTATACAAATATATTGTTAATTAACGCATACTAGGAAATCAACACTAAATCAAGTAACTGCAGAAAGACAGTATGTGGGGGAGATTTCCAAATTTATATTTGTAGGTAAATTGATGCTAGAAGTTCTGTGAGTTATCGCAAAATGAAAGCAATATTACAACATGTGCTAGCAAATTCTTGCATAAGACTAAATAGAACCAAGCATATAATTACTAGCTTACACATTCTCTTATAATAAACAAGTACTATTTGCAATACATTTCCTAAGGAATTAAAAGTAAAATAATATTAGGTAGTGGGTGCATGAAATTAACAAAGAGCAAAATCATGACTTCAAGGTTAACTGATAAAATATGGATTACAGTAGATTATTAAATGATATATTTTTTGAGCAATTAATGCTATTAAAAAAATCCCCTCTAGACTGGGTAATTACCATTATCATCAATATGTAAAAAATAGTCTTGTCGCAAAGGCATAAATATATTCGGTTGCTGATGAGATGTTTGTATAAAGGAACCAAACCTCCCAGCTTTCCCCAGTGAAAGCCATTACAAATTATGTGTTGACCCCCTAGCACCAAACTATAGACATGGTTCTTTTTTGTGTTGGAAAATTGGGAATATTCCATGAAAATGCTGCCATAAGCATCAGTTTTAGCAAACCAGAAGTCACTGCTTAAATGATCTGACTGCACAACCAGCTATGGAGCTTACAGTTTTCTAAAGCCCCAACTCAAACCTATCCTTACATGCCATTGACTAAAACAGACTGTTTAAAAACCATCATTATTTTTAGCCATCCAGCAAATTACTTTAAGACACATTGAGTATTAATATGCCAGTCTGCAGCTGTGCCCTAGTCACTTCATATTCATTTTTAGGCATGATGAAATGAGATATTTGAAATCTCATAATATAATGAAACACAGACACAGACTCTCCGCTGTCCCCATCAAAGGTCATTTTCAAAAATAATGGTTTGAGGAATGGATCATTCAAAATGGTTAAAGCACTCATTGAAATTCATGATGGATATTTGTGAAGAGAAGAAATTTCAGGAATTCTAAAGAGATAATGGTCTAAGATGCCAATGGAATCCAAAGAGGGTGAAGTCAAGGGTTGAAAGTGGGCAGGTGCAGGGCCTAAATTAGGTCCAAGATAATCCAAAATGGGCATTTGAGGCATCTGATTTCACAGAGACCATTGTTACAACAATCATTTGTACAAATATTGCAATGGACACTATGAGGGACATTTATGAGAACTGTACCTAATTGACCTGGCCACAAACAACTTGTGGACAGGGCCATCTTTTTCATTGGGCATGATGGGCAGCTGCCCGGGGGCCCCACGGGCAAGGGGGCCCCATAAGCAGGGCTCTTAATGAGAATAAATAATCCTGCAAAAGAAAAAAACCTGCAAAAAAAAACTACAAGGGTCACTGAGCAAGTACATCTATCTATCTCTATCTCTATATATCTATATCTATATCTGTATCTGTATACATGTATATATCTATATCTATATCTAGGGGCCCCGGTGCACTGCTTTGCCCAGGGGCCCATAATGTTGTTAAGATGGCCCTGTTTGTGGACCCTTTCTTTTATATTAGTAACATAAACTTAATAGAGGAACATATGGACAAAATGTGCCTTTATATTGAAAATTGCCATTGAAACCTATCCTTACATGCCAGTTACTTAAACTACTGTATGTCTGAAATTAATGGATTAAAAGGCAGCCAAATCATAATATGCTTAGTAAAGCAGTTCTGGAACAGATAAGCTGTTGTGTAAATGTTTCTCTTTCTCTGGTTGATATCCAGTGCTCAGCATGGTAATGAATGATGCTACTCAGTTCTTGAATTGTCATAGCTGGTGACCTAGGCCATGCCTAGAAAGTGAGCTTTATCGGTCTACACAAGTATAAGGACTTTGTATAATATTAGAAATAACCGTCACATTTGTTTTTAATAAATGACACTCTAGCAGTGCAGTGATGGCCAACTTTGCATAGCTTGATGGCACACAATCGGCCCTCCAGGTTTCAAAAGGGCCGCACAGAGGCCGTCATAAGCAGAGAATAAGATCGGGAGCAGCCGACAGCGCGGCCTCAGGTGAAAGCTCGGCAGGTCATTGCCGCACCTTTTGCCACCACTGCTCTAGTGTTTAGGGTATTGTAATTGGAAATAATTTTTCACTCCTAAACAAAAGTGATAGACTTTCTTATGATAAGTGTGGATTGTCTATGTGTGTTCCATATAGGTATATGATGGACAGCTCTCAATTAAAAATAAATAAAATATACCAAACAGATCTAAGGAAATGCCAAGGGAAGCTATGGCCACAGAAAAACCTTTGATGAAAGCCAGTATTACAGGTCCTAAGAGTGAGAAATATAAAGCTCCACTTCGTCCTCAGAAGGTAGAACTAAAGGCTTTTTAGTTTGCAGATCATATTTTCCCCTAATAATAGCCATAACATAACTTGCTCTTATTGTTACAATTCTCTCATAAATGAAGGTTATGTGATCCTCAGCATTTAAGAGCTTTAAACCTTGTACAGAAGGTAATCTTTTCAGTGTCTTAGGAGTAGTCTCGTATATATTATTTTAGGCCACTTGACAAGGACAGTGTTTTCATTCAGCTTTTATTTCAATACCGGTTTAGCAGGAATGTGTTTGTACCACAAGCACAGAAATATCATGCTGGGAAGCAGGTTAAGATATATCACATATTGCCTGTGGCTCAATATTTCTTTATTTAACAGTACCTTCAAATGTACAATGGAACTTGTTTCCTTTCCTATACTTTTGTTACACTCTCTTTGTTTGCATTAGGAGGTTCTCAAAAACAAACTCTTTGATAATCATAATTTTCAGCCATTCAGCAAATTACTTTAAACCACATTCAGTACAAAGATACCAGCCAGCAGCTGAGCCCTAGTCACATCATATTCATGTATAGACATGATGAAATAAAACACACATTCTAAATCTCCTAATATAATGAAACACAGACACAGAGTCTTGGCTGTCCCCATCAAAGGTCATGTTCAAAAATAATAGTATAAGCACCGAATCATTTAAAATGGTTATAGTACTTTTTTCCTTATGGATATTACAAAAACGTAAATTTAATAATTTTAATGCTGCCTATATATAAAAAAAATAACCACAATAAAAAACAGCAAAAGTCACATATATTGTTATTTTGTAGAAGTCAGAACAAGATAATACTAAAGGACAATAAAACTAAATAAGCCCTTATTTAAACAGGAAAGATAAATACTTTATTTGGCTGCCTCACTTTCAATAGTTCCCAACGTTGAGAATAGCCACATGACATCTAATCATGTCACATCATTACATTTCACAAACATCCTACCAACAAAGGAGAAAATACATCACTCGGTACTGAAGGTTTCTTATTTCCACTTAGTAAAAAGGACACAGGGCGTATTTTAAAAAGCCATTAGCTCACACCCTGTGCTTTAACTTTAAGAGTGGAGAAGAGTTCCCACCAATATAACATGCAGTATTTAAGTAGGAAGGGTCCTTTGAATATTTTATTTATGGTTCAGCCAAGCAACACTTGACAAGCTTGAGTCACAGCGGTAAATGAACGCCAGTTATGATTGGCTTTATTAGATCAATTGTAAACAGGAAAGGCAAAGGCTGTGACAGATTCTGACTAGTCTGAGAGTGAGAAGGTATTCAGGACAACCTTTGCCATGTACTTTCACTGGCCGTCCAACAGAACACTTCTCTTTTACAAATTATATCTTTGATTACCATACCAAAAATATCAGGAGATAAACCACTGCCTAAACCAGTACACATTATACACACTTATTAAGAATTTATTGCTAAAGTCCCATTGTAGATTCCATCTCTGGCAGACATCCCTGCCCTGCATATAGAAATGTTCAGACACAGATGCAGCCGTTAACAAGGGAAACGGAGAAACGGATATATCTTATGCCTGGAAGTTGACTGGCACATCCAGTGGTTGTTGGATAACTCAAATTTCAAGGGCCTTTGAAGGTGCAGGTAAGAATAGATCAGAATATGAATAGATAGTAAACCCCCAAACAAACGGTCATAGAATTTGCGTTACATATACAGTTAACAATAAGTAGCAGGATAATCAGCAAACATTACAATTTGTCATTACAACAAAAATGTATAGATTACTCTCACCCACGATGACGTTAGCGTTGGTGCTGCTGGAAAATCGTATCTGTAGGCGCATTAAGCTTGTAAACATTGTAAACCTTGTCTTGTGTATCCTGCTCATAGCTTAAATTCTCCTGTAACAATCTCTTTCACTTGTAATTGTCCCTGTAGATCTGTGATCAATCAAGAAAAGCTTAGAAATAGCTCTCTTTCTCATCTCTATGAATTGAACACATAGGACCTCATTAAGAGTCGGACGCAAAGTCTGTTTAAGAAGTGTAGGAGTGGTGTGTGCCACAGCTTGGTAGGGTATTGCAAGCAACCCCAGTTGCGTCCCACTCTTAATACCCTATCGAGCTGTGAGCAGTTCCTGCAGCTAGCTAAAGCTTGCGCCACCTAATTCCTGCCACACAGCTTTAGCCTTATTTTGACGTGTGTTGCGTCTGCGCCTCACTGCGACTAGGATGTACTTACATGGTCACGCCTTCACAATTCCGCGTTCCTCCCATTCTCTTGTAGTGAGTCGCAAGCTGTCGCAAGTGTTCATTGCGTCCAAGATGCAGGCGGATTTGGTGCTTTCTGCACATGCATGGTAGTGTTTTTTTGTTAGATGCGCCTAAAACGGACTTTGCTTCGGATTCTAAATGAGGTCCAAACTGTATATCTGGTTTGACCACAAATGCTAGAATTATTAATACAATTTACTAGAACAGTGGAGCTAGCCATCTAAATAGGCCTTGACTATGTGAAGCAGGTGATGGCCTATTATCCTATTGCAGCAGTAGTGTAAAGTATTAACTATTGAATCAGGCGGATCAAGGTGCAAAAGGAAGCCAAATAATGGGAAAATATGCATTGTATTAAAGATTTGAGGGTGAAAAAGGAGACTGCCCTGGGAAAACAGACACCCTAGGAGACCCAGCAATGGTAATCCACTGCATAGGCAAATGGAGAAAGAAGGACATCCAGATTTAAAACAAATTACTTAGTATAATAGATAATCATGATTTAATATTTGAAGCATTGTGTTTCGAAACCTAGCAAAAGTAATTGTTCATTAGGACAGCATTTTAGAAGTCAGAAACATCCTTGTCCTTTAGGTAGTTGGTTTAGTGCATACTTGGCAAATCTCCCGCATCCCGCTGCAGCCACCACTAAATGACACGATTCATCCAGAATCGCGGCATTTTGGCCCCGCCCCCCGCGACAAAACGTCATTTTCGTTGCGTGGGGCGGGGCTAAAATGACGCGATTTGTCTTGCCCTGCCCCGCCCCCTCCCGCCCTCCAGTCACGCCCATCTCCCGGAATCAGAATACAGAAAGTAGGGAAGTATGGTTTAGTGTATTAGAAAGGTTATAAAAGTTCACATATTGCTTGCCTGCTGTGTTTTGCAACTCAGTAGATGAGCAACTTCATTTAGATTCCCAGTTGTAAAACTTTTAGAATTTATTTATGGATTCTGAATTCTCAGCAGCTTTACTTAAATGTAATTTTAGGGTTATGGCAAAAAGGAATATTATTTGCATGACTGAATTAGTGTGAGATATGTGCAGTTTGTAGAAATGCATTGTCTAGGTTTTTCCATTTTACAAAGGCCAGGGAAACTGTTCATTTGGACAGGACACGTCTCTTTCTGGCGGTACATAAAGTCTGAGGTTCAGTAATGCAAATAGGATGTTCATTTCATTATTCCGGAGAGATGTTAAAATATAATTCTATTGAGGTATGCTCTTTGAACACAAGTAGTTTGAAATGCAGCTGTGATCAAATCAGCAAGACGTATGAAATACTGTGTTACTCATTTACAGTTAACAGCAAATCCAGCTAAAGGGTGTAAATTTGCACCTGGACAAACGATATTGCGATGCAAGGAGAAGAAATACGTTTTGCTCTTGCCTGCTGTGCACGCAGTTCGCAAATAGTGGGCAGCTTTATTTTAAAACTGTGAATTAGAGTTAACCTGGGTACACCCCCTTCCCAACTCTAAATCTGTCTGCATACTCTAATTCCCTGAGTCACTAAGGAGAGCAAGGCAAAACAAGGAGTAAATTTAAGCCTGGTCAAAACCATGTTGCAATGCAAGGGATGCAAATTGATTTATTATTTTGCACATAAAGAAAATACTGACTTTTTTGCCATGTAGCACACAAATACTTGATAGCTTTATTATTACATTGATATTTAAAGTTGACCTAGGGAATGCCCTACCCCAACTATAAATCTGTTCCCACATTTTAAATTTACCACCTTTTCCAATGCAACATTGTATTGCCAAGTTGCAAAGTTACTCTTTTTTTTGCTTTGCTCTCCTGAATGACTCTGGCCCTTAGTTTGCAGAACATCATGGTTTAGCCAAGGTGAAAAACTGCACCTTCAAACTGGATTTATAGCCAACTATGTGTGTAATTGTAACACTCACAGATATTCATTCATGCTCTCTTATGGTTGAATTATAAAAGATATCAAAATCATTATTTTGAATATGTTGCATAATTTTAAATTATTATAATTTAACTTTGCACAGATCCCAATAGTTTATAACGTTTTACTGTTCTATATACATATTTTTCTTATATTAAGAAACTTTTACATCTTGCACAAATAATGGGAGGAGGGGTCATAAAAAGGTCAGCCCATCACGATATTTAGGCAATAACATCACCACTGCATAGAACGTAACCAAGTTACATGTATGAACTTTTTTTCAGATAATTGGAGAGCTTCACATTACAAATTTTCCCATCTGTTTGACAAGAGCTTCACATCACCACTCAGAGTTACACTGAAACACAGAATGCGTCGGCAGATAAGAGCATGTCCCACCTAGTCTGCCCATTATATTCCTAAAAACATTAGACCATGCCCAAGTTCATAGCAGCCTTGTGTTGATCTTAAGCAAATTTAAGTTCTATATCAAGTCAGTTAGATGGCGATTCCACCTATTTACTAACCTTTCAATAAAGTAATTTGTCCTCACATTTTCCCTAATTCTGCTACCTAAAATGTTAAAATAGTTTTATATTACTTAAACATATTAGTTTGTGTTAAAAAAAAAAATGGTGCAGGAGTAGACTGGGCTGGAGTATGGTATCAGGTGGGTTCTGAGGAGCAGCCATAGAACACTGGCCGACAAGATGATCCCCAGAACACACGCATGGCCAGCAAGAGCAGCAAATGAGGAACCACCTCCACGATGCTACGTCACCAGCACAAGTGTGACCATGCCCAGTCCCTGTCTACAATCTTGGAGCTGACAGGTAATCTTGACAACCAACGTTGCCACCATGAAAACAGCAGCATCATGGGCCTTATAGCAAGAGTTACTACTAATATTACTGAACTCCTACAACCCTCATAAGCGTCTCACCTTTCTGCAATGCTACAGTTTTTCTCTCAACATCAGTACTAATTTCACCCATATATATATTAAAGTTTGCAAAACATTTATCTAGGGTGCACTCTCTCCCTAGCTGGGGCTCTGTCAATTCTGTAATACATAACTGACAGGTCAGTTCAGTTAACAAACTTTAAATGGTGATGGAGGGGGTGTGTGAGCAGGAGGCCCAATCGCAAGCCACCAACTCTTGATCACACTGCATTACCAGTTTGTCAGCTGGGGACTGTAAGAGGAATTGAGGAGCTCTGGGAACAGTGGCTATGTGGAGCAGATCCCAAGGATCTGACTAGGAAGAAGAGAACCATTACACAATCTTTTACTAGGTTGAAGTGCAGATTGTAGAGGACTGTTCAGAGTACAGATCCTTGGGGTGCTACACTGGTAATCTCTTACACCTCTTAATGTATTCTACTTACTACAAATCTATTATATATAGTTCATACAATATAGTATCCAAATCAACCACCCTTTAATCCAAGCCAAAGTATTCCAACTTATTTACCAGTCTTCTGTGTGGGTCAGTGTCAAAGTTGTAACTAAAATCTAGACAAGCTGCATCTATGGCTTCACCTTAATCAGGTATATCATTTACTCAGTCAAAGCAAATTAAAGAAAACAGATGTGAGTTTCTTCCAGCAATCTATGCTGCCTAAGTTCTCGTAAATTGCTGGTTTTGAGATACTCTACAAATCATTCGATAGCGTTTCCATTTACTTTCCTTTACTGATATCACTGGTCTGTAGTTGCCAGCTTCTTCTCTACCTCCACTTTCATGAAAAGGTACTAAACTTGCTCTTTTTCAGTCCCTGGGGCTACTCTTGTTAGTAGCAACTGATGTTATAATTCAGTTAATGGCATAGCTAGCACTACATGAAGCTATTTATTTTTATTTTAGGCCGCATTGAGTTATATGATATAAGGAGTTTCAGCTTGTCACCCTTACTCTCCTTGGTCATGATATAGTCCTCGTCACATGCAATCCTACTGTCACTAACAAAATCATATGACATGTCACTGCTTCCCCTCTAGATCAGTAATCTCACCCTCTGAAATAGTCAGTGTTACTATGAACATAGTATCACAACAGTAATAGTTAGTGTCTATGTCCCAGTCTCAACTGCCGACCTCTTCTTGTTATAATTAGCATAATATATGCGAGATGCAAATCCTCATGACTGCAGATGCTGCACAAAGGATCCTCAGAGTTGATTAGCGTATTAGCGGTATTTCCATAAATTCATTACAATACATATTTAATTCAAAGTAGTATAATGAATATGGCAAGGAATTTCAGATCCACACATTCAGTTTTATGGTGTGCTTCCTGCATCATAAATATATAATGAAACTGAGTTTAACTACACCAAGCCTGCAATGTTATCTTCTATACTAGAGGTACTTATAGCCAATGCAATGTGTACACAAAATACCGATTTCTATATAACTTCTGTGATCCACTATAACACACTCTTTTCACTGAGATAATCCTGCTTCAGTGCCCATGAGCGGAGACAATGGGGCATATTTAACAAATCACGGTAGTGCACTATTGACGAGCAGAGCTGGACAGCGCATGTGTGGAGGGATCACATGATCCCTCCGTCACTCAGCGCGCTCTCTCTGCAACGATAGTTGCAGAGACAGAGTGGGGACTTTGTGCGCATGTGCACTGCACATGCGCAATTGAAGGATGAAGAGGAGATCCCGAGACAGCGCGTCCGAAGAGGGAGGTAAGTGTGATTTTTTTCTATCACAGAAACAGCAGTTTTTTTCGGAACTGCTGTTTCTGTGTTCCCTTTTTAATAAATGTGAGAAATAGTTCAATCCTTATCCTTGCGATAAGGATTGATAACTATTTCTCACTTTTGCTGAATAATGATAAATGTGCCCCAATGTCACCAAAACTGGTACTATTAGCAAACATGTTTGTGCGATTCAGGAAGAACTAATGTACTCTCTATCACTCCTTGTATAGTAAGTGCGTTCGAATGTAGGGGAAATATTGTGTAAAAATGTTAAGAGAAGACGGGAAGAGCGTGGAAGCATATAAGCTATAATTAGGGGGAAACTAATCAGTTCTGCTTCTGTAATACAGAAAGCCATATCTCAAGAAATTGCTTTTTTACGGAGTCAAAAAATGACGCTTTTAAAAAAAAAATACCCAAACACGTCAATTTTTTTTTGCAGATCACAAGGACAACTTAACACATTACTCCTGAAAAAAAAAACCAGCAAAGCTTTTAAACAAACAGCAACATTTATAATACATCTGTCTTCATTTTGGCTAATGAGTTTCAGCAAAAAGCATTGTGACGTCTGATCAAAACTATCAGAACTCTGAACGGCTCCCTTATCTACGATCCCAATAACATAGTCAAGAAATTCTGGAATTTCTACGCATCCCTATACAATCCTTCCAGCATTCCCATAGACATATTCAGAGCTCACCACAAATTTTATTCCCAAATGGAAACCACTCTAGCTATTAAGTTGCTGAATCCTCCTTCGGCACCAAGACCTGGCAACTTCACACCTCAGTACTATAGGAACCTGGTAGGTGTCTTAGCACAAAAATTAATGTTATAGTTTAACTCCATTTTAGAGGGGAAGTTTTTGCCTGCTATGACAAGGGCCAATATTGCTGCTCTATAGAAGCCAGGTCATGATCCATATTTATGGAGCAGCTACAGACCCATTTCTTTCCATTGCTTTTTACCAGGTTGTGAGGGCTTGGACAATACTGGACATACAATCAATCTCATCCACAACATACACATGCAAGAAACAAGTTTCCCGCTCACACATAATACTTGCATTAGTGTGTGAACACTTAGCCTGTAAAATTAAATCAAAGTCACGCGCAGCGGGTATTTCTGTTGAGAATGTAATACATAAAATGTCTTTATACGCGGTTTACGTTCTACTGAAGATATCTGACCAACAACAATCCTTTACATACCTTGTAAAGGAAATAAGACTCTTATGGTATCCTTCAGGGTAGAAACTTAACACCGTTAAAACTGAAACCCTAGACTTCTATGTCCAGGAGTTGGCTAAAGCAAACCTAGAAGCCATTTTGCCTTCAGGTGACAGTGTCACAGTGCTAAATATTCAGAAGTCTCTATTACAAAGCATGTTTCAGAAAATATTACCTACCCGATAATATTGTTCAATGTGTACTGCAAATAATCCTCCGCAAAGGTATGGCCCTGAATTGAAGCAGAGAGCATGAAGATCTTGGATCTCGCTCCCTAGACACAAGGAGTAGTTGTACAAAATCTCATCCAGGTATCTCATGATCCTTAGCTGTCTGGGACTATGCACGTAGATAGCACCTCTCGTTTAGTTCCACTTTGGCACAAGATTTCCCCTCAGGTACAGACATGGAATCCTTTGGCCCTTGGTTGGCAGGTGGAATTACATTTCTGAAGGACTATGGCCTTATGACCAACTTTTCCCTTTTTCAACAGGCCCTCCAAAAATTTGTATTAATATTTGCAATTCAGACACTTTCTTTAGACATCTCAGTCCACTCTAGCCAACAGACCATTATTCCACACTAGAGTCTCTTTGCCTCAGTCAGGCTTCCTCAAAAGACCTAGGGGTAAATGTATCATACCCCGGTTTTGTCAACTCCCGCAAGTTCGGCGTCTTCGCAGCTTAAATTTAAAGCGGCGCTGCCTTGTAAACTGAGATGGGAAGCAGACTTGGCGGAGGTGCTGGATGATATAAATGAATGGGTGAAGATTAGAGAAAATACAGCTACTTGATCAATTTGAATTCAAATCAAATGCATATGAACTCCTTGACACACGATATTACATTTTCCGCCAGACTGCACAAGTTTTAAGCAAACACCACAGATCAATGTTTGAGGAGTTATACGATGACCGGTTCTACCTGCATACATGGTTGGAATGTCCCAAGCTGCATTCATACTGGTGCAACTTGAGGGATTTTGCCCACACGCCCTTCAGTTTCTTTATCATACACCTCAATAAACAGGACAATTCATTTGTTTATTTACATTCATCAATATCAGCATTTGCAATGTAAGAAAACAACTGGAATGACTGACCAAAACATTTCTGAAAAAGGCCCCTATATCTGTAGGCTTGCAATCTAATGCCGGACTGTAGGTCTTCCTGCATTAGGGACTACAAAGAGGTGAGTTTGTCCTGAAATGCTGGAAACTGGAAGGGGGGGGAGGGTTATTGCACAAATACAACTAACAAAAAATACTAGTAAGTAAGCCCACAATCAAAAAACCTAACCAACAACCACCACACAAGGACACATGCTGCAAACCTTGGGTGCCAGCAGTTGACTGTTGACACAGATTACACCTATATGGAATCCCTTAATTTAAATACACGGTTGTCAGCTCTCCATAATTTCTAGGGAAAGTCTCAGCTTTTATAGTGCTGCCCCTGGAAATGTCCCTGCTTTCCTGTACTGACCAAATATACAACAAAATTAATTTTTTTCCAGGATTGTTAGATATAATTCTAACCATTTATTCTCTAGTCTGTATAAGGGAGCAATATATATATATATATATATATATATATATATATATATATATATATATATATATATATATATATATATATATATATATATATATGCCACACACAGCAACAAAAAAAACAACAGAAAGACAAAGCAAAACCCAAAACACACATTACCATCACCAGGTTTTATAAACATAATACAACGGGGATTTTCTCATGCGTGGCAAGCTTTGATGTTCTGGTTTAGCATGGAAGACAACATTTTATAATGTGTGCAACAGTGGGACAATAACTGGCGGTCATAATTCTGTCATGCATATCCATTTTTAAGTGACATTTACAAATGATTTTAAAATACATACTTAAATAGGAGGATAATTTCAAACAGTCCCCAACTGTTCTACTATTCTACTATAAAAAGACCGAGAAGGTCAAATGTGATTCTGGCAACCCTTCATATTCACCAAACAACATTTTTCAAGACTTAGATCTTGATCCAAACAGTATTATTAGACAAGGATTTACATGCCTATGAAAACATCAGTTGAGAAATCAAGGTGGTTTCAAAATGAGCCTGCAGCTTTAAAGCAATGCCGGGCTCCCCTGGAGGGCTTGAACGTTACAAGTTGTGCAGGTGGTTAATGGGTGATGTTATCTGACAGTGAAGAAATCAGACAACTCTGCAGGTCCAAATAGCAGCAGAGAATTGTAACAAAGTCGCAGGTTTCCTCCAGCAGTGAAGTGCCGTTTAATTCTGAGGGTATGCAAATCGCACAACAGTGGAGGGATTAATTAAAACGGCTCTGCGTGTCTCTTTAGCAATAAAGGAGTTCATTACTACAGCTCTGTGGGTCTCCTCAGCAGTGAAGAGTTTAATTCTGACTGCTTTGGTGTTCGTTGGAAGAAACAATGTTAATAACAGCCAAAGTGTAATCCTCTTCAATATTAGTGGATATTTAACCACAGACAAGTACATAGGTATGATAAGTAGAAATAAAAAGCTGAAACATTTAAAAGTATAAAACGTAATTTCAAAAGAAAAAAAAAAACCCCAAAAAACCACATCAGACTGAATGTCAAATTAAAGCACATGTTGGAATGGACTTTTTGGAGGATAAAAAACAAAACACTTTCTATCATTTGGAAATGCATGTGTGCTACCCAGAGCAAAGCATGTTCTCAGCATGTCCCTGGTTTAGTGGTGGAACGATTACAGTTCAAAGGACAATGACATTTTTATGATTTTTCCAAAAGGGTACTTTATTTTATTTATTTAATATTCACAAATGGAATTCTTAATCTGTGTATCATAATCATCACCATTTATTTATATAGCGCCACTGATTCCACAGCGCTGTACAGAGAAGTCATTCACATCAGTCCCTGCCCCATTGGAGCTTACAGTCTAAATTCCCTAATATACACACACAGACAGACAGAGAGAGACAGACAGACTAGGGTCTTTTTTGATAGCAGCCAATTAATCTACTAGTATGTTTTTGGAGTGTGGGAGGAAACCGGAGCACCTGGAGGAAACCCACGCAAACACGAGGAGAACATACAAACTCCACACAGATAAGGCCATGGTCGGGAATTGAATTCATGACCCCAGTGCTGTGAGGCAGAAGTGCTAACCACTTGGCCACCGTGATGCCCTGTGTATTGCATGCAATAACAACTTCTATTATTTAACTCTGGGTTTTAAAGCTGCATTAGCCCCAGATGAAGACAGTGGGATCGGAGGGGGGAAGGGGAGAAGCTGCAGAATCAATCAGCTGCAATCTTTTAATCACCCTACCCGCTAACATTTAAAGTTGGTGAAGGTAATAGGTTTTAACGAAGGAGTCAGCAGATCATTTATGTAGGTGATTGCTTAACGCTGCATAAAACATTTCATGATTGTAGTACACAATAAGTCCATCTAGATAGCACTGCACATGGCATGTTGAGATCTACTTGCTTGCAAAACAGTTTCACATAGAATTACGAGCAAAAATATACTTAAAAAGTGTTTGTAGGGGAATGATTCACCTCTTGCTGCTGCCCAAAATGGCACTTGAAAATATACATTAATTGAAAAGATTTTTTTCTTGTGCGGGAAATCATATATACAACTTATATCTCTAGGATGGGTCATGTGAAGTGAGGTTCCCATCTCACCTCATTTAAAGAGTAGCTCTGGTTGATGCACATAGCAAACATTTTTTTACAGTGCTGTTTAGTGAATTAATGCAAATGTCTGATTGCTTGCTAATGCAAGACTGCATATAAGAATTATGGGCCCCCAGACAAAATCTGATCCTGGGCCCAGCTCTCAGTGAGAGAGGAAACTTCAAAGATTCAATGGATATAGTCTATGACTATGAACCACATTAAAATTTGGATCAAAGGTATAGTGGTTAATAACAGAGATTGAGAGTTCCCTCAGCTCTGTCCACCAGACTCTCTGATTGTAGATGAAATGTGTTTTTCCCTCCCAGTCACTTTAAAATCACTGTGAACCGGAAGAGAACTTTTATAGTAAACCACTATACCTGCTCTACTGTGATGTTTTCTAACAGTTGGGTGCTAATTGGATAATTCCCGTTACTGCAGGTCAGATAATCAGCTGTAGACTGTAAATGGTATTGCAATGTTTAATATGCTATAAAAAATTGTTGGTATGTTTAAATTCTTGCAGTCTCCAAAAGGATTACATTTACTGCCGCAGGGCCCTGTCCCCAAGCATGATGGGCCGCTGACATGTCCCCCCACCTATGGGTGGCTCTGGCTAATGGCAAGAAAACATTTTCCGCACAGTTACCTGGAGCACAGTTTTCATAAATGTTCCCAACAGTCATTACAAACCCCCCACAAGGAAAATGCACATGTAATTGATGCTGTCACCATAATTTATGATTTGTCACACTTTGTTGCATCATGTGAAAATTCAAACATTTTCTGCAATAGATACATATGTAACTATGGAAAATGTGGATTAAACGCTTGTATGACAATTAGTGTTTTCAAAGAACCTCATAGTACTGAATAAGTAGTTATCACATAGCTCCAATCATCACACTGCTCACATGGTTAAAACAGCATCACAGAATCCTTTATTATTCGGACATGGATGAGGGATAATTTACACATGAGGCAGTTTAAGACTTTTCCTTGATACAAGTATAGATAGAAGTATTCATAAAATGTGTTCTCAGCTGCACACCATTAACTAGATTAAGCAGTATTTATGGCCATTGCTTAAACTATTTTCACATGACAGCAGGGGACAATTTACAGGTTAATTCCACCAAAAACTAAACATTTTGTTTTGGGTCGAATGAGTCTTACATGCGCTGGGGGTATTGGGAGTTCTGCAATGCATCTAAAGAGCATTTCTTCTGCTTGGACAAGTTTGTCCCTGCGCCCCCCCCTTCCTCTCCCTAAGGTTACACTAGGGTGCCATAGGAACAAAAAGTGTTTGGTGTAGAAACTTTCAAAAGCCCAAAAAAGAACTGTTATAAATGGACAGTTTTATTATTGCCAAATCTCAGTTAAGCAGCCAGTTGATTTTTCATCTTGCTTGCTTTCACCAACAAACTACATTTTTAGTCTTGGGAGGAATAATGATGTAATCAGTGGTGGAAGGAGACATTTAGAAGTGGTGGTATTAAAAATGTAATGGGAATGTAAGTGAATGGAATTTGATAGTTTTACATTGAAGAAAGTAGGAAAAGTGGTGGTATGGTATATAACTGTATAAAGCCCCACTTCGATCACTGCCTGTGATGTTTTACTATCCCCATAGTACAATAGTGAAAACTGAACAGACAACTGTGAAAGGTAGATTATTTAGGACATACCATCATGGCCGGATTAAGGGAATGGAGGCCCCTGGGCTAAGGGGCCCTCCATTCCCCGCGAGGCCCCCAATGTGAGCCGTCCGCCGCCCCCCACCCCCCGCGAGGACCCCCCCAAGCACTTACCTGTCAGTGCAGTCCTCCGTCCCCGCGCGCTGTAAGCTCCTTACTGAGGAGATCTCGCGAGAGTTCATGAACTCTCGCGAGATATCCTCAGTAAGCAGACTACAGCGCGCCGGGACGGAGGACTGCACTGACAGTACTCAGCAGCATCGATCGGGCCGGGGGCGCCCCCGCCCCCGACCGATCAATAATGCTGCTGAGGAGTTTGAAGGGCCCCCTGGATGCCCGAGACCCCTGGGCTATAGCCCAGTTAGACCTCGGGTTAATCCGGCCCTGCATACCATCAAAGAATTTTTAATGCTATCCATGCTGTGTTTAATACAATGCAAGGTGGTTCTAAAAGAACAAAATCAAATTTAATGTTCAATATTCTAGTGAATTCGGCTCCTAAACAGTTAAAGGTGGAAATTGGTTTGAAAACTACAGAAAAATCTGCATTTGTAGAGTCACACTGTCAGTAGCCTTTTGACCTTACACAAACTCAAGCCATTTTAAATGGGAGGATTTAGAAAAGCAATCATTTGGGGCTGGTTGTGATGAAGGGCACATACTATTCAGAGAGCAAAGCAATTTTAGCCAGCATTTTTATTAGGTTTTCTGAAAATCCTGTCTGGTGTCAGTGGCCCTGAGATTAAGTGGCTACAAATTCATTGTGGGAGGATCTAAATGTAGACACAGAGGTGGACTAGTGTCTAGTGCAACAAGTAGCACGAAAAGTCATTGCACTAATATACATCTGGCTTTAGATTCAAACGGACAATTTCTCCTTCTCATAATTAAATTTGAACAATAGAGCCCACATTAGCTGAATATTAAATATTCAAACACTTTTTCAATTTTTTTGTGTGTGGGGGGGGGGGGGGGGATACGTTCTCTCTATAGACAGAGTTAAGTAGCAGTAAAAAGTAGGATACAGCCATAGTTTGTAAAACCTATTTTCACGTTATCCTTTAATAGGAACAAGTTACATTCAATATACAAGAATTAAAACTACATAAAAACACTAATAAATAATTTGACATTTTACATGACAGAAGGCATTAAACAAACCAGAAGAACACATTTATTAACATGTTAGAAACAAGTGCTATAATCATAATATATAGGATAGTTTACATGGTTTCCTAAATTCAGAGGTAATATACTTCTTTATACTTGTGGTCTGTGACTCTTACCCTATCACTTTTTAGTTCTAGGAATAATGTAACCTCTATGCTTTATAATATACACCTTAAAAGAGTGATGAGCAGCCAGATGCACTTCAAGGCCCCTCTAAGCTTCAAAAAGGCTAAACATTATTCTTCAGTTAAAACAATACATCAATGAAAGAGACACTAATGTGTAATAACAAATCAGTAGACATTTTAATAAAGTGTTGCATGCTATAACAAAAATCTGACAATAAAGCAGAATAAAGCTGGGGCCTCAGGGGCAGTTACGGAGGTCGTCCGTTTCCCATCACTGACTTTAAAGAGAAAGATACTTTTTTTTTTTAGAAACAAATATGTAATTTCATGTTTCCATCAATTATTACAATTTATCATTTTAGAAAAAAATACTGAATATTTTTTGTCTTAATATTGTACTGAAAAACTATCCCTGTTTAGGTTCTTATACAATGATGAATATTATAGTCACAGGACAAGTCTTGAATTATATGCTGTAACGATTCTATGCAGATATGTTTGTTGTGTAAAGTTATGTACCATATTTCCATATTCTATTACAGGCATTATCAGCTGGCTGCCAACTAAGCTCTGAAGTTTGTAAATGTAATATACTTCATGACATACTAGCCAGCGGCGCACGGAGGATTGTCGGGGGGGGGGGACCCAAAAAAAAACAAAACAAAAAAAAAACGAGAGAGAGCTGCTCTGTTTCGCCAGCGCTGTCCTATACAGCAGCCGCAGCGCTGTCTAAGAAGCATCTGCGGCGGTGTTATCACTATATTTTATATCACATACACTCAGTGGCCACTTTATTAGCTACACCTGCTCGTAATGCAACTATCTAATCATTCACAATCGTGTGACAGAAGCTCAATGTATAAAAGCATGTAGAAATGCACCAGAATGCAAAAAACATGCGATATAAGTGGTGCCAGATAGAGTGGTTTGGCTATGTCAGAAACTGCTGCTCTCCTAGGATTCCCACACTCAGTTTACAGAGAGTGATGCACAAAACAAAAAAATCCAGTGAATGACGGTTCTGTGGGCGAAAATGCCTTGTTAATGAGAGAGGTCAGAAGAGAATGGCCAGACTGGTTTAATGTGGCATAAAGGCAACAGTAACTTAAACAACTATGCGTTACAACAGTGGTATGCGGAACAGCAGCTCTGAATGCACAGAATGTGGAACATTGAAGTGGATGGGCTACAGCAGCAGAAGACCACACCAGGTTCCACTCCCATTCTAGTAACAGAGTGGACTGCTAATCCGTAGTTTGAGGATCAATTAAACCTCACACCACTCATAAATATGTGATCAGGGACAGGGCCCTTCTGGATAGCAGGAAAATAAAAACATTTTCCATCAATCATGTCATTAAATAAATCAGTCAGGATTGGTGATAAAATCTCAACTGCATATGTAATAACTTTGTTTTCAATATCACATGATTTTTCTTAAAATTTAAGTTATCCCACCTAATTTCCACCAATTTTTTTTTTTATTCCTTAAAAAAAAAGAGAAAAGTATAAGGGTATGAGCATTTGATGGTGTACTTACAATGTAGTGGGGGGGGGGATCAGCTGTAAACATAGCTATGCTTAGCAATCTGTATTTACCCAATCATTAAATTTATATAACTATACATAATCAATAATTACAATTTGCCTCCTTTACCCCACAAATATGAAACTTCTTTTCCTACTTCCTGCCCCTTTCTGTGAGCAACTGCTCAATGTCTCCATCAGTTTTATTAGCATAATGATTTTTGGAGCCTTTCCTAGAGCAAAGTAATCTATAATTCTTGGGTTTACATGTCTTCCCTCACCAATCTTCAGCCTGGGTAATTTTACAATGACACTTACACAATGAGATTTGGAGACGCCAGGTGTTGATTTCTAATTTGAATAGCCAACTTTACAGTAAAGAAGCAGCTATATAAGAAATGTCATTAGGTTAACATGGGTTGGTAAGCTTTATTGGTTCACAAATTTCCTGGATCTGCTGAATAGGGGGGGGGCGACACATTCAGAGGGGCATATTCAGTTACGATTCCGGTCCACGGGATCGCGCCGGAAACGGACTGTGTACTCAATCCACGGTACCGCAATAACGTGGATTTTCATTCGCAGCCCATAGTGTTGCATACGAAAATCCGCGTTATTGCGGTACCGTATTACCGGCAATAGTGCACACTTTCCGCGGTAACGCGTGTTGCACGGACCGGAACCCTAATTGAATATGCCCCAGAGTGTCACATGCAAAAAAATAGGACATATAAGAAAGAAATCTCTCAGATGATGTACAAAAAATGGATTAATAACCCCAACCACAAAAATGTCAGTAGCAGAGACAATCAGAGGACACCAGGAAAGAACAGATTAAATTAATGGCGGCTGAAGGTGAAAAGGTCAATATCTGCTTCACAGCTGTGAAATACTAAAAAAAGAAGTTTCAATTTTATTTGGCATCATTTTGTAGATTGTCCCTGTAAGTATATTGCAGACTCAAAATAAAAACAAGTCACAGAGGCAAATATTCCTTTAAATGGGGCTCCACAATTTGAATTTTTCAAAAAAATATAAAATCACATGGAAAGTGTTTTTTTGTTTTTCTAATTTTTTTTTAAACATGCTGGTTACTTGTAAGAAGACATATTGAGATGTGTATTTTCTCTTCAAGCCACCAATAGTGACTTACTTTTTGCCAAGTGTCATGGGGCTACTATGGCAACCACTGTCAAATGACATGTTGTAGCGAGCAACAAGATTGCCCTTTAAAAGACAATAAATGTTTATGTATTCAGTAGTTGGCAGTGGGATGTTGGAAAATACAAACTACTGCTGACCATTTTTAATTGCAAAGCATACAGCTCTGTTGCGTGATATACACATATTTTTGCATGGTAGATTTTGTATGGCTGCCAGTGTCAAAAAAATATTTCTGGTGGATACATTTGGTTTTACTTGTTCAAGAGGAAAGTGTAACCTGGTCCGAGTCATGCAATCACCATGCTCCTTGATCTTAGAGTGATGGCAGATGAATCAGGGATGTGGGTTTTTAGGAGAACAGCAGTGTCTCTCTGCTCTCAACCTCGTATGTTATGTGAATGTGGTTACCTTGGTAATTGCATGATAAACTGTAAACCACCAATAGCAGCTTGAATCAAAACTAAGGGAAATATAACAACAGGTACCAAGGTAAGTTGAAAAAAGCCCCCACACATCATTTTACATGAGTATATATATTAGCAGGGTCAGCCGGCGTTGGCGGGTCCAATTAGTAATGTGTAGCAGTTTTTATATATTAGCAAATTATTTGGTAAATAGATAGATATTTAGAAAATAAGATTTGTTGCTGTGTCACGTTGTGAGGTGAGGTTTCCTTTCAGCAGTAAAACAAAGGTTTATAACCAAAAAAACTCAAAATTATGTTTTCAATATTTGTTGCTATATGATCTAATAGGTTACTTTTATGATACTATATAACTATGTAAGATTTGGCAGCTTTACCTTGAGAGCTGTGGAAGATATTTGCCAAACCTATATATCTATATCTATCTATCTATATTTATATGATCTAACATGCCTTATATAACTTCTAAAGATTAACTAGATGTTATGGTCCCACACATATAGTATTAGTCAATTTAGTCAAAAAAGAGATTTTATATATATATATATATATATATATATATATATATATATATATATATATATATATTCACAACAATTTGATAAGTACAGCAACTGGCACTATGATTTTTAGTACAAGTTCCTAGCGTTTCAGAGAAACATAAAAAATCCTTATGGGCAGTACGATAGGACTGAGATGCGTTGACCATTATGCCATACGGTGTATACTAACCGCACCAATATCAATTATAAAAGTATATCTACTGCAGTTTATATCATTACCATCTACATGGACAATATAGACAGCAATGCGTGATAATCTCTTGTTTTTTGTCTTATTTCCCCAAATGTAATTTTTTTAGATTCCATTTGGAATACAACAAAGAAACTACTTTCTACATAAACCATAAAGGTCTACACCTGTAAGATTATATAACGGATTCACATGATCCTAGTACTTAACAGGTAACAAAGGAAAAAAAATGTAGGGACTAAATGCAGACAATTCAAATTGTGTCATCTCAGTTCTGGTCTCACAAGACGATATGATGCATAGTAATAGGTTTGTATTTACCTGGAGGACATTTTTTGTTGTTACTTGGATCAGAGCACTAAACCAATTTTGACAATAAATTAGCACTGAAGCACTGCATCTCCCTAAGGAAGGACAGATGGAGAGATTTCTTCTTGATCTTCAACAGCTGAACACAATGCTAGTCATTTGGATAGCTGTTATTAGTCATTTATGTAAATCCTACTGAATCTCCCGTTTGTTACATTCTTTAAATATTAAGTGTTCTTTGTGGTAGTGTTTGTACACAACCTGTAATTACATCCAATAGATTTCATAAGCATTTCAGATATCATCATACAGTTACTGTAGAACTAATAATCTGATCTATATTATTTTCATCAGAGTCAGACTGAACAGCAGCATAAAACACACACATTGCACCTGGCATTTGTGCTTTATGGTGCAGCTATGTTGGTAATAAGTAGCATCTTCACAATCAGTTTTGAAACCCTTCCACTCTTAGGATACCCCAATGCAGAATGTTATTTTTAGAGATGCTCAGACTCGGTTTTCTGAAAACCGAGCCAACCCGAACTTAAGGGATCCGAGTAGGCTAGCGAGCCGGCTCGTTACTTTCTCACTTCTTCGGATCTGAATCGAATCAAAACGTTAATGTTGTGCTGTCGGATCTCGCGGGTTTTGGATTCCATAAGTACCTCCCTCCCCAGAAGATCCAGCACCATTGCTCATACAGAAACAGGGGTAGCAGTGTTCTTGTCACTCTCCAGTCTCCAGTGACATTGCTCAGTGCCATTGCTCATACAGAAACAGGAGGGGTAGCAGTGTTCTTGTCACTTGACTAAAATTGACTGGAAATGATTGGAAATTAATGTTATTGAGTTTAATAATAAAGTAGGGATAAAAAAAAAAGAGCTAATTATGTGATTTTAGCAAAAAGAAATAGGGATTTTAGAGGGGGGGAAAAAAATCGGGATCCAAAACCAAAACCAAAACACACGAGGGTGGTTTTGCCAAAACCAAAACACGGGGGTCAGAGAACATCTCTGCTTATTTTATGAGTGAAGGGTTGATTTCCCTCATTCTGCATACAAATTGGCAGAAATGTTAGTGCCCAAAGTGAGGTGTGAAAGTATTACAATAATATAATCTTTGGTTACTCACATTTGTTGCCATCTTCCCACAGTAATAGCATTGTATTGCCTTTCCCAATACTATGCAATGGTGGTTATTTATGACCAAACTTAAATTGCTCACGTTACTTTTCATTTCTTATTGCAATACTAAGAATTTAATTAATGTGGAAATTTAATAAAATTGATTAGCTGGGACAGTGGCTCGGATAGGAGCCTGTCCCAGAAAATAATCTATAGTAAAGTTTGCTTACAGGTTTCTATGGCGTGGCTGAATATGTGATGAGGAAAGCGCGAAGATCCCTCTCCTGCGATGCTCTCCCCATCTTCAGAGGGTGTTAGCTAACGGGATGAAACTCCTAATTTTGGAGCTTGATAATTAGGGCAAGATTGCAGTCGCCATAGACATCTTTGGGGGGGTGGGGGGGTGGGTAGATTTATGTTGATGAGGCTGGGACTGCAGCAGGCATCTCTGCTAATATATAGCCTCATTACTATTTCTATGCTTTATAGGTTGTTAAATAGCCCCTTAAGGTTAATGTATAATAATATAATATATAGGAGGGTATATGTTGGTATATTTTGGGGGTGAGCACAACTGGTATAATAATGGCTGAAGGAGGCTATAGTCTGGTATAATATGCTGATCATATCAGCTGAGTAATACTTAAATTCACAAACTTGAACGCTGCAAATACTAAAAAGCTGCAATCCCATGAAAAAATTATGTGTTTTTTTCTGATCATAAATCAGTCAGTTTAACTATAATAAGACACATGGGGCTAGATTTACTAAACTGCGGGTTTGAAAAAGTGGGGATGTTGCCTATAGCAACCAATCAGATTCTAGCTGTCATTTTGTAGAAGGTACTAAATAAATGAAAGCTAGAATCTGATTGGTTGCTATAGGAAACATCCCCACTTTTTCAAACCCGCAGCTTAGTAGATCTAGCCCATAGAGTGGTTCATTTTTCCTCAGTGTTTTTCTTCAAGCTGGTGTTAATCACATGGCACTTAGTAAACGAGAAGTCATTATCAGAATAATGTGCTTTATTTATGGTGGCACGCAGTCCTGCAGTGTTTAACAAAATACAAGGCTGGTGGAGAAGGTGTAGACATGAAACACAACGCACAATGTGGTGAGCAGAGAGGTTATGGAATGCTCCTCCTTCCAGCATACACGGTTTTAGCCTAATCCCCCCTTCTTTCCTTTGCCACCACATGAGAACTCAGGAGCTTTATGACTTACTGACTGGCTCAGATCAGGTGACACTTCCCTCATGAAGCTTTTAGATCTGAAACCAAATGCTTCCAGAAAAAAGACACTTTCTTACAATTCAAATCTTCCCTCATGGATATATATTTTATTTTGCAAAATGAATACTACTTTATAGGAGGAAATCCTGAAAAATGACAAGTTTCAGGTTATAAAACTGTCTGCTTAAAGCAAAAAAAAACAACTGGAAAAAAAATAATCTGTTTATATGGAGTTTTACGTATGCTCTTAATATGTTGTGCAATCAATCTATTTTGGTAATGTGCATAGCCTCACCGCTAAATCCTTTTTGTACCTGACTGGTACATGTTACAAAATTGCTGGTTTCTAACATTAGTCTGATTTAATAACAATTATATTCGCTTTATTTATATTATATGGAGAATCCGTGTAATATGCACTTCAGAGTGGAAACAATTTGGACCTAAACTAGCATAATGTTCTCATTGCTCCCTTCCTGGTCTAAGCAGTTGATAGGATTAAATTGATAGAAGTAATAAAAATCCGGAATATCATTGGGTTATGTGGGGACATTCAAATAAATGGAACACTTACAGCAAGCAATTAATGTACTAATATTGGTGTCTGATAATGCGTCTGTCTTACAGTAGCCACAAACGCTTCTCCCACTACCAGCTACATATGTTATTCTATTACCCTATGTAACAATGGCTCCCCATGCCTATTAGATTGTAAGCTCATTTGGACAGAGACTTCTGTTTCATACCATTGTATATTATATATTTGCATCATAATCTCCTCAATGTACAGCACTACGTAATGTGTTGGCGCTTTATAAATTAAGGATAATAATATAACAGAACAATGTTCTATGCTAAACATGTTGTAATATTTTAATGCCACACCATCAGAAGAATGCTGAACACAATTGGACTAGATATGACTCAGTGAAATCTGCACTTTAGAAGTCCTTGGAGAAATGGTTTCCCTGAATTAAACCACTTTTAAATGGGCACAATATAAAGCCTGCAGTGAAGCATTTTGTGAGGGTATCCAAAAGAAGACCTTTGTTGTAACCTAACTTTACCTAGTATGATTAAATTGTGCAAGTGCTAAAATATCCCACCATGATATAAATTAGCTGTAGTCTGTGTTATACTGTATATTGAATTTCTTAAAGCAAACAAAAAATAAATAAATACATACACTAATAATACATACATAGTAGGAGGAACATGTTTTTCTTAAAATGTGGAATATTCCCCTCATTTGGCCACAAAATGATTAATGTTAATCCAGCAGAATTTGGACTCTGCATGGAATTTCTCCCCCATCATTTTAATTCTGCGCGCAATTCCCAGTCCTACCCCAACCACACCATGCAGCAGAATTAATTGACCATCATTGTCCAGTTCTGTTCATACACAATACATTGCTTGAAATAGGGGTTTATAAACTCAGTGCAAATGGACAGGGCACTGGGTAAAAAAAAAGTGGTGTTAATGTAGATGCAGTGACTTCAGCCAGGTCAGTCCAGTATCATGTGTGCCAGATGAACCTATGGGTTTACCTTATATGACTGCAGCCAGCCATCAGTCAGTATCCCCCCTGCCACATGAACCTAAGGGTTTACCTTATGTGTTTTACTAAATTCAAAGTTTTACATTTCTCATCGATAGATACAGAAATTGGGGGTAATAAATGGTATTGCTGAATTAGTAGTGCTCCCTTGACACATAATTATACCTGAAACCAGCTCCTGTGGTTATTTAGATGTATTATCCTCAAGTTAAATAGAATTTAATGACAAACCTGCACAAATTGTAACACCACCAGGAAGCATTTGCAACTTATCTTCTATGGAGGGCATTAAGGTGATAAAAGGAGAAAACAAAAAACCCACAAAATTAAATTTATTTCAAGTGTCACATAATTATAAACACGTTCCTGGTGCCTATTTTTTTTTCTCACAGACACATGAAATATCACTTTCACATAACCCCCAGCACCTCCCCCAGATATATGCACCTACTCTGGTAAGTCACACATTTTCACCTTCCACCCACACAGAAAAGTCACACACTGCAAGCCCCAACCACACATCATTTGTTACACCAGAATGTCTCAGGGGCAACCTTTCAAATAATAGAACATCATCTGATGAACCTATCACTAGGTCTACATGCAAATAAAGTCATTTCAACAAAGAAACACGCCAGCAAATAACTAAAAGGAAGAGAAAGACAAAACACACCTACCATAAAAATAAAATAATTGAGATCTACTGACAAAGATAAAGGATATGCACGATGTATGTAGATGGCAAAGTCATATCGCCAGCAAATCAGTATAACGTCTTATTTTCTTACATTTTATGACTCCATGAAATAAAGAACCAAAATCAGATAACAATGCAATGCAGGAACCTGAAAAGAAACCAGCAGTGAAAGGGTTGATTTCCTTTCCCTCTTTCATCACCGCTCCATTCCCTCTGACACCTCCCATTGTCATTCATTTCATCTTGATAAACGTTATCCTATTTTGGAGCACTGTGCCCATCATATCCCATTCACGTGTTCTTCCATTTAAAATCAACAGCCTTTTACTCTCCATATTCTGTTACATTAGATTATTTCAAACGCTGGGAATAAAAGCTTTGTGGGAGAATATATTAGTCACACATGAAAGAAGATGCATTCATTCACACTGCCAACCAAGTTTGTGATGAGATTCTAGATTTCAAGCACATATTAGGAAACTACTAGTTTTTATTCTGCATTAAAAGTCCATATCTTACAGCTCAAATGATTGGAGTTCATGCCAGAGAATATAAAAGAGAATCATTACGAGTACTCATAACAATCGGAGGAGAAATTTCACCTACGGACAAGACGCAGCACATTGTATGCCCCAGGAGAAGTCACACTAACCTGATTAACCCACAGAACACTCTGCAGCCACACACACCTGTAGGAAAAAGTGCAACAGCTGTAACACGTCTGCCACACTTACTTTGTCCTGTTTGCAGTCATCAAACTGGGGGGCCACAGATGTGGCAGGAGGAGACTTGATAGCAGTTACTGAAGTGCTGGAAGCTGCGAAGGGCTGTACAAGGTTATTGGAAGTATTGCTACTAGTGGGACTTGAACCTCCTTTATCTCCAGAGTCCACTTTGATGAGCCTGTGCTTTGGGGACACATACCTAACATCCGGAGAGGGAGAAGGAGATGATGGGGACTGGGCAGTGGATGCAGGAGGTGCTGTGGGCACTACAGAGGAGTTCAGAGGAGCACATGAACCTGTAGTGCTAGAAGTGGTATAGGGGTCCTCAAAGTCTCTCTCTTTTTGCAGCTTATATGCAGCCAGTATGTCCGGTTGTCCTGCTGGAGTGACAGGAAATTGGGGTGCTGTGGAGTGCAGGTGATGATGGTGGTGGTGATGGTGTGTAGGGGCTCCCCCTGCCAAGCACTGTTTGTAGTCCGGTTTAGGAGGGGCAGGAGGAGGCGGCTTGGAACTCTTGAAGCCCAGGTGCTCCTTGATCCATTTGGCCATGCTGCCGGCACATTGCTGTCCCGTGCTGGATGCTGGTGGTGGACTCTCTCTGCTACTGATGCTGCTGCGGGTGGGATCTGTTCGGATGCTTCTTGTGGAGTCCACTGGCTGCTGTTGTGCACCGCAGGCTGAAGCCGTGGAGTGTCCGCTCAGCAGCATGAGAGACACAGAGCCAGAGAGAAGCGAGCCAAACAATCAGGGACTGGAGGCAGCGTGGTGAGCAGCTGATACAATCTGTATGAATGAGCTTGTGTGTGTCCTGAGCACGTTATATGGATATACACACACACATTACTCAATGCACTGAGAAGGAGTGCACTGCGCCATCTAGTGAGAAAAAATCTCCCTACACCCCATTTTATTATCCCAGTAGCTTTTCAAAATTTTGTATTTCCGTCTCTAAATAATACATAACTATTTTCCTTACTTTAAATAACATAAATATACTCCTGAGTGCAGTACGGACAGGGAGCACAATTTAAACATACCAGTTTTAATAATACAGGCCTAACGAGCCCTGCTCATTAGAGATTCCAGAGGTATGAAACCTTTGGTTAAAAGTGTTCTTTCATTGACCTGTGTACCAGCTACGTGTAAATTACAAATGTACCTTGTCAAGTGCTAAATTATACTGTATGAACTGGTTACCAGGTATGAGTGAAAACCAAAATTGCCGGAATGATGTAACTCCCTGCAGCATCCTCTGCTGGTGTCTAGATTGAAGTTTGCTGTATCTTCCCTCCCTCTGTAGTGCACTCTGTTATACGACACAGTTATGTTATTCTATATATATATATATATATATATATATATATATATATATATATATATATATATATATATATATATATATACCGTATTTCCCCATGTATAAGACACACCTTTTTCCTCAAAATTTTGGGTCTAAAAAGTGGGTGCGTCTTATACAGTGCCAGCGCTATTTACATCCCTCCAGAATGAAGAAGAAGAAGACCCCTGTTGGACTAGCACCACTTACTAACCCCAACCACAGTGGAATAACCGGACACTGATCCCACCACTCTCCGCCTGCGGTGACACGGATCCGGTACCGAAGAGTACCCAATATACCCTATAAATACTACTCAATCTAACAGTTTCCTCTCCCGGCACCTTTTTTGGGTCTCCGCGGTGTGTCGATCACGGGGCTTGAGCGCTGATTGCGGTGAGAGGATAAGAGAGGAGTGGCCGCCCCGCCACTGCCACCTCACAGGAAGCGAAGGGATTTACATGGCCGGGGTCCTACACGGTGGTGTCCGCTCTGCTGCCTGCAATTTGTCCAAGACAAGTATGAGCATTCACTCACCCCGGTACTTGTACCCGCAGAATCGATCAGCTCACTCTGTTAAACAAACACTTTTGTTACCTAGTTTCGGTATTCTAAAAGAACAAAGGTCCCTCAGGCGCCTCCCGCTCGGTGTGTTCAGCGAGGGAGAGCTTTGCACTGCCTACTCAAGATGGTAATGAGTTTGGGAAGGTGAGTTTACAAAACACAGCAACTCTCGGGAATAGCTTTAGTCACTTTGTGTAATACATCTTTTTTCAGATTTTGGGCCCCAAAATAAGGGTGCGTCTTATACATGGGTGTGTGTCTTATACTTGGAGAAATACGGTATATATATATATATATATATATATATATATATATATATATATACACACTTATTATGTGTATATGTATTAAGTGTATATGTATTTCTGTATTTCGTAGCTATATATTCTAGATATTCGTTCTGCCTGTCTCAATCTGTGTCGGAATGGAGCACTGAGTGCCAGAATGGGTCTTCGAGTACCTTACCCATCCATTCCGGGTGCTGTAATGGGTCTGCGAGTACCTTACCCATCCATTCCGGCACCCGGAATCATACTCACACACCAATTTCGGCACCCGGAAAGGATGGGTAAGGTACTCGCAGACCCATTCCGGCATCCGAAATGGATGGCTAAGGTACTCGCAGACCCATTCCAGCACCCAGAATGGATGGGTAATGTACATGCAAACCCATTCCGGCACCTATGGTACTCACAGACCCATTCTGGCACCCGGAATGGATGGCTAAGTTACTCACAGACCCTTTCCAGCACCCGGAATGGATGGGTAAGGCACTCACAGACCTATTCCGCCACCCGGAATGGATGGGTAACGTATTTGAAAACCCATTTCGGCACCTGGAATGGATAGCTATGGTACTCACAGACCCATTCCGACATCCGGAATAGATTTGTAACGTACTTACCGGAATGGTTGGGTAAGATACTCACAGACCCATTCCAGCACCCGGAATGGATGGGTAAGGTACATGCAGACCCATTCCAGCACCTGGAATGGATGACTAATATACTATACACTTGTTTGCTATGTGTGGGTGTTTTTAGATTTCAAGGGTCTAACATAGCTATCCATTCCAGTTGCCGTAATGGGTCTGTGAGTACCATAGCTATCCATTCTGGGTGCTGGAATGGGGCTTTGAGTACCGTCCAAGTATTCAATATCTTTAAAAGTTTTTCACTTAATATTAATGTACTAATATGTTTATTTTTTCTCAGAGTTTGTTTGCTGCTCTGAGGATAGAAAAAAAAATGCTTTCTTCTGTTGTCTACATGACAAAAGACAAACCATTGTCTCAGTTTGAAGTATTATATATATTGTAAACTCAGTGGATAACAAAGTATCAACTCTTCCAGCGGTAAATCCCAAGCATGGAGAAGTATACTTGTTCTTCTATGAAGGAAGGCCAGATGCTAGTAGAGACTGGTGAGCTGACCAGTTCCAGTGGTTGCACTTGGGAATTCATTCTCTACCAAAAAAGGATCCCCAAATTATTAAAATATATCATCAGCAGATGGTTCATAAGAAACATGAAGTTCTATCATTATGGATATCAAAGTAAGAATACTACCTTCAAAATGGTTGCTGTTCATTACTTAGGAGAAGATTATAACATTGAGAATGAAGAAGCACATGGGAACATGAGACGATACCTATAGCGAAACCATATTAGGACACTGTCTTCTCTAATGGAAAACATTTCTACCCATATCGAAAGGACACCAAGTGAAATCAATAAAAAAGCTATTGTTGAAACATAATCGACTAATTTACACATCAAGGTGCAATTGCCTAAAAATACTGAACAAATTTCTAACAAACTTAAATATGAAAGAAAACACGGAACATTTGCCATGATGATCTATGCAGTGTCTATGAGCTGCACTGACTGGAATGGATGGGTAAGGTACTTGCAGACCCATTCCGGCACCCGGAATGGATGGGTAAGTTACTCGCAGACCCAATATGGCACCCAAAATGGATGGCTAAGGTACTCGCAGACCCATTCCAGCACCCGGAATGGATAGGTAAGGTACTCACAGATCCATTCCATCACCCGGAATGAATGGGTAACGTACTTGCAAACACCCATTCCGGCACCCAGCATGGATAGCTATGGTACTCACAGACCCATTCTGGCACCCGGAATGGATGGGTAGCGAACTTGCAGACCCATTCCGGCACCCGGAATGGATGGGTAAGGTACTCGTAGACCCATTCCGGCACCCGGAATGGATGGGTAAGGTACTCGCAGACCCATTCCGGCACCCGAAATAGATGGCAAAGGTACTCACAGACCCATTCCAGCACCCTGAATGGATGGGTAAGGTACTCACAGACCCATTCCGGCACCCGGAATGGATGGGTAAGGTACTCGCAGACCATTTCCAGCACCCAGAATGGATGGGTAAGGTACTCACAGACCCATTCCAGCACCCAGAATGGATGGGTAAGGTACTCACAGACCCATTCCGGCACCCGGAATGGATGGGTAAGGTACTCGCAGACCCATTCCGGCACCGAGAATGGATGGCTAATATACTATACACTTGTTTGCTATGTGTGGTTGTTTTTATATTTGTGGATTACATGAATTTATATTTCCCTGTATGATTTTATTTTGATATCTTAATTATATTAATCATACATGGCTCAATAAGGCGGTATTATATTCTTGAATATCTGAACATTTAGAATACATCTGTGTTGGCTTGAAAAACCATGACACATTGATGTTGTTTTCCACAATAAATTCTTGAAATGTTGCTTTTTTTTATTATTATTATTATCTTTGACTTATAAGGCGCCACAAAGGGTCCGCAGCGCTGTACATTACATATAAAAAAAAACAAAGAACCAAAACACAACATGATACAGAAAGAACAAAATATATACAAACACAGGTGACAGGGTAAAGCAAATCGGATTATTTCTGGGACAGATAGTGAAAGGGATGGTAGAAAACAGCGAGAAGTAGACCGAAGCTTAAAAAACAGGGAAAACAGGGCTAGCGAAGCAGGCCAAGAGGTACAGAGGGTGATGAAATAGTACAAGGAGCACACAAGGAAAGAGGGCCCTGCTCATGAGAGCTTACATCCTAAAGGGAAGGGGGAGACACAAATAGGTTGGTACTAACTGGGGGAGAGAGCCAGGACAAGGAGGACTGATAGACTTGAATAAGGAAATGAGTCTTAAGGGCACGCTTGAAGCCTTGGAGAGTAGATGCTAACCTGATGGAACATGGAAGATCGTTCCACAGCAGGGGAGCAGCCCGGGCAAAGTCCTGAAGACGAGAGTGAGAGGAGGTGATCAGTAAAGTAGTGAGGTGGCGGTCACAGGCAGAGCAGAGGGGGTGGGTAGGAGTGTAGGTAGAGATGAGCTTGGAGATGTAGGGAGGGGAAGATTGATTAAGAGTTTTAAAGGTGAGGAGTTTAAATTTAATTCTGTAGGGTATGGGGAGTCAATGTAGTGGCTGTTGGAGGGAGACTGCAGAGACAGAGTGGTAGGAGAGAAAAATGAGGCAGGCAGCAGCATTGAGGATAGATTTAAGAGGGACAAGGCGAGAAGCAAGTAGGCCAGAGAGAAGGAGGTTACAGTAGTCAAGGCGAGAGATAACAAGCGAGTGAACAAGGGTTTTCGTAGCTTCCGTGGTGAGAAAGGGACGTATCTTAGATATATTCCGAAGGTGGAAGTAGCAGGATTTAGAGAGGGACAGAATGTGAGGCTTGAATGAGAGGGAGGAATCAAGGATGACCCCAAGACATCGGACTTGGGGCACAGAAACGAGGGTAGTGTTATTAACAAAAATAGAGAGGGGGGAGGTGGGAGAGTCCTGGAAGGGGGGAAGACTATAAGCTCGGTCTTGGAAATATTTAGTTTAAGGAAGCGTTGGGACATCCAAGATGAGATGGCCGAGAGACAGGAGGAGACACAAGATAGAAGGGAAGGGAAGAGGTCAGGGGATGAAAGATAAATTTGGGTATCATCAGCATAGAGGTGGTACTGTAGGCCAAAGGAGCGGATGAGGACACCAAGGGAGAAGGTGTAGAGGGAGAAAAGCAGGGGGCCAAGAACAGAGCCTTGGGGAACGCCAACAGGTAGGGGAAGAGGGGGTGATGTTGAATCATGAGTAGATACTGAGAAGAAGCAGTTGGTGAGGTAAGAGGAAAACCAGGAGAGGGCAGTGTTACATAGGCCTATAGATTTGAGAGTTTGCAAAAGGAGTGCGTGGTCAACGGTATCAAAGGCAGTAGAGAGGTCAAGAAGGATAAGAATGGAGTAGTGTCTATTGGATTTAGCGAGGAGAAGGTAATTAGTGACCTTAGTGAGGGCAGTTTCAGTGGAGTGGAGAGGGCGAAAACCAGATTGGAGCGGGTCAAGGAGTGAGTGAGAAGAGAGAAAGGAGGTGAGACGGTTGTAGACAACCCGTTCAAGGAGTTTGGAGGCAAAAGGAAGAAGCGAAATAGGGCGGTAATTAGAGAGATTAGGCAGGATCAAGGGACGGTTTCTTGAGTATGGGGAGACAAGAGCATGTTTAAAAAAGGAGGGGAAGATTCCAGTGGAGAGGGATAGGATGAGGAGGTGTGCAAGTTGGGAGCAGGCTTCAAGAGAGTTTTCTATGCAGTTTCACATGTGTGTGTGTGTACATGTTTGTATATATATATATATATGTATATATATATATATATATACATACACAGAGAGAGAGAGGTAGAGATATACACACACAATGTATACACCCATTGTGTGCCACTTTTGCTATAATTGCCAACACAGTCCCCTTTCTTACTCAGTCCTGTCTTTAATTCTACATCTGCTTTGCAGTCTGTCTCATTACACGATTGCCTGTGATTTAAGCATATGTATATCTCACCAGTGACACTTAGAGCTTTGGGTGCTTTGTGGCTCTTTGTTGGCTGTATCACCCATCCCTCTGTGATGGGCATTTTGATGTTAACTATTACTTACACATTGCAGTTTTTTTATTAGGCTGCAATTCCTCCCTTCTTCCTGTGTCAACAAACCTATAACTTTAGCAGAGTGTGGAAATACACGGTTTTGTGAAGTGCACCACATCTGCTTATATTATATCCTCTTATACGTTATCATATTCTCTTAAAATTCTTACGGTTGATAACATAATTAGACTTAGCCTTAACTCTTCATTAATATATAATAAAGACACCACACCAGCTCTTATTTATTTAAATTAAACTGTAACTGCAATGGTGGCGGGAGAACACTGTACTCGACCTTGTCCATTCATATGTGCACACTGTTTCTTAAACTTAAGGGGGAAACAGCATGGCATCCCGGAACCCGCACCCTTCTGGGCTAATCGTAATGCACCGCCAATCAGCCCAGATAACCTGTATTTCTACCGAACTTAAGCCGCCTCTTTGATGGGCACGAGTTTCAAAAGCCTGACTAACATAAATGTGTGCTTTACCACTTTGCTTAGTGTTCACCAGCCACGTTACAGGTTGCACCAGCCGTTGAACGGCAATCCATACCATTTTCACTCTGGCCAAGCATCTCTGTGTTACCTCCGGGGGTTGAACCACAACACCCGTACCATACCAAGACCCATATACATGTGGCACCAAGTACATGTCAAGGCCCACTTGGTGTCCAGTACATCCAGAGCTGGACCACAGCCCGTACTATGCTACAGTTCGATTTTATTGCTGGCCCATTAATATCTCCGGGGTTGAACCACAACGCCCTTACCATACCTTTGGTCGTCTTTCCTTTCTGCTCAACATACCTCCGAGGTTGAACCACAGCACTCATACCATAACATGGCCTTCGCTCCCGGTTGTACCGACATACCTTTGGGGTTGAACCACAATACCCGTAAAATACCTCGAGCCCGTGCTGCAATTGGCTCCTCATACATCCGACCTGATTTCACACTCCATCGCCATATTGGCCCCTGCATAACTATTATTTATTTAAATTAAACTGTAACTGCAATGGTGGCGGGAGAAAACTGTACTCGACCTTGTCCACCCATAAGCACACACTGTTTCTTAGCCCTCACCCCTCTGGGCTAATTGTAATGCACCGCATGTCAGCCCAGATGCGCTGTACTTGCACCGAACCTAAGCTGTCTCCTTGAAGGGCACAAGCTCCAAAATCCTGTACAGTGTTCAACGTGCCACGCAAGCTGATGACTGGGGCAGAGGAAGCACTCTGCTTATTAATCGATTGGACCACTCCCAGGTTGTCACACCAGAAGACAACCTGCTTGCCCTGAAACCTAACTGCCCACAGTTCCACTGCCCCTATGACCAGCAGGACCAAATTATCTGTCCAATCGGCACGGACCAAATCACCGGGCCAGTATGACATACACCAATCACTGGCGAAATAGGCCCCAAACCCAACTGAGCCCGTGGCATCCGTGAATAACTGCAACTCACGACTTGAAATCGAGGGTTCAGGCCAAACACGGACACTGTTGAAATCTTGCAGAAACAGTTTCCACACTCACAAGTCCTCCCTAATCTCCTGTGACAATTGAATATGACAGTGAGGCTGAGAGAAGCCGGCGGTCGCCCTCTCTAGCTTGCGGAAAAATACCTTGCCCATTGGTATAACTCTACAGGCAAAATTAAACAGCCCCAACAAGGATTACGCCTCCTTCAGCCGTTGTCACTCACCGGACTGTTAGTGCCTCTAGTTTGGGACATGGGTCTCTCTCGCTCCTGCCGGCGCCTCTCCTGAGCCGCGGCCGTCCGCCATGTTGACTAAGATTGCGCATGTGCAGAAACCCTGAACTGTTAATACCTCGCCTCTAGTCTCATTGGTTAATTAATCACCTCTCAGTACTTAAGGCACTTGTTGCCCTATTACCTTTGCCTGTTCTTGGTTCTCATTCCCTTGAGACTCTGAGGTGTTTCCTGTTTCTGCTCGTGTTATCCATTTGCTGTGGACAAGTCTCCTCTTCACATCAGTAGTTGAACTCACCCGCTGCAAGACTACTCTCGCTATTCCATTTACATGCCTGCACCTGGACAAGTCTCCTCTTCACATCAGTAGTAGAACTTACCTGCTGCAGACTACTCTCGCTATTCCATTTACATGCCTGCATCTGGACAAGTCTCCTCTATACTTCAGTGGTAAAACTTACTAATTGCAGACCACTCACGCTACTCCGTTACATGCTTGCACCTGGACAAGTCTACTCTATACATCAGTGGTAAAACTTGCCAATTGCAGACCACTCTTGTTACTCCGTTACATGCCTGCACCTGGACAAGTCTCCTCTATACATCAGTGGTAAAACTTGCCAATTGCAGACCACTCACATTACTCCGTTACATGCCTGCACCTGGACAAGTTCTCTCTTCACATCAGTGGTACAACTTGCCAATTGCAGACCACTCACGTTATCTGGTTACCTGCCTGTGCTAGGACAAGACTTTTCTACACATCAGTGGTAAAACTTGCCAATTGCAGACCACTCACGCTACCCCGTTATATGCCTGCACCTGGACAAGTCTTCTCTTCTCATCAGTGGTGTAAACTGCCAACTGCGGACCACTCGCGCTATTCCGTTACATACCTGTGCTGGACAAGTCTTCTCTACATATCTGTGGTGAAACCTACCAGCTGTAGACCACTCATGTCTCCTTGTGATATAGCTAATACTCAGTATGGTACCTATTAGCTGGACTAAAGTCTACAAGTGTCTCTGTATTATAGCTGCAAAATCGCTGACTCTTCTACTGCATTGTTGATTGGTCTTTTCCTAATGTTATCCAGTTATCAAGTACTGGCCTGCTATATGCTATCTGCGTGCTAAGGCACTTGGACTCTTTCCTCATTGGATCCTGCTTATTAATCTGCTGTACCATCACAGTTCCACGGTGCCAAGACTCAGCGTTTATACTATTAACATTCCTTTCCTCTATTCTATTGTACTCCACTGATTCACCACACTACCCAGAGGTCCGCACCTCTCGTAAGTGTAGCTACACCTGGTGAATTCTGGGTAAAACTCCTAGTGCCCGTGACAAACGTATCCTTGGGGACCGTAGCACTGCGCTGATTAACGACAGCAGTTTCCGAACCTTATCGGCAGGTAACCTACATAAGCCTAGTTGAGTATCAATTAAAATTCCTACATAAGACAGCCGGGACCCTCTGTCTTATCATGCTAAACTTGAACCCCCAGAGAGTAAAACAGGGCAACTAGGAAGAATAGGATCTCTCCACAGGTTGCAGACTGACACAGGCCTATAACCAGGAAGTCATCCAAATAATGAGCGACCCCCCGGTGACCTGTCCCAGCCGTCATACACCAGTGCAGAAAAGTACTGAAACTCAAAGAATGAGCAAGAGACAGCACAGTCCATAGGAAGGCACTTATCCACATAGAAACCATCTTCCATTTGAAATCCCATGAAGGGAAAGGAGTCAGGATGCAATGGAAAAAGCCTGAACGTGGATTCAATATCCACTTTCGCTAATAGAGCCCCCTTTCCAAAGCTACGCACCAACTCCAATGCAGATTCAAAAGGCTGATAGGAAACACTGCAGTAATGTTCAGGGATAGCATCATTTACTGATGCCACAGGGGGGAATGATAGATGTTGAACCCGAATAGCAGATTTGGGTGGCCGTCGTAGTTTGACCTGAATTCCTTGTCATACGCTAGCCAGATACCCTAGCGAAATGAAACATACATCCCATGTATCATTTGAAGGTACTTCGGCACCTCCATGAACTTCCCAGGGTGAGACTCAAGGTAGCATGCCATAAACAAATATGCTCTGCTCAACAAATTTTTGTAACTTTTGTAACTATAGGACCCCTAAGAAGTGAGATGGGTGAATTGATAAATGATACTAAGGAAAAAGCAGAGCTATTAAACACTTTCTTTTCTTCAGTATTTACCAGAGAGGAACAAATGGTAGAAGTAATACATAAAAAATGGAAATGAAACCATGCCATTATTTAATACTTGGTTGTCAGAGGAAGAAGTCCAAAGTCGTCTGAAGAAAATTAAGATAAATAAAGCTCCAGGTCCAGATGGCATACACCCAAGGGTCCTTATGGAGTTAAACTCGGAAATAGCTAGACCGCTATTCTTAATTTTCAGAGATTCAATCTCATCAGGCTCAGTAACAAAGGATTGGAGAATAGCAGATGTGGTGCCGTTGTTTAAAAAGGGGACGAGATCACAACCAGGGAATTATAGACCTGTAATCCTGACATCAATAGTGGGGAAACTACTGGAAAGTATTTTAAGGGATAGTATTCAGGATTACTTGGTATGCCATAAAATTATTAGTGGTAATCAGCATGGATTTGTGAGGGATAGGTCATGTCAAACTAATCTAATTAGTTTCTACGAGGAAGTTAGTGGAAACTTAGACCAGGGCAGCACAGTAGATGTGGTCTACTTAGATTTTGCAAAGGCTTTTGATACAGTGCAACACAAGAGGTTGGTTTACAAAATTAGGGAACTGGGTCTAGGAATCAACATTTGTACTTGGATTGAAAACTGGTTAGTGAATAGGGAACAGAGAGTTGTGATAAATGGAACATTTTCTAATTGGTCAAAAGTCTTAAGTGGAGTACCTCAAGGTTCCGTGCTGGGGCACTCCTTTTTAATATATTCATTAATGACCTTGGTGATGGTTTAGAGAGTAAAGTTTCTATTTTTGCAGATGACACTAAACTCAGTAAGGTAATAAAATCAGAGCAAGATGTAGCTTCTCTACAGAGGGACTTAAATAAACTGGAGGATTGGGCGGCCAAATGGAATAAGAGGTTTAATACAGATAAATATAAGGTTATGCATTCAGGGATCAAAAACAAGAACGCAATCTATAAATTAAATGGAATTAATTTAGGAAAATCTATAATGAAAAAGGATTTGGGGGGAGTGGTCGTAGACAGTAGACTTAGCAATAGTGCTCAATGTCAAGCAGCAGCTGCAAGGGCAAACAAAGTATTGGCATGCATAAAAAGGGGCATAGATGCAAGGGAAGACAGTGTAATTTTGCCACTGTATAAATCGTTGGTAAGACCTCATCTTGAATATGCAGTACAGTTCTGGGCACCACTATATAAAAAAGATAATTTGGAACTAGAAAGGGTTCAGAGAAGGGCGACAAAATTGATAAAGGGTATGGAGTCATTAAGTTATGAGGACAGGTTAGCCAGTTTAGCCATATTTGCTTTAGAAAAGAGGCGTCTAAGGGGAGATATGATTACTATGTACAAATACATTAGGGGTCAATACAGAGAACTTTCATGGGAACTTTTTACCCCAAGGACTATACACAGGACACGTGGTCACCCCCTAAGGTTAGAGGAGAGGAAATTTCACAACCAGCAAAGGAAAGGGTTCTTTACAGTAAGGGCAGTCAAGATATGGAATTCATTGCCAGGGAAGGTTGTGATGGCAGATTAAATAGATATGTTTAAGAAAGGGTTAGACAAATTTTTAGCAGAAAGGTGTATCCAGGGATACGACCGTTATTTAAAAGGTAGGATAGTAGTTGATATAGGGTAAAAATAGGACTGCAATATTGAGTCTGGGGGGATTTTCACGATTGAAACAGATTGGCGGTTGCTTACTATGAATTTCAAATATAAGTGCAGGATCGCAGGAGATCCAAAATAGGTTGAACTTGATGGACTGGTGTCTTTTTTCAACCTCATCAACTATGTTACTATGTTAACTTTTAAAACTAGCCTCTCCACCACCGACCTTCGCCAGCTTTCTTGCCCTTCTCGGTAACATGTTCACGTACCGCCCCTTATGAATCCTATCCCGCACTGAAGCGCAATCCCCTGTATATATGCCTGTATTCTCGCAGTACAGCATCTCAGATCCTGTGAGCCGGCTAGCCCTACTATGCACACGGTGCCCACCTATCCTATGCACACGCTTTTGTGGGACAAAATATATGCACAGCGTTTTCATCAATTTGGGAGGGCAGGCGTCAGAACTATCAGAATCCTGACTAGTGCTATAATTTTCTGACCAGACAGGCAATTCATCATCAACATTGTCAACCACAGACTCATCCATTCACCGAGATCCACCAGAGGAACCTGGTATGGAAGCCGGGCCCTCATGCAGTAGCTCGGACCGGTCACTGCCGCTGCGAGATTACGGATCAGCATCCGTTGCCTGGTCAGCCGCGTCAGCTGCTGGGAAAGAGAGGTTAATTTCATCCTCGTCAAACACAGCAACGCTTAGCGATCCTCAATTGATGAGGCACAAGAAAGTTCCTGCCCCCTTGTGAAGACCGGGAACTGGATGCCCTGCTGTGCGAAACCACCATCGACTCAGTCTCTTGCGTCCCTACCCTGGGTGCCCCCACCATCACAGCAGCGTCGCGGGGCCGAGGTAACCTACTGGGGCATGCTGTGATCCTGACTGCAGATACCACCCTTTTTTCCACTTGCGGCCAACTGCTCTCCTTACTAAACAATTGCGCCTGCTGTTGCTTGATTCCCCTGCCAGGCTCACTTGCTGGGTAGCGGCGGGCCTTATAGTCATGGAGCCCAGTGTCTTCTACCATCTCCATGCTTCTGCGTGATTCAGCCGTAACGCACAGGGTGTCACAGAGATGCCGGGGAGGGTGCGAGCCACCCTCCCCCTGTCCTGCCCTATGGGTGAATACAAATCAGTGTGAGCAGATGGAGCCTGGCGGGGAAGGGCGCCTACCAGCCCCTCTGTGTCCCATATTCCCACCCACATTAATGTTATCAGGAGCATTCCTGCACCCTATGTAGGCAAAGGAAGACTGGGCAAGGGGGCGGACACCCCCAGTGGTATAAACTGCTGCCCTTGTGTGCCCCTTATACTTGCTGGGAGTTTTATTCCTGAAGCCCAAATGTAGCCTGGGGGGGGGGGAGAACCATACCTCATGGCTTGCTGAACTGCTGCTCTCCTTGAGGACACGAGGGGAGGGTCCCCCCCCACTCCTCTGACTTGCCTCACCGAGGCCGGCTGCTGTGCTGCGGCTAGGACTCGTTTGAGTCCTGGGCGCAGCGATTGGAAGTGATGTCCGTCACTTCCGGCTTCCCCTTGCGAGTGGCAGACTTAGATGGTATCTCTCCTCCACCGCGTGTCTAACCGGCACACTAACCCTGGCACTCGCTCTCCTGACAGGAGAGCGGTGACCAGGGAGGGGATCAGACATCATCCCAGCCCCGGCACTGCCGTGCCGCTTGGCTGAGGATGAAGCTGAAGCACCCCTTGCCTCCATTGCACTGAGGAATTCACAAATGAGAGAGGGAGAGAGAATCAGAGGGGGAAAACAAGGGGGATATGAAAAAGGAGGGGGGGGTGAAAAAGCAGGGAGAAAGGGGGAGAGAGAAAAAGGGGAAAATAAATGAAAGAAACAGAGAGTAATGAAAGGAAAGGGGATGAAGGTGTGAAAGAATGCAGAGTAATAGAAAGAGAAGAGAAACAATTGAAATATAGCAAATAAAGGGTATCACACAAAGCACAGAAGGAGAGACACAGAGAGCAATAAAATGATACTTCTTTGCCTGCTGTCCTGGGCCAAGAGAGTGAGATAACTTCACCCCCACTCTTTTAGACTGATCCCTTATGCCTGCCCCTTCATGACACTTGCTTGTACTTTCCCTCCTACTCCTTTTGTTAACCCTTAGTGATCCAGTTTGATTATTTACCCACTCAATGTGTTTAGTTTTCCCTCAGGCTTAATCCAGCCCTCAGTTCTCATTCACATTACATAAACAGAGCATGTGATTTTTTTAGAAGTGTAATATATTACATGTATACACATTTTCTACCAAAATAAATATCCCCTAAGTAAGGATTGTAAGGATTGTTTGGAGTATGAAAAATGGAAATTTTAATATTCAGCACTCTTAATCTTAGTGGAGGACTACTCTGTTTTAGAGGCAGGTGGTGCTGCATGAAGATGACTCATTATGGCATTCCGGCAGCTCCGGCTTTTACCTAATCCCCTGGTTACCCAGCTAGCTTCTATGCAATTACATACCATCTCAAATGTAACGTTTTCATTTGTTTTAAATTAACCAAAACCATCATGCATTTAAAAAAAAAAAAAAAAAAATTAATTCATTTTCCAAATGTCATAATCTGCAACAGATTTATTCTACAAATCAAGTGAATTGTGAGGATTTTAAACAATATGGGGCTATTTTGTAAATATCAGAGCTGTTACCATTTATTTCATCCCATCATGGGGTTTTCAGTGCCCGCTCTACTTGTAGAAGCACCACTGAAATGATTGACATTTTTCCAATTCAATTTAGTGTCTCATACACACATAGAATTATTTTGTTTTTTCTCACTCATGTCACTGGTTTTGAGCTAAAATCATGTGTTTGAAACCAGTGAATTTATTTCTAGAAGTTTTAATGGCTATGCACTAAAGCAGTCTGTCACAGATTACCCCTGATCTATACTTAAATACTGCAAAAATCATTGATTTTAGTCATTTTCTCTGGCAAATTTTCTTTGAGGTTTGAAAAAAACTAGTGACAGTGATAGAAAACTTGTTATTGGGCAGTTTATATATACCAGAGTATTTTAAAAATAAAGCACTTTTTGTATTGCAATCATCTGAGATGGTGAAAGCAATCAGAAGAGAGATTTGCATGGGGAAGCATCATTGAAGGCCCATAATAAAGGCTACCCACCAGCAATAGTATTCATTAGGAGGAGAGCTTTGATAAATAGGCAGAAGCCTCAAATCCTGAAAAAAATGGGAGTTTTCACAGGAATAAAGGCTTTTGTTAATTTGATTAAGAGTTTCTTAAATAAGTTATGGTGTGCATGTTTAGGTCATAAAGGATGGACTGACCTACAATGCTAAATTGCTTAATACTAGGAGATTGTAGGTGTGCGACCCTGAAGAAATGTGTTTCTAGGGTCTCTTAAAACTTTGACATTTAGGGATTTGTCTGATTGGGCAATGCAGTATAATCCAGAGTGTAAGTGCAGCACAGGAGAATTCTTAGAGATGGAAGTTGGAGGATGATATTCATAGGTAGACCGGTTGGAGAGATATAGAGTTATATAAATGTGTGTATATATATATATATATATATATATATATATATATATATATATATATATATATATATATATATATATATATATATACCGTATTTGCCAGCGTATAAGACGACTGGGCGTATAAGACGACCCCCAACATTTCCACTCAAAATAGAGAGTTTGTTATATACTCGCCGTATAAGACTACCCCCTCTTCCGCACACCTTCTACACACCAAATAAAACGTAAAAAAACATCAGATTTGATTTCAACATGTTAATTTATATTCGAATGCCTATGACATGCAGGAAAACTGTCACAAGGCTGTATGTTATCAAACATGTACAGTAAACATAAAACAGTGCAAGTTTATTAAACGTAATTCACTAGTCAATGATAGAAGGAAGATAACAAATAGAGGGAGAGAGCAAGTGCACACTTACCCCTTGGCATAATCTTTAATGCTTTTTCATTTGATTTCCAGTCCCGAACCATCTTTTCTGTTACTCCATATTGTCTTGCAGCAGCACAATTATTATGTTCCATGGCAAAGTTTACAACTTTAAGTTTAAAACTTGCATCATATTTCTTTCTTTTTGCTGGTGCCATGATAGGGTTGATAGGGGTTTGACTGCTGGACATTTTCTATGCTGTATTGTACTGTACAATGGTGCAGTACTGTGGTTGGCTGTTGGCTGTATACAAAGCCTGATTGGATTGGTCCCTGCTCCCTGTCTGCCCTCCCTGTCAGCAGAACGGGCCGGTCACGCCAAAAAGGCTGGCACCCCTGTATCGCTGCTGATGCTCGCCGCAGCCACGCTGATGACCCGCCGCGGCCGCACTGGATACCGCGCGATACTGGACCCGGTGTATAAGATGACCCTCCCACTTGAAGGCATGTTTTTCAGGGCAAAAAAGTAGTCTTATATGCCAGCAAATAGGGTGTATATATATATATATATATACATATACATATATATATATATATATATATATACATATACATATATATATACATATACATATATATATATATATATATATATACATATACATATACATATACACACACACACACACACACACACACACAAACACACTAGAGAAGATACTGTTGAGTGCTTGGTTAGTTGGAAGCCAAAATTTGAAATTGTATCATGGAGAAAAGAGACAGCCAGCGCAGTGATTGGCAACATTAGTAATCTGGTTGGTAAATAACATCAACTTGGTATGTTGAGTCTAAGTGGATTAAGGTGGTGCCAGTGCTATTAAATGTAAGGCCTATCAGTAAGGGGTTACAGTAGTGGGGATGAGAAATAATGAATACTTTAGGGGTGTCTTAGTGATCAAAGTGCAGAAGTGGAAGATAGTTTTTGAGCTAGAGGTGACATGATTTGGTGAGAAAACGTAGGGAGTGAAAAAGGTAGGTCAGTATCAGCTGTTACTCCAAGGCATAAGCGTTGTGGCGGATACCAAAGGCCAATGATTTCTAGGGCACTGGAAACTATACATCCAAGCGAGCCTGAGGAACTGAAAAATTGGAAGTGACGTCAATGACTCACTACATTCAGAGAGGTTCTGCCAGAAGCCCAGCCAGTGAGAAGGAGGGAATAGTCATTGCTGGGACTGCAGCCTTACCAAGATGAACCGATGGAGGATGAGAAACAGAGCCGGTAAGTCCACTGAGCCTGCCATGAAGCGCAAGAGCCGCTGGGTGAGTGAGTTTTGTGGAGATGGGTGCTGTCAATAGAGGTAAAGGAAGAGAGGACAATGCCATTACATGGAGACAATGAGATAAGAAGGGTTGTAAACCCCTTAGAGACAGCTGCAAGAAAAACAGCGAAAGCTGCCAGTCGAACAACATAGGGCTGCAGAACTCAGAGGGAACTGCCATTCCAAGAGGGGAGCAATTGCCAGAGGTGGAAAGCAAGCTTCCAGAGGTCTAGAGGGATTCCAGGTTCAACCCAGTATTAAGGAAAATGACCTACCTTTGAAACAAAATATTTGTAGAATAAGCTGTTTTCTGAATTAATAGAAACATCATTGTGTGGGATTAAAATGTAAATAAAATATAATTCTGAATATAAGAGGTATCTGAAAAGGGCATGTATTGTGCAACATTTCCATTCACACTGCTGCCCACTGGTATATGGATTATTATTCTCTAATTAAATATAATAGTGCTGCCGCACATGCATTTACATAACATGCAAATGTACTTACATTCATATGTCATGTACATATGGTGCATCAAAAATTAGAACAAAGCATATTAATTAAATGTTTAAAGGAGTCTCTATGTGGTAGGAATCAAGCCAATTTGTACAACTGAATGTGATTTTTTTTTACCTGCTGTGAAATATTTATATCTTGTATTTAAATTTAAAGGAGCACACACACTTTACACTGCTTTTATAAAGAAACTCATCTCTTACTGACATGATTGCATGGATTTTAAGATGAGAAAACAATTACAAATAAAATTCCTTATGATCAAATCATTTTTGATATTCTAGGACCTGTCTATCTGTTTGGGAACTTTACTAAGAGTGAAAAGAGCAATCTGCCTAAATTAGATATAGTGAAATCTCGTATGGAGTAGAGTTTGGATCACCGCACTGACTATAAGATTTTACCCAATTATAATACATATATCCCTATAGATATCTCCTAAATAGGATCTCTTAATTGGTAATTGGGGTGCAACCTTAGAACTCCAAGTATAATCTAAACAAAAAGGAGAAAAAAGCGAAGTTTCTGATATAAGGTGCACTAAATCTTCTGATAGATAATATCGATAATTACCATCCTATAAAACATAACTTTTATTGGGTAATAATTTAAAAGCGAAATATACTGAAATATAACAATTAAAATCCCATGGATATAAATAAAAGGCTGGATACACTCAAAATAGTACCTATATAATCCCACTATAAGTTATATGGTACAGAGGTATAATAGTGTGATTAGTATGAATAAGTCAGATAGTAAATAAAGAAACATACGCCATAATAAGCAGTTATGTCTCTAATATAATGTCTGTTAAATAACAGGCTATACAGGCTGATAATGTCCAGCTGGCAGATAGAGGTTGGAACGAAATGTCCCAATTACCTCTTATAAATCACAAACGTTGGTATATAATTCCTTCTGACTCAATCCTGCATATCAACAATCAGTTGAAATGGAAACTACCCTGCAGCATATTCAGTAGCGTAACATGTAAAGTGTAGCAGAAACGTTATTTGAAAATTGTAGTTGCTAGTATGTTATCCCTTCCAACTCATTCCTGCCATTTGTAATCGGTTGTAGTATAATCTACCCTGCAGCGTATTCAATAGCGCTTTATGGTGGATAACTCAAAGGCGCTATCACAGATTGCTGTTATGGGGAGTGTATTGCTAACTGCCTGCTAGGTTTCCCCTCTAACTCTGGGCTTATAGGGGTAGTTAAATAATCAGACTCCTCTTAGTGCAAATATCGAGTGTGGCCAGCTGATACGCCGACGCGCGTTTCGCTGTTGCTTAATCAAGGCAAAGCAACAGCGAAACGCGCGTCGGCGTATCAGCTGGCCACACTCGATATTTGCACTAAGAGGAGTCTGATTATTTAACTACCCCTATAAGCCCAGAGTTAGAGGGGAAACCTAGCAGGCAGTTAGCAACACACTCCCCATAACAGCAATCTGTGATAGCGCCTTTGAGTTATCCACCATACAGCGCTATTGAATACGCTGCAGGGTAGATTATACTACAACCGATTACAAATGGCAGGAATGAGTTGGAAGGGATAACATACTAGCAACTACAATTTTCAAATAACGTTTCTGCTACACTTTACATGTTACGCTACTGAATATGCTGCAGGGTAGTTTCCATTTCAACTGATTGTTGATATGCAGGATTGAGTCAGAAGGAATTATATACCAACGTTTGTGATTTATAAGAGGTAATTGGGACATTTCGTTCCAACCTCTATCTGCCAGCTGGACATTATCAGCCTGTATAGCCTGTTATTTAACAGACATTATATTAGAGACATAACTGCTTATTATGGTGTATGTTTCTTTATTTACTATCTGACTTATTCATACTAATCACACTATTATACCTCTATACCATATAACTTATAGTGGGATTATATAGGTACTATTTTGAGTGTATCCAGCCTTTTATTTATATCCATGGGATTTTAATTGTTATATTTCAGTATATTTCGGTTTTAAATTATTACCCAATAAAAGTTATGTTTTATAGGATGGTAATTATCGATATTATCTATCAGAAGATTTAGTGCACCTTATATAGTGAAATCTCATCAGCTCTTTTAGCTTCTGGGTGTTGCATGAGATTCCAAAATAACATGGTCTCGCCTTGGTGTCCAGGCATTTTTTTTATTTGCTTTTATTAATAGCGGGGAGATTTGTCCCTAAGAGTTTTAGCTATAATGTACTGTATGAAAATCCTAAACATGCTTAGCATCCAAGTAGTTAAAACCACAAGTGCTCTATATTTAGTCCATTTAGGATTAATTAGAATTAATTTCTTTAGGCACCTGCATGCAAGTGATTCTTCACTGTTTTATTAAGGAACCTGGAGCAACACTTAACGAAGTCTCACTTTCCCAAATGACCATAGAGTTATATTCAATGATTATTAAACACACATGCTCCTTATTTAGTTCACAGATATAATGCAAACTACATGGCAGTAGGGGATGTTTTGTGGTCTGCTATGAACTTTAGTGGGATCTCATGTGATCATTCAAGAGCCATGGTCCTTGATTGGTCCGATACATACAGTTTAATATCATAAAAAGCTCATGAGGAGCACAGTAAGCATACTTGCCAGTTCATGGAATGTTCAAACTTTAATTAATACCGAGTAATATTTTATACCTAATATAATAAATATTTCCAAATGATGCTGGCATTTAGTGTTGGTTAGTACTGAGACATGGAGTTTAATAGAAACCTTAGGTTTTCACTAGAGAACCCTGCACATTAGTGATTGACTTCACTGCAAGGATCACACAGCCAGCGGGGGAACTACCATTGGTGCAGCAGGTGCTGTGCATTGGGGTCTGTGGAGATAATGGGGCCTGCTGCATGGGGAACTAGTGAGCTGTGGGCCCCAGTTCCCCTCCCCCTACTTCCCTGCACCAGGGCCACCAGCTCGCTAGTTCCACCTCTGCACACAGGCCATGGCCCCCAGACCTAGAATCATTGTCAAGTGCAGGACAGGCTGGAGCAAAGTCACAAGCAAACAATTGAGCAAAGCTGTGTCAGTAACCAAGTCAGGCAAAAAAGATGCTGAAGAACCTCAAAAACTAACACCACCTATTGCTCAGTCACCTTGATGCAGGCATACATTGGATTAGTAGCTGATTCAGTGCTGGTCTTTGGAGGTTTTTGGTTTAAGTTTGCTCTCAATTTAAAAACATGACTCTATATAGGGATAATATGTGACTCAAACTAGGGGTTCTCAGAGTCTAGATGTAGGACTACCCGGAGGTAGTCTTACGCTGTGATGTGACAGGTAGCTTATCCTAAAATATATTTACAAATGTGTGTAATTAAGACTTCTGCATATTTTTTTTATAATTCTTTATTTTAGTAGGTCAAATAAGCAAATACAGGGAATGTCACTGTATTATTGTTGTACAGACGTAGAAAAACAAGGTCAGTACAATAAAATCGACATGTAGCAAGAAGAAGCTTATAATGATAAGCACCATTTTTACAATTTTATATGCGGTATCGAAAAAAATGTAACTGTAGAGAAAGTGGGAAGTATGTGGATGGGGTAGACGGGTGGGGGGTTGTGTGAAGGGGGGAGGCCACAAAGCAGGGAGGTGGAAGAACTCGGATGGCGTAGTGTGTAGATGACTTAAGAAGACTTCTGCATTTTATTCAGAAATAGAAGGCAGTTTTATTTGGCTTTTTTACTGGTTTGACATCAATGTGCTGGGTCACTCTTTTAAATAGAGAAGCATCTGACCTAACGGCATGCACCAAAAAAAGCATGTTAACGTGTCACTAGGAGAAAATAAATACACTGTTCGGGTGCTGGGATGAAGGTGGAAAATGGGGGCCCAACATCTGAGATGATGGGGATGTAAGGAAAAGACTACACATTTGTAACAATAAATTTAACAAATGTTTTTTCTTATGTTTGTTCTGTTACTGAGGATCATTTACTGTTTTTGCTCAAATGTTATATTGTGCACTAACACCATAGCAGCTAATCAACAATTATTTTTGTCTAGTGCAAGCTAGACAACCAGGCTCATATAAGTAAAAACCTGTAGTGCGAATGTTCTTATCGCATGCCTAAATTTGCACAAAAGCACCTGGTTTTCCGTGGAAGTGCATGAATTTTCAGGTCAAGATAGCAGCATCAGCTGGGATGTAAACATTTGCACTGATCAATGGAAGAGATTTGGTAGATTGGGGGCATTCCTACCTCATTCCACAATCATGTGCCTTGTTTACCACAATATCATTTTGCAGAATGAGATTATGTTATTGAGACGTAAAGAGAACACATTTACAGGCGTGTGCCCTGCTTATCTGGAGTGCTCAGTCTTTTTCTCTTTCTGACTTTGGCCTATACTTCAAGGGGGCAAATTTACAACTTCCAGTTGCACTTCTGCAAAAGAGCACTTTTGTAGATGAACTTCAACCAACGCAAAAAAAATAATTAATTTAATATGTAAATGAGGCTAAACTGAGCAGTGTTTGAGGAAATAAACAGCAAACTTTAAGTGACATAGGATGGAGCCTAAAGTATCAGTATTTTGGAACTGAAAGTGACATTTCATTGTTTCCACCATGCATTTTCAACTGTATATGCAAACTCACATGGTGTAGCTCAAATGGCAGGAAGGGTTTGCATCTTGAAATGCGCTTAAAAAGTATTTTTAGGTATAGAACACAGCGCTGATTTATCAAAGAGCAAAAAGCCCCATTGCTGGAGTAAACCAGTGTTTTTGCCGGTGAAAGGTCTTGCCTTCATTATGCTGTTTATATTAATGTACATTAGGATTCCCAGTAGGAATACTAGTGAGAGTTGTTGTAGTGAAAACAAAATGTCTTTATTATTGAACTCGGATCTCACAAATAATAAATAGGTGCAGTCAATGATGAACAGTAAGCATAGTCCAAAGAGGACAGCAGGATTACCACAAGGCACTGGATGATACACAGAAGAATCGGGCAAAAGGAAGGTCAGGTAAGCCAGGGGTCAGAAGCCAGTAGATTCACAATATACCAAGGAGTAAGCAGGAGCAAGGCCACCAAAGCCGGGGTTTGGGTCACAAGAGGAGGTGCAAAATGTAGGAACAAAGCAGGAGTCAAATGCTAGGGAGAAGTCAGGATCCAAACAGACTTTGCACAGAGAGCCTAGCAGCAGCAAAGACAATTGATAAACTGCCTCAGATTGCTGGGATAGGCAGTCTTTTAAAGACCAGACACAGGTGTATAGGATCCAGGAGTAATGATGAAGGCTTAACACCTTGCCGGCAGATGAAAGCAGAGCAGCATCTAGAGAAGAGATACTGAACTGCAGCCTGAGGCAGATCGTGACAATGGGGTTTCGACCAACCAAAATTCCCTATTGGGTGATCTCAGAGCCGGATTCATTTTTAAATGCATGAGGCTAATCTGACTGTACAAACTCCTAGGAATGCTGTCTGAGCATTCTGAGCAGACTTCAGACAGTCCCACAACCCAGTGATACAGACTTGGGTGGGCAGCAAAGGAAGAGACACCACAGGGCAAAGTGTTCATCCATAGAGTCTGTGGTCAGGTTAATTTTTTTGACACTCTGGATTGAAAAATCATTTCAGGCACCTCAAACTGGGCAGTGGACATCTCCAGGACCCCCCATGAGGCAACCTCTTGATGCTCTGTAATGGAGGCAACGTTTTGAAGCTCTGGACTAGGGGCAGCGACTTGAACCTCTGGACTGGAGGCAGCGACTTGAACCTCTGGACTGGAGGCAGCGACTTGAACCTCTGGACTGGAGGCAGCGACTTGAACCTCTGGACTGGAGGCAGCGACTTGAACCTCTGGACTGGAGGCAGCGACTTGAACCTCTGGACTGGAGGCAGCGACTTGAACCTCTGGACTGGAGGCAGCGACTTGAACCTCTGGACTGGAGGCAGCGACTTGAACCTCTGGACTGGAGGCAGCGACTTGAACCTCTGGACTGGAGGCAGCGACTTGAACCTCTGGACTGGAGGCAGCGACTTGAACCTCTGGACTGGAGGCAGCGACTTGAACCTCTGGACTGGAGGCAGCGACTTGAACCTCTGGACTGGAGGCAGCGACTTGAACCTCTGGACTGGAGGCAGCGACTTGAACCTCTGGACTGGAGGCAGCGACTTGAACCTCTGGACTGGAGGCAGCGACTTGAACCTCTGGACTGGAGGCAGCGACTTGAACCTCTGGACTGGAGGCAGCGACTTGAACCTCTGGACTGGAGGCAGCGACTTGAACCTCTGGACTGGAGGCAGCGACTTGAACCTCTGGACTGGAGGCAGCGACTTGAACCTCTGGACTGGAGGCAGCGACTTGAACCTCTGGACTGGAGGCAGCGACTTGAACCTCTGGACTGGAGGCAGCGACTTGAACCTCTGGACTGGAGGCAGCGACTTGAACCTCTGGACTGGAGGCAGCGACTTGAACCTCTGGACTGGAGGCAGCGACTTGAACCTCTGGACTGGAGGCAGCGACTTGAACCTCTGGACTGGAGGCAGCGACTTGAACCTCTGGACTGGAGGCAGCGACTTGAACCTCTGGACTGGAGGCAGCGACTTGAACCTCTGGACTGGAGGCAGCGACTTGAACCTCTGGACTGGAGGCAGCGACTTGAACCTCTGGACTGGAGGCAGCGACTTGAACCTCTGGACTGGAGGCAGCGACTTGAACCTCTGGACTGGAGGCAGCGACTTGAACCTCTGGACTGGAGGCAGCGACTTGAACCTCTGGACTGGAGGCAGCGACTTGAACCTCTGGACTGGAGGCAGCGACTTGAACCTCTGGACTGGAGGCAGCGACTTGAACCTCTGGACTGGAGGCAGCGACTTGAACCTCTGGACTGGAGGCAGCGACTTGAACCTCTGGACTGGAGGCAGCGACTTGAACCTCTGGACTGGAGGCAGCGACTTGAACCTCTGGACTGGAGGCAGCGACTTGAACCTCTGGACTGGAGGCAGCGACTTGAACCTCTGGACTGGAGGCAGCGACTTGAACCTCTGGACTGGAGGCAGCGACTTGAACCTCTGGACTGGAGGCAGCGACTTGAACCTCTGGACTGGAGGCAGCGACTTGAACCTCTGGACTGGAGGCAGCGACTTGAACCTCTGGACTGGAGGCAGCGACTTGAACCTCTGGACTGGAGGCAGCGACTTGAACCTCTGGACTGGAGGCAGCGACTTGAACCTCTGGACTGGAGGCAGCGACTTGAACCTCTGGACTGGAGGCAGCGACTTGAACCTCTGGACTGGAGGCAGGAACTTGATACTCTGAACTGGAGGCAGTCATCTCAGGCACTTTGACCCAGGCAGAATTGATCTCTGGTATCCCAGACTGGGCAGTATCTTCTGGTATCCCAGACTGGGCAGTCTCCTCTGGGAGCCGGGGAACAGCAGTCTCCTTTGGGAACCTGGACTGGGCAGTCTCCTCTAGGAGAAGGGAGGGTGGTTTGACAAACTTGCCTTATATTCTTGTAGATCCTTTGGCTCTGTAAGAATTGCCCAGGGCTAGGACAATATAGATGGCAGCTCCTTCTACTAGTGCATTCTTAATCAGTCAGACGAGGACCACTTGCAGGTCTGGATCTTTCAGAATTAAACTGCTCAGTCTTGAGAACAGCACCTGGAGGAGGATTAGGAAACCCCCAAGAAGAGATAATCATGGAGTACTGGTGTCTGAATGTCCTGGTGCTATTGATTGTCCGCTTCCTTGGGGTATTATAGTTGCCAGACTTGAGACATGTGCCAAATCAGAATTGATTGAGTTAGAAGGCGAGAATTGCTTTAGACATAGAAGTCAAAATCACTGAAGTGCAGGTAAACTCAACATGAAATCATAATCTGGAGGGTAAAAAGCTGGAAGGTGCAATTATGAAATAATCCAGTAAAATAGCAAGCAGTCGGGATCAGAAATCTGAAGAGATGCAGAAAACAGGAATAAACTGGTTAGAACAAAAGGTTGGATCAGCTGGAGATCAGAACAATTTGTGCATTGGAGTAAAGAAAAAATAACCACCCATGAAGCAGCGTTGAATCCTTGGTTGTATGATATTTATTATATAACAATGCATGACATGTTGTCCCTCCATTTGTTTTCTTTTATATAAAAAGTTGTAACACAGGCACCCTTAGGTGATAGACCCATGGACATCAGTCACAGACAACGTCTTGCTGAAAATAGGACTTTTCTTCCTGCACAATAAACAGCACACTTTCGTCAGGATGGCCCCAGTGAACAACATCAAGTTGCATACACCTCCTTCTGACCCTAATGCTAACTAACACCGTCCAACTCTCTAGCTACTGGCTGATTTGTTTGGCATCAGTCAACCCTTAGAACTAGAAATACAGGTTTAAATCCATGACAGGTGTAGCAAATAGGCCTCTTGGCTACAAGTTATTGCAAAAAAAAAATTCATTCCTGTGTATTCCATCGTGTTCACTTTCCCTTAGGAAATTAAAGGCCCTGAAAAAAATCTGCTGTCACATGCTGGACTCTCGGTTTTTCTGCCCAAGGTCCGGCATTATTATTATTATTATTATCCTTTATTTGTTAGGCGCCACAAGAGTTCCGCAGCGCCGTACAATGCACAGACAATAGACAGTACAGGGTAAAACATTACTGAGCAGTAAACACAAATACCAACAGTTCAGAAGCTCCAAGCAGGCTAATGCAGAAAAGACGGAGCAGAAGAGTAGGTAAGGACACAGAAGGGAAGAGGGCCCTGCTCAAATGAGCTCACATCCTAAGGGAGGGTGAACAAGACTCAGGTACAATAGGGACCAGTTGATGTAAAGGAGAGAAGAGGGGATGGGAGGAGGGAGAGGAGAGCGGGTTAGGTGGAGGGATGGTAGGCTTTGAGGAACAGGTGGGTTTTTAGTGCCCGTTTGAAGGAGCTTAGAGTGGGAGAGAGACGGATGGAGTGAAGGAGGTCATTCCAGTGAAGGGGGGGCTGCCCGGGAGAAGTCTTGGATTCTGGAGTGGGAAGAGGTAATCAGAGAGGAGGAGAGGCGACGGTCATTGGCCGAGCGCAGGGAGCGGGCAGGAGTGTGAATGGAGAGGAGGTTGGAGATGTAGGGCAGTAGACTGGGAGAGTGCCTTGTATGTGGTGGTCAGGAGTTTGAAGATGATTCTGTAAGGGATGGGGAGCCAGTGATGGGCAAGGCAGAGAGGGGAAGCGGAGGAGGTGCGGCGAGAGAGGAAGATGAGTCTGGCAGCCTCGTTCAGAATGGAGCGGAGGGGGGCGAGGTGGGAGAGGGGGAGGCCGGTGAGGAGGAGGTTGCAGTAGTCGAGGTGTGAGATAATGAGAGCGTGGATGATAGTTTTGGTGGCATCCTGAGAGAGAAATGGCCAGATGCGGGCAATGTTGCGAAGTTGAAAGCGACAGGCTTGGGCAAGGGATTGAATGTGGGGGGTAAAGGAGAGAGAGGAGTCGAAGGTAACGCCCAGGCAGCGAAGTTGGTTAACAGAGGAGATGGAGGTGTTGTTGACAGTGATAGAAAAACAGGAATAAACTGCTTACTTGCCCCCCACTGATCGCTGCATTCCGCTCCTGCCGGCCACCATGGTGCAGGCCCTCTTATGATCGTTGCACTAATTCATTCGAAACTCATTCATTACCCTCTATATTTAAAGCACCTCCCTTCAGTCCTCTGTGCCTGTTGTTTTAGTCAGCAACCATGATTGTGTAAGGATGTAGCTCCCTGTTCTCTACTATCACACCAGTGTGTACTGTTCCACTATGCCCAGTGATTACCTGTCCACAGTCCATCTCCTCTGTGCATGCTGTTCCACTCATTCTGTAATAACCTATTCTCAGTCAGTTGTTCCTAGCTGTCCATATGTTCATTGTCAGCTATTCAGTAGCTCACTCTGACTCAACTATTATACACCTCTTTCAAGCATCTGTGTTCTCTTAAAAGGTCTCGCCACGTACTCCCTCAGAGGGCCTCAACCTGCGGAGCAGAGGCCGCAAAGTCAAAACCTTCTTGTGGGGGTCCCTGTTACAAACCATCTGCTTTGTTAGAGGAGTAGTGCCAAGCCCACCAGACCAAGGGAATCCAACAATCTTAGTGATTGTGACACCTGTCTTACAATTTTTAACTGCAAGCTTTTAGCTAATTGATCAGGTGAGAATCCCTGCCAAATCAGACTCAATTTAATCTTATTTCAAAAATGTAATCCTGAACTGAAATCCTAGTTGTTTACTACAGTCTTAGTGGAAGAACTATCCCCCTTCCTTCACTCAGAATTCTCCACCAAGGGTCCTATAGTTGCATTATAGTAATGATTTTGTTAATCTGCTGTATAATTCCAAAGAGTTACTGTGCAAAGAGGTACTATAAGATGTTTGAATGTTACAAAAAGGATTGTGGACAAGTCAATGTTGCCATATATGATCAACCTACTTTTGTTGGCCATAGTAGGCATAGCGAGGGCATGGATGGCTCCAGAAGGTAATTGAGACATTTGGACATGAGATTTGTTTATACTAGTAAGAAATGCAAAGTTAAGTACATATGCATTTGGTCCTAACCTCCCACTTCTACTTTGTAAAATGTAGTGTTAAGGGAGTCTCTTAATATTTTGGGGTATTCTTACTCGGGTGATCCTCCATCAGGTGTGAAATTTACAGAGACCAAAACATGGTTTAGCTAGTCTCAGCTATCACACATTTTTTCTTTATAACATTTCTCATGTCATCAAATAAGAGGTAGTTCTTGCCAGTGTGATACTTTGTGATGTATTTTTACATTTTGTACAAAATATCCTGTAGAAAATGATAAAATTTGTTTGATACCTAGGATAAATCATGGCCCCATAGTGTCAGCAGACAGTGTTTCTATAGGACAACAACAGTCCAAACCATACTAGCCAATAGCAAATCAAATTCAGATCAAAACCACTGTGAATTTTTACAACCAAGACTTGCTGTATAATTTATTTTTTATAGCCTCAAACTGTGATGTACATGAACAGGCGGAAAGATTTTTGGATATTTGGAACAACTTCAAGTGATTGTTTCTAAGGTGTACCCACAATGCTCTGCTCTTGTCGCACACTGTGATAATCATGCATCTGAAGCAGACTGATAACAGCCTGTACGACGAGGCATATCAATGAGCTCTGGGGGCTCTTATTTCAGCACTGGATGGATTTATTCCTCCCTTTTACGCTTCATATCATTTTGGTGCCTAATTGAGAGTGAAAGCAAATACAATTACAGGGACACACATGCATGAACAAGGAAAGTCACATCCACATTAAGAACCTGTTACATAATATTAAATCCATCTATCTATCTATCTTTTATATATATATTATATATTAGAGAGTAAAGGGCAAAAGCAATAACTTGAACTAACGTGAACACAGAGAAAATAAAAATAATTTTATATCCACAAAAGAAAGTGAACTACTGTAATATAATGTATTTTTTATTTGTCTTTATTATTACATTTGTCTTCTGAATAATATAATACAAATGTAATAACTGGAAATGTAGCTTTTTGTAATGAGACATGACAATATTTTCTCCAGAGACAGTAAATAATACAGTACTAGCATAGAAAAACACAGGGAATAATGTGTTGTAAATAGAAACGGATTCTGGTTTGAATGTTAGAAATAATTAAATAGATGTTATACTGACAAATTATCAAATTTAATAAAGATAAAATATACATTTTGGTAGCACCATTTTGGCTTATTGGTGCTCAAATGTGCACATCTATACACTCTTTATAAATATTAAGTAAATGCATATGCAATAATGCATACAGTACATACAACCAACTTCCTTATTATGTCAGCTGCCTATTCTTATCTGGTCCATACGAATTGGTGGTGGTCCATAAGGACAATGATGTGTTTAATGGTATAATTTAAGTGTACACATTTTTCACATATTGTAGGCTGCCATTTTGGGAATTATTGAGAGCTGGATGTTAATCTACTTGAAGGACATAAAAAGGTGTTTTGCCCAAATTGTGCCACACCATGCATGTTCAACATTTTTATTTTATTCTGGAGAGGTGGATTGGGGGCATTCACACGAGAGCACACCCTTTAGATACTTGTCCTATTAAGGAGTCAAAATATATTTAAATATGTTAATTTCTAGATGTAAATGTTGCACCTGCCCAAGGTAGGTGCTTTGGATGGGTGAGGTATATTATTACGATGAGCACCTTTCCGACAAGAGTTATAGCGACACTAATATGCTGATCGCAATAACTCCAACTTTTAGGAATTGCAGACTTACCTAAAAAGTGATACAGAATATTTCTGACACCAGTGCTATAAAGCGCGACAGCAGAAATTGCAGTCAGTGTGATTGCCGTCACTTAAAGTGGCGACAGTCAGATTGGCGGTACTAAGGGGGCAATGCAAGGACCTGGCAGCTGTTTAAAGTGCAAACATTATTTAAATAATAAAAGTTGTTTGTGTATGCATCACCGGTATGCTCTGACGATACGTTACTTGCCATATGCAGACAGATACAACAGACTGCAGGATAAGCACATGCGTACATGCAATATAAAGTCTCATCAGAACGTTTGTCCAAAAAAAATTCTATTAAATAAATTAACTCTTAAGTGTGTGTGAAGACCTTATTAATGCTAATCTAACAACTTTAAGCTGTACTTTGTATTAAAAACAGAGAATATTAGTTGAACATATTGCAATATATTTAAAGCTGACAGCACCAAGTCTTCCCCTTCTGCAACTTTCCTCGGGGGTTTGTTATATTTCTCCGGATGGGTTAAATCGAGTGAGTGGAAAAATAACTTTGTATTATTTCACACATTTTAAGCTGCATGCGCAGCCTAGCGAGGGATGACCATGCAATCACATCACCATAGGCTGCACATGCACCAAGAAGTGGCTGCATCAGGGACTGAGATTATGCTTGAAGACCTTGCCCCATGTTGCTGGTCTCCTTGTTAATAGAGAAAACTGGCCCAGCCTGTGTAACCTGGTGCTGATTTCCGCTTAAGCCAGGAGAAGAAGTTGATGATAATGACTGCCATATCTTTGTGTGTAACATATTTTTGAATGCAAGCTAAACAATGAGAATGCAACATGCTGTTGAATCTAATTCAGATTGTTCACCTGTAAGTGTCAGATAATCAGTTATGAGCTCATCAGCCGGAGAGAATAAAAGACACTGCAAGTTCTGCGTGTGCAATTAGCTCTAATTTATTAGTTACAAACTCGTATCCTTACAGCACAAAATCACGTATTACAGAAAACTACGCCCCAAAAGGTTTTAACCACTCATGCTTCCCCTACACAGATCTTGCTACATTCTCACATATTCACACAGGAATACTCCCCAAGGGGGAGTTGGTTTATCTCCTGTTCTGCCATATCCAAGGTCATAGGCATAGTTTTTTGCAAACAATGAAAAACTCCTACAAGCTAGCAGTATCTAATCTGTCTTTAAGCTATAAGAGAATAAAATGGCTATAAGGCAACAAGATGGTGTCAGCTTTGCAAAATCACATTTCTCACTTCCAATTCACCACTAGCACTGTATACTTAAAAGAAATTTCCCACCATGAAGCCTTATTTTTTTTAACCAGCTCACTCTGTCCCCTTCTGATCTTGACCATTTTCTGAGTTCAGCAATCTTCACTTGCTTACAATTAGTCCTTACCTCTACTAATCAGCTTCTGTAATAATGTCCACATAAATAATACTATGGTGTTAAGGTAAAAAAAAATTCTACAAAGTGGAAATCCACTTTATTGTAAAAGAAAAATAATGATATCTGCCCTTCAAACCCTCATGACTTATCTTAATGTGCACATACAGCAGACAAAATGGTGACAGTTATTTTGGCTGAACCAGTGTTTGTGAGAATGCAGTTTATCAATTCAGAACAGAACAGTGACATCACATCAATAAGTGTCTCATACCTCATTGATATCATTGGTTTCTGGTGAATTAATAGGTTTAATTATCATAAATTTTACCTCCGTCCAGAAAATGGCTGGCTTCATTTTGTGAGGCGGCTTCAGACTGTTATAGCCGCCACAAATAGAATTCTGGGACATGACCTTATAAGCTTGATTTTTGTCAGGTTACTATCATCTGTCAGCCATGCCAGGCCCACCACAACGAAAATTATGTGGATTGCTGAGGGATACAGGAGCATCAGAACTGCAATGTATATAGGTATCTTTCGGCGTACGAAGCCAGGAAGAAAGGTCACTAAGGGCACAGGCAGAATTTTATTACTGACCAGACTCAAGCAGAGAGGTCATCAGACTTTAGGAATTCTTGTTAAATATCCATTGCTGTGCATTGCTGGTAGGTAATGTTTAGCTCATTGTTGACTGCTGATGGTATGTTTATGCCAACAGCTGGCAGTCCTTATGCCAAGGTGCTGTCAGCTAATGACAGCATTGGGTTTCCCATTAGTGGATAGAAACAGTTACTTATCATTTCTGGCCACCCAATCGCTATACATAGCTTTCAATGTGAACATCATCAGGGATTTCTATTAGTGCAATGAAGCCAAGGTTGCTGAGAGTAAGATCATATCTACCCTGCCCGTCAGCACTCAAACATACAGTGTAGTCTGTACATATCAATGGCTGACATGTCAGCTGCTGCTATTAACAGTTATTTTTATAGCACCTATATATTCTGCAGTACTTTATATTTAGGTCAGTATAAGGGCTCTGTTTATTAAACTAAGACAAGCCCCGTCTTCAGTGAAAAATGCAAAGCATAGGGAAGCCTAACAAGGATCACAGCAGTTATGTACCGCTGTGATCCTTCTATAGTATTTTGATAAACCATTTTTTTAATTCTGTAGTAGTTTTAAAATCTTTATTTCTTTCCAAAATTTTTTTTTTAGCTATTTTTAAACCTTTTATTTTTTATTTTGTTTTTTTTCACCAAGTGGATCTGGCCTGCCAGACCCACTGCGCATACGCGAAGCAACAACATGGCTTGAGCATTGCTTATTCCCCGAGACTGACCAAGTGAAACTAAGCTTTAACGCTCCTGGCCAGTGTCGCCGAGGCAGCTAAGTATCGCTCAGCTGCCCTGGCAAAATTTTAATAATAGCCTGTTTTCTATCGATGCAATGAAAGAAAACCAGCCCTATAGCCGTGTTTTAGTAAATAGACCCGTATATCTATCAATGTAGACAATAGAGGAACCTTGAAACAAGCTAAGCTGTAAAATAAAAAAAAAACATAAATAAATAAATGTAGCTATTCACAGGTGCTTTAATAATGTTGTACCTTAAATAACTTATACATATTGTATATATCCATATACTCAAAAGAAATAGACAACTAGAGAACTTTTAGGGTTGCACTTACTAGATAAATGTAATTATGGAAAAAACATGGAAAAGTGTTTTTCTTTGTTAATTTTGCATGGTTTCCTGTATAATGCACTTAAAATAACACATTACTTATTTCACTATGCTAGTAAAAGAAAGATTGAAATGTCCATAAAAAAACCCAAAGTGAAATTTATCAGGGACCATTAATCCTTGAGTGCTAAGGACGAGTAGGATTTGTCCAAATGACTTCCTAAAATGCTTCTTCTGCATTTAAGGGATTAAGAAAACCCACAGATCACTTCCTACCTACTGTGGTTTTTTTGCTGGCTAAGGAAAGGAAACTTTCATCCATTATAACATATTATGTTACGGGATTTAAACTGTAAGCTCCAATGGGGCAGGGACTTAGGTGAATGAGTTCTTTGTATAGCGCTGCGGAATTAGTGGCGTTGTATAAATGAATAGATGATGATGACGATGATGTATGCTCATGCACATGTGCTTCACAACATGTTTGAGCACACACACAGTCCATTAAAGTTTATGCAAAATGGGGGGCTCTTTTATATATCTTTCATTTTATGCTCCACCGTCTGGCAGTCTGGGTTTGGAGGATGGCAGGAGAGCATTTTCTACCTGACTATGTCCGACCAATTGTAAAGCTTGATGAAGGAAATATGATCTGGGGCTGTTTTTAATGGGGCCTGGGACCCTTAGTTCCAGTGAAGGGAAATCTTAATACTAAAGCATACAATGACATTCTAGAGAATTGTGCGCTGCCAACGCTTTGGCAACAATTTGGGGAAGACCCTTTCCTGTTTCGGCATGACAATAACCAAGTGCACAAAAGGAAGTCCATCAAAAAATGGTTTCCCAAACTTGGTGTGGAAGAACTTGGCTGGCCTTCACAGGGCCACCTTAACAACATTTTGGGCCCCTGGGCAAAGCAGTGCAGTGGGGCCCCTACCCCTATATATGTGTATCATATATATAGATATAGATATAGATATAGATATAGATATAGATATAGATATAGATATAGATATAGAGAGAGAGAGAGAGAGAGAGAGAGAGAGAGAGAGAGAGAGAGAGACATAGAGATATACATACATATATATATATATATATATATATATATATATATATATATATATATATATATAGATAGACAGATAGATATAGATATATTTGCAGGATTTATTTTTTTTTTTGCAGGATTATTTATTTTACTTAAGAGCCCTGTCTATAGGGCCCCTTTGCCTGTGAGGCCCCCAGGCACCTGCCCATCGTGCCCAATGGAAAAGATGGCCCTGGGCCTTCACAGAACCCTGACATCAACCCAATTAGGATGAATTGGAATGCTAACTGCAAGCCAGGCCTTATCACCCAACATCAGTGCCCAATCTCATTAAAGCTCTTGTGACTGAATCAATGCAAATCCCCACAGCCATGTTCCAAAATCTAAAGGAAAGCCTTCCCAGAAGAATGGAGGCTGTTACAGCAGAAAAGGGGGAAGCAAGCGATCTTAATGCCCATTGTTTTGGAATGAGATGTTCAACAAGCACACATGGGTGTGACGTTTGGGTGCACACACTTTTGACCATGTAGAGTAGCTGCAGTTCTGAACAGGTTACATTAAATAAATCCTTAAAATCTACAACTCATCCAGAGTTAATATTGTGGCGATTATATATTGTCACCATGTATGTTACATGTTATGTTTTCACATAACACTGAAGTTGTTACTTAAAGTATGGAGAGTTTGGGAGAATTGGTATTAGAAACAAGAAAGAAACACAACTGGGTAATATGAAATTGTCCTCACTTTGGAACCATATATTTTATTAAATCATCTGCCATTTGAAATTCTGTCATTACAGTTATCTTTATTTTTTGTTTAAATAAACATTTTTCATTACAAGCCCCATGAGTGTGGTTTCCTAGATCTGCATGCTGATTTTATGTTTCATCCCATAGGCAAATAACTGTCTCAATGAGTGCACAATATAGTCAATTCAGTGCTACATGAAAAATAAAATGATAGAATACAGATTAAGTGATATATAGTATAAAAGTGCAGCATAATCTTTTCTTCTTCTCCATATTCAGTATTTAGCATTGTACTTATATAGATTTAGTGAATCTTTTTTTTTTTAGGTTTGGCAAGCATTGCTTACCATAGTTTCCTTGACATCACTTTAAGATAGTCTTAATGGCATACTTACTAATCGGTACCAATTCTTAATTGATGTGCAAAATAAAAAAGAAATGGGAATTAACACAAAATGTTTGAAAAAAAACCATCAAATGACAATGACACTAAGTTCATTATAGCATGTTTGCTCTTAGGTGCATAGAAATGTAAATTATTACCTTATGTATACTTCATACCAACATATAAGTTTCTTAAGTCAGGACACATCCTGTGGTGACTGCATAACATTAGGGGGCATGGTCATGCACCTGAGAGCGTGTATAGCACTTATAAAATGTCATTTTCATCACTGTAAAAGAAAGCTAGTCTTCAGGTCTCATCCAATACTTGTAATGAGACCCTCTTTGCACTTCAATGTTTGATGGAAAAGTGCATTTCTAATAGACACACCAAGCAATGTAATAAAAGGCTTAACAAACACAAAATTACATGTAATGAAGACCCACCCAATGTTTCCTCACATAATTATTTAAGCCATAAATGAGGCAAAACCGGGTAGTGTTTTAAGAGAAAAAGGGGATTTTTGAACAGCGCACCTGTGATTTTTCTGCTTCTCTGCTGATGCCAAACCAAGACATCTTGCAGTGTAAATATGCGCCCATGTACAGTGTACAAAGAGTACATTGTTACATTACCCCCTTAACAGCAGCGATAACAGCGTCGCAGATGCAAGTGACGACGTGAAGTCGCACCGGGTTCTTCATTCATTGGATTGCTTCCAGTCACTTGCCACATCAGTCGTCATCGACCCTCGTTGGGAAGGAGCCCTTCGGTGTCAAGATGTCGGGGTAAGTGTTGTCGGGGTAGTCAGCATCGACATGCTGACTACCAATGCTACAATATATATAACTGCTTTATCAAATAAAGAGCAACAGCAAATTAGTATCTTAGCAATGGTAGGGATAAAAGTAAAGAGCAAACTGACATTTCAGCAAAACAATGAAACTTACGAGTTCAACTTCATGCATTGCACCTTACCAATGGACACATCTACCATCAATAGAAAATGTTTTTTCACCTAATTACGGCCGGCACTCCATCCTCTGTTGATGCTGGAGATCAGGACCCGGTGGGCGAGGCAATAGAAGAAGACCGTCCACGAGTCCCCAGTTATTAAAGCATAATAACTGATTATCAGAAATTCAAAAATTGGAAAAATGTATAAAGTTTTATTTAGGAAAAGAAAGTAGCCTCTCTGACGCAGCATCGCTAGTAAATATGCGAAAAAGCTTAAAAAATTAATGCTCTGGCTCCAAACCCAGAGGCACTTACATTTATTCCCGGTAGTAATTCCACAATTTTAATATGCATGGGTTAAGATTTTTAGAATATGGTGGAGTTATGTTATTAAACTGACAGTACTTAATTGTCATTTGTCCAGAAAAATGTCTCTCAACCTTCTGTATCTGCCATTGCTCACAGATATTTTCAAGGTATCGGCCATTACTAGAGAGAAATAGAGGTCTTCACAAACACTATGTAATTGTCCTGTTCAGTTTTGCTTTGGTTCTTAAGAAATGTTCTTGTGATTTATCCACAAGGTGATAAAACCTATAGATAATTTTAAATCATAGGGACACATACATTTCCTTACAACATTCTGCATGGGATGTGGTTTCCTGAAATATTTTTAAAACAGCAGAATTCAAATATCTAATTAAAGCAGAAATATATATTATAACAGAAGCGCCCTCCTTGTAGCACTCCTGACACCTTCTGACACCACTTGTTGCAAGAGCACTCTGCAGATATCAACAACATGGACTACTTCTTGTTGTAAATCAAAATGGTGGTTTATTGTTACATCACAATAAAACATCACACGTCAGGACGACACTATGCAACCTACGTCTGGCTATACAACAGTTACCTAACTACCAGCCGGCCACTAAATGGCATCGGTTGCAATGCACATTTGCACTGTACAGGTCTTTATAGTGAGTTGATGGACAGGAGACACTACCACTTTGCCTTTAAAAGGAAGTCTCCTCAGGTGCTCTGTAACTCCTATTCAGACACCCTCCATCATTCTGCTGTAGCTGTGAAAGACACAATTAAAGCATGTAAGCAAAATTACATTTCATACTTCAGCTCGTAACATATGTCTCAGACCTGTACGTAAGTGAACATAAACACAGTGCTACACCTGTATTTAACTAGATCTGCAGCCTTTTACCTGCAGACTGTCAGACCCATAGTCAATTCCACCCTGAGAGAGGCCCATGGCAAACCACTCCAATTGCCGCAATGTAATATATATGTATATATATATATATATATATATATATATATATATATATATTGACAAGTAAGGCTATGTAGGTCGAACGCACTTAAAAGGTGACAGGGTTTGTAACAGAACATACACTTACATTTAAGGGTTAACATCAGGGATGGCCCGGCCAATGATAGCTCCTGTGGGAGGGTCCTGGTTTCATATAGGTGTCTGCATTTCCTGGTTTCTTCACTCTTCAGCACGAGATCCCACCCACCCGCTCCTTAGTTACGGCGGTAGTATTTTATGTTGTTAAACAATTTTTGCGGTAGGAAGGCACTGCGTTCAGCGGCTGATTAGTTACGCGCTAGTGTTTGTTGGCAGCAGGTCACTGTCCCCTTAGAGGAACCAGTAACTCCTTGGTCCTTTGGTGAGGAGGGTCCCCTGTCCGGCTCGGTGAGGGAGGGCAGCATGAGTTTAGAAGGGGTACAGTCACTCTGACGCCAATTCAGCGCATGATAGTTTTGGGATGAGATCCCCCTGTTAGTGGATGTACGGCGGTTTTGCCAGTTCCCATGTTTATCTGGTTATATCAGCTTGGGAGCTGTCCTGCAGTGCCCTTTCTTCGCCACCATAGGTTAGTTAAAAAGTTTACTTAATTAATAAAATACGTCCTCCATTTTTTCGCAACCTTATGCATGACACTGTGTTTTTACTTTAGTTAAGTTGGTAAGCGGTAAAGGTGTTGTGAAGGTGGGGTAACATACACGGTGAGCCATTTAATGATTAAATACAAATATATAGATCAAATACTCTAATATATTGATTGAATACATATGCCAGCACCCAATTATTGATGCTTCAACAGTTCCTCCCTATTAAGGTTTTACCTAACACCTTAACTCTTATAATCTAATAAAGATCACTGTACTCTCCTGGTCTGATTCAAACATGCACATTTTCTCTATCTGTTTGAGATATTTCAGCATCATACAGTTATTCTTATGGTTCTCTGCAACAGGTTTAGTTAACTTCAAACTTTCTGGCCATTCATTAGTTGTCATTTTCAAACCCTTTGATACCCTTTTCCTTATGCAAGTGACTATTCTTGGAATACAAGTCATAGCTCTTTTATTCTCAAGGGAAATAGGATCCTCCTGTGAAGTGTGAGTCTGACATCACAGCTACTTGTTTTGGCGACTAGATTGCATCAATCAGTTCTTTGACTTGTTGTGCATTTGATATAAGGTTTCCAGAGACAGTAAGTCATCCTCTCAATTTTCAGATTGCACTAAAATCATACCCCAAACGCATATAGGGAATCAGTGTTATTGTTCACATATTTATCTTTTTCTTTGTTGCTGGCCCTGGTCAATGCCACAAAAAGCAGATACTTGAGCTGAATGGGGCCCAAAGGACCTGCTTCTACAATCTCAGTGTCTGACACAACTGCATATCCTGTGCACAATACTCTGTCATTTTGTCTGTTTCAACTGTCATCTGTATAGTGAATTAAGTCAGGAGATTTAAAAATATCTACTCTGTTTCAAAAATTTTGTTGCAAAAATTATGTGCGTTCATGTTGTTGATAGTAGGAATCCTGACACTCTTTTTCCACCATCTGTGGATAATAATTCTTATAAGGTAGAACAGTAGCAGGATTCTACATTGAGGTTTGGTGGTGCCAATAAACCAAGTTCCAATTTGGTAAATCTGGCCCTAGAAACATGACTAGTCTGAGCAGAGTTTAGTAGAGAATCCACTGCATGAGGTACATGTTAGTGAATGTTGTAACACAATATCTTGTACTTTTTCCACCAGTGCTGCAGCAGCCACAACAGCATGGAGACAAATTGGTAAAGCAGTAGTAACAATATCAAGCATGCAGCTGTAGAGCCATTACCTCTGTGTGATACCCTTAATGCAGTTGAATGAGACTCATTAAGAATAGGTTAAATGGTTTATTGTAATTTGGTAAACCTAGGGCCAATGTGCACACACCAGGCTCTCAAGTTCTGTCACTTACCTCTTCGCTGTCTCTCCAAGTTGACCCTGCGATCCTCAGGCTCTGCTAGTTTCAGACCTCTCTGTAAGATGCTGTCCAGTCTGTTTCCAGTCTGTCGTCACTCCAGAGATCCCTCCAGAATCAGAGTATGGGCGCAGTCATCTTGGAGTCGTTCACATGATTCCTCTCAACCAATCAGGTGATAACAGCCTCCATTTCAGATTCCCTCCAAAACTAGTCCATGGGAGCTGCCATCTTGGATATAGTCACCTGATCCATCTCAGCAACTCAGAGTGCTGCTTCTGCCCAGCTGACTGTAGTCTCCAATCAGGAATCAACAACAACAACTATAAAATAACTTCCTGGAGCCCTTACCTGTTGCCAGTGCAATGTTATATTTCAGACGCTAACCTGGTTCTCAGCAGTTTTGCTATCTATCTTGCTACAGTCTTGCTATTAATTCAGCTCTGACAGTTCAGTCTGCATTCTGGCTCCAGTCCGATTTCATTCATTCTGGTTCCATTCCAGCTTTCCGTTACAACAATTCTCTTCCAGCATTCTGGTTCCAGTCTGGTTACAGCAATCCTCTTTCAGCATTCCAGTTACAGCAATCATCTTTCAGCATTCCGGTTATAGCAATCTGGTTGTCACGGGCACTAGGAGTCTTTACCCAGGGATCACCAGGTGGTAGGCTTACCAGAGCAATGTAGATGGTAATAGGGTACTCTGGTAGCTGGGTGATCATGGACCAGGGAGCAGCAGATGATGAGATGCTCAGGAAAGTCTATGACTAGCAGCACTGGTAATATGGAGGTAATAGTACACGAGGAACTGTAGGACAAGGACACGTGAAGGTAGTCAGTGGTCTGCGGTAGCAAGTTGTACCACTGCTATAGTGAGGAGGAATGTCCAACAGAAACGAGGAGGTGATGAGAGTCAGCGGTCTGCGGATAGCAAGTTGTACCGCTGTCTGAGTGAAGGAATGGAATCCAAGTGGAGGTATCCGGAGAGTCAGTGGTCTGCGATAGCAAGTTGTACCACTGCTATGTGGGAGGATACTGGAACAGGTGATACTGGAAACAGGGATCAGTGGTCTGCTACTAGCAAGTTGTACCACTGAATATATATGTGAGGAGGTGCACGGGGAGAGACTGCAACACAGGATATACACAGGCACCTTATACACGATCCACAGTAACATGCACAATATATATATAAATGACTGAACAGGTCTGCAAATATAGAAAGTCTCTTGAAGTAGTCCAGCACAAGTAACACAGTCAATGATGGCAATAGACTCAGCGGATAGCAGACTCCAGAGGAGAACCAACACAGTCCAGCAAGATATGCAATACACCAGCACAGTCAATGAGAAGTATGCATACCGTGGTTCAGAAGCAGGCAGTCAGATAGGAGTGCAGCGATACCTGAGCGGCAGGAGGCCGGCTGGATGAGAAGTCCCAGGATAGATGAGGCAGCGGTCTAGTAGGTGCAGCGCACAGATAAGTAGACCAACAGGGACACGAATCCACAGGAATCAGTAACACGTGGAACTGGACTCAAGGAGGACCCAGGAGAGTGGAGATGATCCAGCAGAGGAGTAGTTGATAAAATATAAATCCAATGCTGACAGGAGGGTAGACCAGCGGGACACGTGAAGGCGTGGAAAGCGGATCAGCAGTAGATGGGTGATAGCGCGGTCAGCAGCGGCAGGACTCTGCGGTACACGGAGGTAACCAGTAGCAACCAATAGTTGTCAGTAGCGATGGAACACGGGAGAGCAGAGTAGACCAGGAGCTGTTGATCACGGAGAGTAGCAAATGGCAATGAGAGTAGCAGTCTCGAGGAAACACAGGAGAGCTGAGAAGAGACTGCAGTGCACAGGGGCAGCGGGTAGGAATCAGCTAACTTGTCACGATGATGAACACAGGCGAGTTGTAGGCTAGAGGCTGTAGTGCACGGAAGCAGCGGATAGACATCAGCTAACAGTCACGATGATGAACACAGGCGAGTTGTAGGCTGGAGGCTGTAGTGCACGGAAGCAGCGGATAGACAACAGCTAACAGTCACGATAATGAACACAGGCGAGATGTAGGCTGGAGGCTGTAGTGCACGGAGGCAGCGGATAGGAATCAGCTCACGGACTTGATGAGGAACAGGTGAGTGGATGTAAAGTAACGGTTGGAGTGCACGGAGGCAGCGGGTAGGAACCAGCAAACAGTCACAGTGAAATATAATAGCGTGATGTGGATTAGAGGACTGTAGTGCACGGAGGCAGCGGATAGGAATCAGCAAACAGTCACAATGATAAGTAATAGCGTTGAAGTGGTTAGGAAGACTGTAGTGCACGGAGGCAGCGGATAGGAATCAGCTAACAGTCACGATGATACAGATGATGGTAGAAGTGGTATGGAAACCACAGAGGTAGAAGTGGTTTGGAAACCACAGGAATCTGCAGCGCTGAAAACACGAGGAATACAGGAACACCTTCAGAGACTCATAGGAAATGAGACTCCAAGATCAGGCAACGTGGTGTTGACCACAGGTGCTTAATATAGGGAGTGTTGCCTGATCTGCCAATTGAGTTAAAGGGACATACACAGAAGTATAGGAAAGGGCTGCGCATGCGCAGACCCTCAGGATGGAGGACGGCCACGGTTCCTAAATGTCTGGGAAGAGGCACTCACGGTACGGTGAGTGACACTGGTTCCAGTCCGATTCAGCAATCCAGTTCCTGTTTGCTCTCCTCCGCTAGTGTAATCACCATCTGCAATAGTCCATTCATTACATGTAGAGGAACATTATCAGACCCACGTCTTTGTCCACATAGCCACCAGTCCAGCTCTAGAGACACAACCCTGTCTGGGTACAGACAGATCCTCAGGTGTGACACCAGGGGCACTGAGAGGGGGGAGGGGAGCAGGTACTAATTACTGGGGCCTGGCATGCCAGGGAGCCCGGGCCCACACTGCAGACAACAAGCTTATTTTTAAAAAAATTATTTTCCCCATTCACCTGGCCAGGAGGGGGTGGGGCTAAATGGGAGAGGCGGGGCTAATTGGAATGGCCCTGTCAGTGACAAGCTGTCACTGATCTAATGGACACAGGCAGCCAGGCAACAAATCAGACTGCTGCCAGGCTGCCTGTCTTTTCAGAACACGGCCCTGGAACTATTATTACTTTTAATATAAAAAATTTGCTGTATCAGGGCCCAAAATCTCTCTTGGCAGCCCTGCGTGACACAATGATTCAAAGTGTGGAAGGAAAGTTCAGATTCCACAGTATATGTGACCTTATCTGGTAAGGTAAAGGATATTAATTGTCGCAAAGGTTCTGCAATTTCTGAAAAATTTTGAATTCATTGTTTTTAATATCCACACATTCCCAGAAAAGTTCTGACCTGCTTCAAATTTTGGGGTAGAGTATGTTGCAATATAAACTCTTCTCTGTCAGGTGTTAAGAATTCCTAACTTTGTGTTAAGCCAGTGGGTCCCAAACTTTTGCAGTTTGCGGCACCCTTAGAGTCTCCAAATTTTTTCAAGGCACCCCTCCAAAATAATTACTGAGCAGTCCTGTTTTAGAAGTAGTTGGGTCAAAAAATTGTAATAAGTATTTAGGTCACGACAGAAATACTTATTTAGTTGTATGCAAAAATGCCCCTCTGCATCCAGACACTCTGCCCCCTCTGCAACCAGGCACACAGCCCCCTCTGCAACCAGGCACACTGCCCCCTCTGCAACCAGGCACACTGCCCCCTCTGCAACCAGGAACACTGCCCCCTCTGCATCCAGGCACACTGCCCCCTCTGCAACCAGGCACACTGCCCCCTCTGCAACCAGGCACACTGCCCCCTCTGCAACCAGGCACATGTCCCACTCTGCAACCAGGCACACTGCCCCCTCTGCATCCAGGCACACTGCCCCCTCTGCATCCAGACACACTGCCCCCTCTGTATCCAGGCACACTGCCCCCTCTGCATCTAGGCACACTGCCTCCTCTGCATCCAGGCACACTGCCCTCTCTCACGTTGCCCCCTCTGCCCTCTGTCATGCTGTCCCCCTCCTCTGCCCTCTGTCCCCCTCTTCTGCTCTCTGTCACGCTATCCCCCTCCTCTGCCCTCTGTCCCCCCCTCTGCTCTCTGTCACGCTGTCCCCTTCCTCTGCCCTCTGTCCCCCTCCTCTGCCCTCTGTCCCCCTCCTCTGCTCTCTTTCACGCTGTTCCCCTCCTCTGCCCTCTGTCCCCCTCCTCTGCCCTCTGTCACGCTGTCCCCCTCCTCTGCCCTTTGTCATGCTGACCCCCTCCTCTGCCCTCTGTCACGCTGTCCCCTCCTCTGCCCACTGTCCCCCTCCTCTGCTCTCTGTCATGCTGTCCCCCTCCTCTGCTCTCTGCCATGATGTCCCCCTCCTCTGCCCTCTGTCCCCCTCCTCTGCCCTCTGTCCTCCTCCTCTGCCCTCTGTCCCCCTCCTCTGCCCTCTGTCCTCCTCCTCTGCCCTCTGTCCTCCTCCTCTGCCCTCCACCTCTGCCCTCTGTCCCCCTCCTCTGCCTTCTGTCCCCCTCCTCTGCCCTCCTCCTCTGATCTCTGTCCCCCTTCTCTGCCACGATCCCTCTCACTCTGCCCCACGCCAGGTGCCAGCCATAGAAAAAAGAAAGAAAACAGAAACTTACCAATCCGCGCGGCGCCGGGACCCAGCAGCCTCCTCTCTCCTGCAGCTGTCACTAACGTCGATATTCAGTGACAGCTGCGGGAGAGAGGAGGCTGCTGGGTCCCGGCGCCGCGCGGATTGGTAGGTTTCGGTCTTCTTTCTTTTTTCAATGGCCGGCCCGCGGCACCCCAGTGACAGCGCCGCGGCACCCCTGGGAGCAGCGGCGCACACTTTGGGAACCGCCGTGTTAAGCAATGTTTCAGATATGTTACCATAGTTTGACATGGATGTAACTAGTCTTGTGATACTTTGTGTCCAGTGGATGCAAGGGGCTCTAGGAGTAGGAATGTATCTGTTAGAGATGCTTAAAAGAATCAGAGCAGAGCAACATGACGTCAACATTCTGGATTAGCACAGATTCACACTGAGTTACATAAGTTTGGAAGCAATCATGCAAAATTAGGGAGAATAAATTTGTCATGATACAGGTGTGGCCTAAGCTTCAGGAATGGTTTGACCTATTGCACATTTGCACAGTCTGATGCCGGAAGTACTTTTTTGAATCCAAGGATTTTTTATTCTTCACCCATTTCTCGCAGTTTAATGTACTTTTTAATCCTTGGTCCAGTCTAAGTATATACACCAGAACATCAGTGTATTATTATTATTTCATGTTATTAGGTACATTTTGCCCTTGCTTTTACCTGCAATATTGTATGTATTAGAAATAGAAAGAATATTGCTATATTGTGTGAAAATAACAGGACAGCAGAAGTCATTTTGCTTGTGTTAGCTAATGTAATTACCATTTGTCTCAAATGTCCATTGTTATGAGGTGCAGCTTAGAACAATGAGTTAACTATCTGGCAGCCCAAGTCAATTAGCTAGGTCAACAGGTAATCTGAGAGATAAGTAGGTTAGAACGTGCAACGTGCCTCCAAACTAATATACTGGCTGAAATAGTATTGGGAAATGTATTAATATGTATCAATATAAATGCTATTGTATCAAAATGTATCACCGACTCAGATTGTGTAATGCTGCAGATACAATGTGTAAAATGTCTTATTGTTTCACACAAATGTGAAGTGTCATTCTCTGATGTAATATTGGAACACTCTGCATAGCGTATCCAGCCAAATAGCTAATTGAGTCATTCCATTGTATAATCAAGGTAACAGAGATGGAATGTCTAACAGTTAAAGTATACACTGATAGACCCCTGCAGAAAGAGGGAGGATTGAGACATTTGACCCTACTCCCTGTGTATACAGCCAAAAATATAAGGAGAATATAAGAAGCGCAGGATACCAAGAGAGCTATTCTAGCTTGGAGGATCCTGGTGTACAAGAAATCAGCGAAAAGTGAGTGAGTTGAAGTAAGACAGAGGGTAACTGCCATCCCGACTATGGGTATTATCCTCACACATGAGCATGTGAGTTAGTAGCTGGACATCTCCAAAATAGTGAGTTGTGGGTCCATGTTTGCTGGACCTGGAACAGTGGAATGTTTTTACTAAACCCTTGTGTTTCCTCATGAGATTGTGGAGTGGATGTCTTGCATTTTGCATTTGCTGTTTTTGTAATTGTAAAGTCTTTAGCTACACATGCAATAATTTAGATGTCTGAATTTCCTTTTTTCTATTTATGTTGGCATCATGCTGTAATGCACTATCAATTAAATCTGCTATAGTGTAGGTTCTACAACTTGGTAATTGTGTTTGGGTCCTGCTTTTTATCGGTTCTATAAAGCCTTCCATTAATATTTTACATGCAAGTGGTTTGTGTGCAGCTTTTGTGCCATCTCAGCAACCACTCCCTGATAATAATAATCCTTGTTTTATAGTAAAAAGTTTTAACAATCAATTTTAGGAGGAAAAAGTTTAGTTAATATATTACAAATGTTCTGTATATTAGTAAGGGTCACCTGAGTAGTCATTAAAGGGTTCCCACTTATGCCCATAGTTTGAAAAGCTGTGTCAATATTCATGGGGTCAGGTAGAGCTGCCCTAAAGAAGGATCTCCAATCCTTGCAAGTGGACTCATGCACATGCCCTACAATACTAATAAATGTACAATAGGCTGTTAAATATTTCCTAGGGTTAGGAAAGTCAGACAACAAAGATGGTACTGTTATAGTAACTGTCCTATCTGGCAATCTATGAACCGGGTTATTAGGATCTGTATCTCCTGCCATAGTAAGAGTCCATAAGGGAAATAGATGTGAAGTAGACAAGTCTGGGCTAATGGGGTTCTCAGACTGCTTTGTCCTTCCCACAGCTACTTTTGCAAAAGAAATGTAAGGAAAATGTGCATCAACTATAGCAGTCTTATTTATCTTCCTACTTTTTGTTTTTTAGAATTGGTGACAATAGTCCAGTCTCCCTGCCCTGAAGTGTGCATTGAGGTAGAGCCCAGCGCAGGCACAGCATTTTCATCACCACTACTTTCTGTCTGGCCTCCCACGCATTGGCAGCCCCTACTGTTTTTATGTTTCTCATATTATTATTATTATTATTAGCCTTTTATTTATAAAGCGCCACAAAATTTCAGCTGCAACGTACAGAAACAGACATTAGACCATACAGGATAAAACAGTACCAAACACTAAACAACAAATACCAGGGGGTAAATGTATCAAGCTGAGAGTTTTCCGGCGGGTTTAAAAAGTGGAGATGTTGCTTATAGCAACCAATCAGAATCTAGCTATCATTTTGTAGAATGTACTTAATCAATGATAGCTAGAATCTGAACTGGTTTTTCAAACCTGCTGGAAAACTCTCAGCTTGATATATTTACCCCCATGACTTCAAACGCTCTTACCAGCAGCAGCAGTCACAGCGACCATCACTACACCCTCATCACAATCTGATGAATCACCATCTGTTTCTTTACACAGTAGAGGATACAGTGAAGGTCTCTGCGAGTTGTCTGCCTCCATATATCCTTTGCAGGTGTTATGGGCTGTTGCAACATTATTTGCTCTCCATTTAACTCCCTTTTATGAAGATATTGTAATTGTTTAATTCTGTTTTAGCTGTATGCAATTCCAAAATTTGCAATCATGCATCATATCACACTATTTAGACACATACTTAATACAATTCATTTCATATGTATCCCTCATTATAGCAAATGCAACTCCTTGAGGTATTTCCCTTACTTCCTCCACTTTGGTTGTGCTGCTAGCCATGATATCAATGAAAAACTCACAACAAATCACAGGACAGAAATAAAACACTACCATTAACCAAATTGGTGCACCACTCATTATTCACCACCACAAGTCAGTTTCGAAACAAAGAATAAGCAGTTTCTCAATCCGGATTCCAACATGTGTGAATGATCACTGAAGGATTCAGCACATACAGCAATAAACACAAAGGACACATCTGTCACAAGCTTTATAACTGAATCTGGTTAAAATGATACTTGCCCCACTCAACATTTTATGCAATATTCAACCAGGTATAGCAAGCTGCTAATTATTTCAACAAGTGTTTCATCAAGTGAAGAACAACAACAAATTAGTTAGTACCTTAGCAAAGGCAGGGAGAAAAGTAAAGAGCAAAACGACATTACAGCAAAATAATGAAAATTACAGGTTCAGCTTCAAGCATTGCCCCTTACCAATGGACAAATCTACCAGCAATCGACAGAGAGGTTTATAAAAAATGATTTTTTTTCCCACTTAATTGCGGCCAGCACTCCTTCCTCTTGCGATGCTGGAGTTCGGGATCCGGTGGGCGAGGCAATAGAAGAACATCCACAAGTCCAGGTGTGGGCCATTACTAGAGAGAAACAGAGGTCTGCACAAACACTGTCCTTTTTAGTTTTGCCTTGATTCTTAAGAAATGTTGTTGTGGTTTTTCCACAAGGTGATAAAACTTAGAGATAGTTTGAAATCGTAGGGACACACATCTTACAATGCTTTGCATAGGATGTGGCTTCCTGAAATATTTTAAAACAACAGCAGAATTCAAATATCTAATTAAAGCAGAAATATATATTATAACAGAAGCGCCCTCCTTGTAGCACTCCTGACACCTTCTGACACCACTTGAACATCTAATTAAATATCTAATTTTATATATATATATATATATATATATATATATATACATACCGTATTTGCCGGTGTATAAGACGACCCCCAACATTTCCACTCAAAATATAGAGTTTGTTATATACTCGCCGTATAAGACTATCCCCTCTTCCGCACACCTTCCACACACCAAATAAAACGTAAAAGAACATCAGATTTGATTTCAACATGTTAATTTATATTCGAATGCCTATGACATGCAGGAAAACTGTCACAAGGCTGTATGTTATCAAACATGTACAGTAAACATAAAACATTGCAAGTTTATTAAACGTAATTCACTAGTCAATGATAGAAGGAAGATAACAAATAGAGGGAGAGAGCAAGTGCACACTTACCCCTTTGGCATAATCTTTAATGCTTTTTCATTTGATTTCCAGTCCCGAACCATCTTTTCTGTTACTCCATATTGTCTTGCAGCAGCACAATTATTATGTTCCATGGCAAAGTTTACAACTTTAAGTTTAAAACTTGCATCATATCTCTTTCTTTTTGCTGGTGCCATGATAGGGTTGATAGGGTTTGACTGCTGGACATTTTCTATGCTGTATTGTACTGTACAATGGTGCAGTACTGTGGTTGGCTGTTTGCTGTATACAAAGCCTGATTGGATTGGTCCCTGCTCCCTGTCTGCCCTCCCTGTCAGCAGAACGGGCCAGTCATGCCGAAAAGGCTGGCACCCCTGTATCGCTACTGATGCTCGCCGCAGCCACGCTGATGACCCGCCGCGGCCGCACTGGATACCGCGCGATACTGGACCCGGTGTATAAGACGACCCCCCCACTTGGAGGCATGTTTTTCAGGGCAAAAAAGTAGTCTTATACGCCAGCAAATAGGGTATATATATAAATTATACAAGTTAACCCGTGCATGATACTCATGCATTCTAGTCAAATCAAGCTACTTAAGGTGTTAAAAAGGTTCTTGTCATGCATTTGGGCCATAGCCCAGGCCTCAACCACCAACCACTCCCCACTGTCACCCCCGGCAACCACCAACCACTCCCAACTGTCACTTCTCCTTCAAGAAATATATATATTTTTTTTTAAAATCTTTATAAACACTTTTAACAATTAACAAATTAAATTAACAAATTAAAAACATCTTAGTATACCAAATTTCAGCCCTTTCTGAATTTTTTTTCCCACACACACTAAGAATTTAGTAGGTCAGTGTATAACTCCGCCCAGCAGGTGGCGCTGCAGCTTGGTTTTATTTTTTCCACACACACACACACAGACAGACAGACTAACACACGCCACTAGACATTTATATATTAGATAATATATATATATATATATATATATATATATATATATATATATATATTATCTCAAAGTTATTTTCAATAAATACAAATATATTTATTGAATACAAATGTAGAGATTTAATACAACTGTCGGCACACAGTTAATATTGCTTCAACACTGTCCATTGTTCCTTTCTGTCGACCTTAACATTAGATTTGACATTGGTATTTTGCTTATTGATTTTGTATGGCTTCTGTCCGTTTTTGTATGAGAGGCTAATCTGCTTTGTTATTTGGTTGACCGCTAGTTACTAGTTGTTGGCAAATATAGCTAATTTGAATGTTGGCTAAGGATTTATCTGGGCCAATTGTGAATTATTTATTTATTTTACACAGTATAGTGTACATGGGACCTGTTCTGTCTTATTAAAAGTATAAGATGAGACTCTTAGCTTTAAGTTGGTGGAGAATTCAAGTCCTTTTTCAGAAAGGTAATTGCAGGAACACTTTTGCTCCATTCTTCACTCCATCTAACTTGATACAACGCCTCTACTCTGCTTGTGTAAACCATTACTACTCTGCAAACGTGGCCATCTTGCTCCACAAACCAATGTAGGTGCTTTTGTGCAGATTGAGATATAGAGCAGGTCCAAAGCTATATACGTGTTGTGGAATGGCAGTTTTTCACTTTATGAATGTCCTCCAATGTGCTCACAGTGATTTGGTTGCTCCCAGGTCTTTCATTTAGCTATAGTTGTTGACAACTGGTGCTAAACTAGCGACCGACAAAGGACAAGAGAGATCAGGTAGGCTGAATAAAACGGATACAGATTTTTAAGTATGTAAACGACAAAAGGATTATAAAAGAAAATATAGGACCCCTAAGAAGTGAGAAGGGTGGATTGATTAATGATAATAAGGAAAAAGCAGAGGTATTAAACACCTTATTTTCTTAAGTATTTAGTAAAGAGGAACAAATGTTAATAATAATAATACATATAAATGGAAATGCAACCATACCATTAATTTATATTTGGCTGACTACGGAAGAAGTTTATTGGAAGCAAAAACAAAAGAAAGCATGTAATATAGGTGCTTGAGGACTCTTATTTATTCAACAATTAAAACCAAATACTTTATTGAGGCCAATTAAAAAGAGAAGAAGGAAAAAAAGATTCCCTATATTTTCCTGAGTATAACCTGATGCAAAATATTTAAAAACTAGTAAAGTGATCGTGATACAGTACAATAAAAAGAAGAAATAATAAAACAGTGTGTTTAAAATGGTAGCTAAGCAACCAAACCTTCCTATGTTATCTAATCAGCATTGGTATTTTTGTATAATGCTGTCAATACATATATTATCATTGTTGTAATAAATTTATTTACAAACAGAGTGTCTCTTGTTTACGTTCATTGTCTCACCATTCATTACCAAAAAACTAGTCATCGATAATTTCAGTGAATTATAGAAATAATATCCATTCAGCTGCAGAACGTGACTTTAAACTCATAGTACCGTGAATTACTAGCTGTTTGTAATACTGTTTACAGCTCCTCTTATCACTGCACCTATGGCTGTAATTATACTGATATCGTGAAGCATCAGTTCAGGTGCAAATCACAGCTGTGAGCTCATAATCTAGTGAGCTGCTAGCTGTTTAAATGCTATTTATCTTATCTTAGCAGCTTTGACTAATAGTGTTGTTAGTTGCTAGAAGTTCATAATACTATTCGCAGCCTGTCTTTCTGCCGCAGCTATGGCTGTAATTATACTGATATCTTGTATCATCAGTTCAGCTGCTATTCACGGCTATGAACTACAAATCTAGTAAGCTACTAGCTGTTTCTAACGCTATTAATTTACTCACAACACCTACAGCTATTACGAGGTAGCTCTGTTTTGCCTTAACTAGTATTAAGGAGTAATGATCCTCTATAGCCACGAGTAGGCAAAACAGAGCTACCTCGTAATAGTTATCGCTGCTGCACTTAGATTGATAGCATTAGAAACAGTTAGTAGCCAGGGCCAATGCTAGGGACCTCGGCGCCCTAGGCACAATGTAAAAATCCGCCCCCCCCACGGCACAATGTAAACCCCCCCCCGTCTTTCCTTACCTTGGCTCCATAAAGCTGGTCCTCTCTGCTGGGTCCCGTCCCTCACTGACACTGTCAGGCCGTGATGATGATGTCACGCCCGACAGTGAGTGGAGGGGAGGAGACAGAGCGCCCCATCAGCTGTTGGAGGGGAGGGCGGCGGTGGTGGTCCATAGCCCCTCCCCTTCACCTTGGATCGATCTCAAGCTGTGCGGCGGCCGTTTAAGGTATGCTCAGCGGTCGCCGTACAGTTTTAAACTACAATAGTAATTGCTTTTTAATTCTGAGGCGCCCTGCAGAGCCCGGTGCCCTAGGCAACTGCCTAACCTTGCCTAATGGGAGCGCTGGGCCTGCTAGTAGCTCACTAGATCTGTAGTTCATAGCCATGATCAACAGCTGAACTGATGATTCAAGATATCAGTATAATTACAGCCATATCTGCGGTGATAAGACGGGCTACAATTAGTATTATGAACATCTAGCAACTCACAATACTACTAACTGTAGCTGCTGAGATATTATAGATAGCATTATAAACAGCTAGCAGCTCACTAGATTATGAGCTCACAGCTGTGATCTGCAGCTGAACTGATGATTCATGATATCAGTAAAATTACAGCCATAGCTGCGGTGATAAGAGGGGCTGTAAACAGTATTACAAACAGCTAGTAATTCACGATACTATGAGTTTGTAGCCGCAATCTGCAGCTGAATGGATATTATTTCAATAATTCACTGAAATTATTGATGACTAGTTTTTTGGTAATGAATGGTGAGACAATTTAAGTAAACAAGAGACTCTCTGTTGCAAATAAATTTATTACAACAATGATAATATATGAATTTACAGCATTATACAAAAATACCAATACTGATTAGATAACAAAGCAAGGTTTGGTGGCTTAGCTACCATTTTAAACACACTGTTTTATTATTTCTTCTTTTTATTGCACTGTATCACCATCACTTTACTAGTTTTTAAATATTTTGCATCCTCAGGAAATTTTAGGGAATCTTTTTTTCCACCTTCTCTTTTTAATTGACCTCAATAAAGCATTTTGTTTTAATTGTTGAATAAATAAAAGTCACAGAGTGCCCCTATATTACATGTTTTTTTTTTCTTTTTGCTTCCAATAATCTCATGTATTACGCATGTTTAGGGTGCACCAACCGTTAAGAAAAATTGACATATGAAAGAAGTAATTTAATTAATACGGTATTGTGACTACCTAGTACGGTGGCAACTACTTTGGTACTAAGAAAGAAGTTTGTCAGGATCTGCCTTCTGCATTGCATGCTGCTTTGCATTTGCAGCTCATGCCTTCTGGACCTTGGACTTGTTTTATTATGTTTATCTGGCACTACCTCTGTTCACCAGAGGTGCTGCTCTGGATATCTTTCTACCTTCCATTGTACCTGCATCTGCAGTATTCACTGTGCAGTTTCAGCTATATTGGATTTGTACCATTCACCTGTATTTGCTGAGCAATAAACACCTTTATACTTCTTCACATCCCGGGCTTCATTGCTGTGGTTTACTTTGAAGTGTGACAGTATGACCCGCCAAAAAGACAGCTTTGGAGCCTTGTGAAAAATCTTGCTTCAGATTTTCTCCTGGGACTCTTTCTGCAATTGTTTTTCATTTGTTTCCGCTTGCAACATGTCTGCCTCACAGATTACTAAACTACCTTTGCTACAGACTCTACAAGCAGACATAATTTTACTATGTTCTCAGTTGGCTCAATTTTCTGCCTTACTTATGGACCCACTCCGGAGACCGGAGACTGTCAGACTTTGTCTATCCCAGTTCGGATGTTGTTAATTTGTCTCATCCAACCTTCTCTGCTGCTGAATCAGTGCAATCATCATCTCTTAATAGTGCTATAAATTTACTGTTTACCAAGAACTATTATGTAACAAACTCCAGGTTCACAGGTGGCCACCTTACAGCTTATAGCTGCGGATCATTCTGATCCATTCCTTCCCTCTCTCCCTTGCTGTGTGTTCCAGTCCCTTTCTCCCCTACCGAAGCAGGTCTCATGTGTGCAGGCAATAGGATGAAAGAAGGTAAGTGTGGGGTTAATGTAAGTGTAGGATGATGTGTGGAGGAGACATTTTTAATGTAATTGTAGGGGAAAGGTGGGGTAGGGGGCTTTTAATTAATTGCTTTTCATGTAAGTATGAGGGGAAGCAGCTTTTGTGTAAGTGTGGGGAAGAGTGGAAGGAGCTTCTAATGAAAGTATGCAAGAGGGAGGAAAATGTTTTTTAATGTAAGTGTAGGATATCTTAATGTAATGCATTTGGGTAATTCTGGTAGGGTGACGGTATGGGCTAATCATTTAATGGTGGTTGGGAGCTTTCATTTATTGGTGGTGTTGTGGTGGGAACTATTTAGTTTAATAAGGGATTAAGGGTTCTCTTACCTCTCTGTTTGTATGTATTACCCAGTATTGTCCTATTAATGTTTGTTCCCAATTGTAAAGCGCTGCGGAATTTTCTGGCGCTATATAAATAAATGTTGATGATGATGGTGGGCTACTAATTGAATGTGAGGCTGAGTTTGGGGACAGTTCATAAATTTAAACAATGACAAATAGATGAATAATCTGCTGCTACTCTTGTATGAGCCTTGACCAGCAGAAAATCTGTAATAAAATGAAAACAGAGAGAACAGGGGAGCACAACTATATACAACTAGTGTAGTAAGGAGACTAATAACATATAGTACTCTGTAAAGTTGTATAAAGATGCTTATCTGGAATAAAATCCATTAGAGGTTGATTTGTTCCTTAGGGTTTGTCACGGGCACTAGGAGTCTTTACCCAGTATCACCCGCTGATGGTCTTATCAGAGCAGTTGAGTTGGTATATGATACTCTGATGGCAGGGTGATAATGGAACTGGGAACAGCAGATGGTTAGAGAATGCTCAGAAAGTCTATGACTAGCAGCACTGGTAAACAATAGGTAACTGAACACGAGGATCTGGATGGACAAGGACACGTGAGGGTAGTCAGTGGTCTGCGCACGGCAAGTTGTACCACTGCTATAGTGAGAAGAATGTCCATGAGTAATAAGGAGGTGGAAGTCAGCAGTCTGCGTATAGAAAGTTGTACCGCTGTCTGTAGTGAAGGAATGGAATCCAGGTGAAGGTAACGGGGAAGTCAGTGGTTTGCGTGTAGCAAGTTGTACCACTGCTTATGTGAGAGGATATATGCAACTGGTGACACAGGGAAACAGGAATCAGTGGTTTGCCTCTAGCAAGTTGTACCACTGAATATATATGTGAGGAAGGACACGAGGAGATAAATGCAATGCAGAGTCTACACGGGTACACTGAACTTGATCCCACGTTGAACTGCACACAATAATAATAATGAATGAACAGCACTGCACAGATAAACAAAGTCACTAGAATAGTCCAGCAAAAGGAAACACAGTCAATAATAGCAATAGTCTCAGAGGATGGAAACTCCGGAGGAAAACAACAAAGTCCAGATGGATATGCAATACACCAGCACAGTCAATGAGAAGTATGCATACCGTGGTTCAGATGAGCAGGCTGTTAGAGATAGCTGCAGGGATACCTGAGCGGCAGGGAACAGACTAGATGAGAAGTCCTTGCAAAATGGAAGCGACAGGTAGGTGCAGCGCACTGTAGGTAGGCCAGCAAGGACGACAAATACTCAGGAAGCAGTAGTATATCGAATTGAACAGCAGGAGACCACGGGAGAGTTGAAGCGATGTAGCAGAGCTGGAAGCCGAGGAGCGTAGACTCGATGCTAACAGGCAAGTTGACACAAATGGACACACTGTAGAAGCAGTAGGCAGCGGGTCAGCTGACGGCAGGTAGAATGCAGACTGGAGCGCTGAGACGAGCAGGCCTCTGTAGACACGCTGAAGTAGCTAACAGGAATCAGCTGGAACAGTAGCGATGTAACACAGGAGAGTTTGAAGTAATCTGTAACTGTAGATATACGGAGACAGCGGATAGGAATCAGCTGCTGGAGTCACGATGAAACACAGGAGAGTTTGCAGTAATCTGTAACTGTAGATACACGGAGGCAGCGGATAGGAATCAGCTGCTGAAGACACAGGAACACGAGGAATAGAAGTGGTCTGGAAACCACCAACGGCAAACAGGAATCAGCATCAGCTGAACACACGAGCAGGCACTGGAACACCTTCAGAGACTCATGAGGAAAGAGACTCCAAGATCAGGCAACGTGGTATTGACCACAGGTGCTTAATATAGGGAGGGTTGCCTGATCAGCCAATTAAGTTAAAGGAACAGAACTGAAGGTTAAAAGGGACTGCACATGCACAGTACCTCATTATAATGGACAGACACGGTTCCTAGCTACCTTAGAAGTAGCACTCACAGTCCGGTGAGTGACAGTACCCCCCCTTTTAAAGGTGGGCACAGAACACCTGGAACCGGGTTTGTCCGGAAATTTGGTATAGAACTTTTTCAAGAGGGCTGGAGCGTTGAGATCTTTAGCTTTGATCCATGAACGCTCCTCAGGACCAAAGCCTTTCCAATGCACGAGGAAACGAAGAACTCCTCGCGAAATTTTAGCATCCAAAACCTGAGTAATCTCAAAGTCTTCCTCCTGATGAACTTGAAGTGGCCGAGGTGCTGAAGGAGGGACCGAGAAACGATTGATGATGAGAGGTTTGAGCAAGTAAACATGGAAGGCGTTGGAAATACGAAGACTCTTGGGAAGTAAAAGTTTGAAACAAACTGGATTTATAACTTGAATGATCCTATATGGACCAATAAAACGGGGAGCAAATTTCATGGATGGAACCTTCAAACGAATATTCTTAGTAGATAGCCACACCCGGTCTCCGACTTTCAATGGTGGAATAGCCCGTCTCTTTTTGTCCGCAAAAGACTTATATCTGGCAGATGTCTTCTTTAAACAGGTTTTTACCTGAGCCCAAATATTTTTGAAGGTTTGACACAAAGTCTCAACAGCAGGAACTTGGGTGGGCGGGAGGGCAGGAAATTCCGGGAAAGACGGATGGTGACCGTAAACCACAAAGAATGGAGTTTTAGATGATGACTCATGGTACATGTTGTTATGAGCAAATTCAGCCCAAGGAAGTAATTCTACCCAGTTGTCTTGATTGGCTGACGAGAACATCCTTAAGAAAGTCTCAAGATCTTGGTTGACTCTTTCAGTTTGTCCGTTCGATTGAGGATGGTAGGAAGATGAGAGTGCTAATCGTATGCCCAAGGTCTTGCAAAGGGCCCGCCAGAATCTGGAAATGAATTGTACTCCTCTATCTGACACGATCTCGGACGGACATCCATGGATACGGAAAATTTCTCTAATGAAATGTTCAGCCAGGGTAGAAGAAGAAGGTAAACCAGACAAGGGAACGAAATGCGCCATCTTCGAAAATCTATCCACCACTACCCAAATGGTGTTGCAATTCTTACTAGGAGGAAGCTCAGTAACAAAGTCCATACTAATATGGGTCAAAGGCTTAGATGGAATGGGTAGCGGCTGAAGCAACCCCGCTGGAGTTCTGCGGGGGGTCTTGAACTGGGAGCATAAATCGCATGCCGCGATAAACTCTTTGACATCTCTCCTCATAGAAGGCCACCAATAACTTCGAGAGAGGATTTCAAAGGTCTTGCGTTCACCAGCGTGTCCAGAGAAACGAGAAGAGTGAAACCATGAAAGGATTTTTTTCCTAAGAGCAGGAGGCACGAGGGTTTTCCCAAATGGTTGCACTTTAGTGGAAGAAGCAGCCAGAGAAACACATTTGGGGTCTAATATAAAGTGGTTAGGACTCTCTTCAACGTCAGAGGACGCCACAAAGGCTCGAGATAGAGCGTCTGCTTTTTTATTCTTTGCAGCTGGTTTGAATGTTATGATTAGATCAAAACGGGAAAAGAAAAGAGACCATCTTGCCTGACGAGGATTTAAACATTGAACAGACTGTAGGTATGACAAATTTTTATGATCCGTAAAAATTGTCACCGGAAGACGAGCTCCCTCTAACAAATATCTCCACTCCTCCAATGCTACTTTAATAGCCAGCAACTCCTTGTCCCCGATGGTGTAATTCTTCTCCGCAGGCAGAAGACCCCGAGAGTAAAAGGCACAAGGATGGAATTTTTGTTGCTCCGATTTCTGGGAGAGAATGGCTCCTAAACCAACATTAGAGGCGTCTACTTCTAGGAAGAAGGGAAGCGTCACATCAGGCTGTCGAAGGATGGGAGCAGAGGAGAAGGACTCTTTAAGAAATTGAAAGGCTTGGAGAGCCTCAGATGACCATTGCTTAGTATTGGCCCCTTTGCGAGTTAGAGCCACAATGAGAGATACAATTGAAGAGAAGTCTTGAATGAAGCGTCTATAGTAGTTGGCAAAGCCTAAAAAACGCTGAATGGCACGAAGAGTAGTTGGCTGAGGCCAAAGTAACACAGCATTCACCTTTTCTGGATCCATTTGTAGACCAACTCCGGAAACAATATAACCCAAAAATGGAATCTGGGGCAACTCAAATGAACATTTTTCTAATTTACAGAATAATGAATTTTTCCGGAGTCAGGAAAGAACTTCGACCACTTGTTGGTGATGTGAAGGCAGGTCTTGGGAAAAGATGAGTATGTCGTCCAGATATACTACGACACATACATATAACAAGTCCCGAAAGATCTCATTAATGAAGCCCTGGAAAACAGCAGGGGCATTACATAACCCAAAGGGCATTACTAAGTATTCATAATGCCCATCTCTGGTGTTAAAAGCTGTTTTCCATTCGTCACCGGACCTGATTCTAATCAAGTTGTAGGCACCACGAAGATCCAACTTAGTAAAAATCCGGGCTCCCTTGATCCGATCAAACAACTCAGTAATCAGAGGAATGGGATACCGATTTTTGATAGTGATAGCATTAAGTCCACGAAAATCTATGCAGAGGCGTAATGATCCATCTTTCTTCTTCACGAAGAAGCGGGAGAAGTAGAAGGTCGAATAAATCCTCGCTGGAGATTCTCTTGGATGTATTCAGCAGTAGCCTGAGTCTCAGGTAATGAAAGTGGATAAATACGACCCCTAGGTGGAATCTTGCCAGGTAACAGGTCAATCGGACAATCCCATGAACGATGAGGGGTAAGACGTTCAGACTGAGCTTTATCAAAGATGTCGGCAAATGAAGCATACTGAGGAGGAAGTCCCGGTGAGGAAGGTGAAATGGAGGTTTGCTGTATTTTACGAGGAACAACACGAGAAATACAATGTTGGTGACATTCAGGTCCCCAAGACGTAACTTGAGGAGTGCGCCAGTCAATCTGGGGAGAATGACATTGAAGCCATGGAAGGCCTAAAACAATCGGACTTGTAGTAACAGGAAGGATTAAAAACGAAATTTCTTCTCAGTGTAGGACACCAATCTGAAGGGTCACTGAAGACGTACTTTGGGTGATGAGACCGTTGATAATACGTGATCCATCGATAGCAGTCACCGTAATAGGAGTCTTCAGGGTAATCACTGGTAGGGACCATTGATTTACAAGGGATTCAGAAATAAAATTTCCCGCAGCTCCTGAATCAATCAGAGCTTGGGACTCAAAAGACTTAGTTGCAAATGAAATGGTAACGTCAAATGCACAGATTTTTGATTTCGTAGAAGATGGAGAGGACTCCAGGGACCCTAACTTCACCTCTCCAGAACTAGTTAGGACCTAGCATTTCCCGATTTTTTTTTTGGGGCATGACTGGAGCATATGTGTGGCATCAGCACAATAGGTACAAAGTCTATTCTTAGTTCTTCGATTCCTCTCTGCAGAGGTTAGTTTGGAACGTCCAATCTCCATCGGTATTACCGGAGGTGAAGCAGGACGAATTTGAGAAGTGGGACGAAGAGATGTTTTAGCTGAAGTAGTTCTCTCAGAGTCCCTCTCACGAAATCTGAGATCCACACGATGACAAAGAGAAATCAAATCTTCTAAAGACGTAGGGAGTTCTTGAGTAGTCAGTGCATCTTTAATTTTGTCCGAGAGCCCCTGCCAGAAGGCGGCAATTAACGCTTCAGTGTTCCACTGAAGCTCAGAGGCTAAGATCCTAAATTGAATGACGTACTGTCCTACTGTACGAGAACCCTGTCGTAAACGAAGGATGCTGGAGGCAGCGGAAATAACACGACCTGGTTCATCGAATACATTACAAAACATGGAAATAAATTTGGCACTATCCTGTAACAACGGATCATTTCTTTCCCACAGAGGGGAAGCCCATGCGAGAGCTTGTCCGGAAAATAATGAGATGAGATACGCCACTCTGGAACGATGAGTCGAAAAGTTTTGAGGTTGGAGCTCAAAATGTACTGAGCATTGGTTGAGGAAACCTCTACATGTTTTGGATCTCCATCATACTTTGACGGAGTTGGCAGGTGAAGCGTGGAAGCCGTAGACACCTGGGATGGCACTGGGGAAACGGAGGAAGGCACAGGAGCATCAACAGTAGCTGTGATATTCTGCACAGACGTTCTTTGGGAGGCTAACGCCTGGTAACACCGCAGCAAATGCCGTTGGCGAACTTCCTGTTGTTCCACACGGGTAACCAGATGCTGCAGCATCTCTTTAGCTGTGGGTTTCGAATCTGGGTCTGTCATGGCCTGATCTTACTGTCACGGGCACTAGGAGTCTTTACCCAGTATCACCCGCTGATGGTCTTATCAGAGCAGTTGAGTTGGTATATGATACTCTGATGGCAGGGTGATAATGGAACTGGAAACAGCAGATGGTTAGAGAATGCTCAGAAGGTCTATGACTAGCAGCACTGGTAAACAATAGGTAACTGAACACGAGGATCTGGATGGACAAGGACACGTGAGGGTAGTCAGTGGTCTGCGCACGGCAAGTTATACCACTGCTATAGTGAGAAGAATGTCCATGAGTAATAAGGAGGTGGAAGTCAGCGATCTGCGTATAGCAAGTTGTACCGCTGTCTGTAGTGAAGGAATGGAATCCAGGTGAAGGTAACGGGGAAGTCAGTTGTTTGCGTGTAGCAAGTTGTACCACTGCTTATGTGAGAGGATATATGCAACTGGTGACACAGGGAAACAGGAATCAGTGGTTTGCCTCTAGCAAGTTGTACCACTGAATATATATGTGAGGAAGGACACGAGGAGATAAATGCAATGCAGAGTCTACACGGATACACTGAACTTGATCCCACGTTGAACTGCACACAATAATAATAATGAATGAACAGCACTGCACAGATAAACAAAGTCACTAGAATAGTCCAGCAAAAGGAAACACAGTCAATAATAGCAATAGTCTCAGAGGATGGAAACTCCGGAGGAGAACAACTCAGTCCAGATGGATATGCAATACACCAGCACAGTCAATGAGAAGTATGCATACCGTGGTTCAGATGAGCAGGCTGTTAGAGATAGCTGCAGGGATACCTGAGCGGAAGGGAACAGACGAGATGAGAAGTCCTTGCAAAATGGAAGCGACAGGTAGGTGCAGCGCACTGTAGGTAGGCCAGCAAGGACGACAAATACTCAGGAAGCAGTAGTATATCGAATTGAACAGCAGGAGACCACGGGAGAGTTGAAGCGATGTAGCAGAGCTGGAAGCCGAGGAGCGTAGACTCGATGCTAACAGGCAAGTTGAAACAAATGGACACACTGTAGAAGCAGTAGGCAGCGGGTCAGCTGACGGCAGGTAGAATGCGGACTGGAGCGCTGAGACGAGCAGGCCTCTGTAGACACGCTGAAGTAGCTAACAGGAATCAGCTGGAACAGTAGCGATGTAACACAGGAGAGTTTGAAGTAATCTGTAACTGTAGATATACGGAGACAGCGGATAGGAATCAGCTGCTGGAGTCACGATGAAACACAGGAGAGTTTGCAGTAATCTGTAACTGTAGATACACGGAGGCAGCGGATAGGAATCAGCTGCTGAAGACACAGGAACACGAGGAATAGAAGTGGTCTGGAAACCACCAACGGCAAACAGGAATCAGCATCAGCTGAACACACGAGCAGGCACTGGAACACCTTCAGAGACTCATGAGGAATGAGACTCCAAGATCAGGCAACGTGGTATTGACCACAGGTGCTTAATATAGGGAGTGTTGCCTGATCAGCCAATTAAGTTAAAGGAACAGAACTGAAGGTTAAAAGGGACTGCACATGCACAGTACCTCATTATAATGGACGGACACGGTTCCTAGCTACCTTAGAAGTAGCACTCACAGTCCGGTGAGTGACAGGGTTCTTCTATTATATTGAAGGTTAAATCTCCTTTCTTGCAGAAAATGGCCACTAATTATTTAATGTTTGGGAGAAAATAGGTATATTTATTATATGTGAATACTATTAATGTTGGTTGAAAATAGGTCTATTTGTTAAATATGAATGTTATTAATTTATTTTCAAGCTATGGAGGAATGAACTATGTCTATTTAATAAATGAGTACTATTAACATCATGCTGGGATTGTTTTGGTGGCTATAGGTTTTTTTTATTATTTGAATGCTATTATTTATTACCATTTTTTTATATAGCCCAAGCATATTCCATAGTGCTTTACTATTGGGATCAAACATTGTAATAAAACAATGTAGATCTTATCATACCTTCTAAAAAAGACAAAGTGGAGGTGTTGCCCATAGCAACCACTCAGTTTCTAGTCATCATTTATACAGTGCAGTATAGAAAATAATAGCTAGTACATGATTAGTTACTATATCCAACACCACCACTTTTCTGTTTTAAAAAGTTTGATAAATCTAGTGTTAACAGACAAAGAGGTGAGAGTGACTTACTTGCCAGCTTTCAATCTATAGGACTGGAATGATTCAGCACTCACCCATGCCTGCATGACATGTGTGGGATGATGAGTTGATCAAAAACAAACTCCTGGGGGTAAATGTATCACGCTTAGAGTTTTCCGGCGGGTTTGAAAAGTGGAGATGTTGCCTATAGCAACCAATCAGATTCTAGTTATCATTTTGTAGAATGTACTTAATAAATGACAGCTAGAATCTGATTGGTTTTTCAAACCCGCCGGAAACTCTCAGCTTGATACATTTACCCCTGGTCTGTTTAAAATGATTAAAACTTTCCCTATATATGCCACACACTAACTTTGCCTTACCAATTATGCCACCGCCAAGGTTTTTTTGTGAAGAGCTCTCATTAAAGTTATCATAAACAAAAAGACCTCCCGTGACCCAGAGTTATCATAAACCGAATGATCACCTCTATTTCAACTATGTAGCATTCTAATACCATGCTAAGTCTGACAAGTTATTTCGTAAGAACACAGAGACCTGTGGAAAATAAATCATCAATGCATAAGACAAAGACAATTTAAAAAAATAACATACAAAGATATAAGGCAATAGTTTATTTTAAAATAAAAAGAATAAAGCACAAAAATGAAAACTTAAGGCTGATCAAGTTTCTATTTACTGGGAGAAGCAGAATAAAGTAACACTCCTCAGTATGACATTGACCCCCCAAAAAGTGAACAATATCTTAGAGTTACAGGACATTTTTAAACATTCTGTGGGTAGCCACAGCCCCCTTCCACTGTGTTGTCAGAAATGGAAAGTCTGTGTAAATGCAAAGTAGTTGTTTATCACCTCTGCAAACACATTTCAAATCAGGCTCTATTTATCCTGACCTAACGTCTTGCCAGGATGTCTTGCAAAGATAATTTTAGCTCCATACATCAGGTCATAAGTTTTCATTTGCTTACCAAACATGACTCCTAAGTGTGACGTTAGAGAAAAAAATTATATAACATTTACCAATGTCCTTATCTCTCTTCATTCACACATATCCCAGCTGCTCTCCTCTCTTCTCCCCCGTTTGTGGAGCTGTCCACGGAATAACCAAGGAGTTGAGGGGTCAGGTTTTTGCTTAACTGTCACGAAAGTCAAAGGGATGATCTGGATTCTTTGCAGTCTGCGTGGTATTACTCCATCCACCTCAGAGGCGCAGAGTCCAATGAGATAAAGGAAAATGTGCTCTATGGAATGGACACTCTATTTCTAACAAACGTACCTCCATACACGACCTCTTTCTCTCAAACGGCCTCAAACTTATGACAATAACAGAAACATGGCTCACTCAGTGAGACACTCCCTCACCTGCAGCCCTTTCACATAGTGGCCTCCATTTCACCCTCACCCCCAGACCTAGAGGCAGACAAGGAGGTGGGGTTGGACTACTTCTCTCCCCATAGTGCACATTCATAGTTCTACCAAATATCCCATCACTCACATTCACATCTTTTGAAGTAGAAACTGTTAGGATTTGTAACCCATTCTCTAAGCATATCGCTTTGATCAATCGCCCCCCTGGACCCCACCAGCAATTTTATGAACACTTTTCTGCATGGCTCCCTCACTTCTTATCTTCTGATATCCCCCACCATCATCATGGTTGATTTCAACATACCTATTGCTAATCCATGTTCCAATGCTGCTTCAAAACTGCTCTCTCTAACATCCTTACTTGAACTCTCCCTGTGGATTGAATCCGCTACTCATCTGGACTTGATCTTGTTTGCTCTAGACTATGCTCAGTTTCTAATTTCCTTGACACTCCTTTCCCTCTCTCGGATGATCACCTTATCAGTTACTCGCTCACTCCCAGTTCTTTAACCTCCCTGCTGTCAAACTCTTTCAAACCTCCTCATACCTGCAGGAATATTAACTCTATTGATTTTCAACAGATTTCCACCTCTCTCCAACACCTTCTCTCCCTGATATCTACATTCTCCTCCCCTGATATGGCAGTTCCTCGTTTTCACTATACCCTAGCTTCAGGAACTCTTCATACTCCGTGTAGACAAGATTGATAAAATCAGACTTGAAATTGTATCATCTCCCTCGACTAGCAATCAGCTTAATTCTTACCTAGTGTCCTCTGACACCCTCTCTTCATTGATCCTACAAGTGAAGAGGAAGTTTCTACTCTCTTCTTATCATTCTACTCTACTTCCTGTCCTCTTGATCCTATACCCTCACAAATTGATAGGTCCTTGTCTCGTGTGCTTATTCCACCTCTAACTAGAATCTGTAATCTTTCTCTCTCTACTGGCATCTTTTTATCACTAATCAAGCATGCAATGATTACTCCTATTCTAAAAAAACTAAATTCTGACCCAAACTCTCTCTCAAATTACAACCCCATCTTTCAGCTCCAATGCTCCTCCAAACTTCTTGAGAGAATCACTTACACTCGTCTCACACGTTTCCTTTTTGCAAACAAAATATTGGATTCTCTTTAATCAGGCTTTCGCTCTCAACACTTCACAGAGACTGCTCTGACCAAGGTTGTCAATGATCTGATCACAGCTAAAACTAACGTGTTTACTCTCTTCTAATTCTCCTAGATCTCACTACTGCATTCAACACTGTTGGCCGCTCTCTCCTCATACAGACGCTACAATCCCTAGGTCTTCAAGACACTGTCCTATCCTGTTTCTCATCTACCTATCTAATTGCTTTTTCAGTGTTGATTTCTCTGGAACAACCTCCACTCCACTTCCTTTAGCAGTTGGAGTACCACAAGGCTCAGTCCTAGGTCATCTGCTATTCTCTATCTACACCACTTCTCTTGGAAAACTAAAAAGCTCCTTTGGATTTCAGTATCATCTCTATGCGGATGATACACAAATCTATCTATCCTCTCCTGATCTCTCACCATCTTTGTTGTCTTGTGTGACTGACTGTCTTTCTGCCATTTCATCTTGGATTTCCTCTCTCCAACTCAAACTAAATCTTTCAAAAACAGAATTAATAATATTCCCACCCAACAATAGATGCTTCCTGCCTGACATTTCTATTTCTGTTGACAACATGACCATAAATCCCACCCCGCAAGCTCGTGCCTAGGTGTAATCCTTGACTATGTTCCCCTCATCAACTCTATATTTACATCATACTGCATACATCTAAAAAACATTTCCAGAATATATACATTTCTCGCACAAGACACTGCAAAAACTATAATTTATGCATTCATTATCTCCCACCTCGACTATTGTAATTCCCTCCTTACTGGTCTTCTCAAAATCAGACTCTACAATCTATTTTGCACGCAGTGGCTAGATTGGTTTTTCATCTGCTGAGTCACTCTGTCAGTGTCTACATTGGTTGCCTGGTTTTCAAAGAATCCAATAAAAATTCTTCTACTAACATAAAAGGCCATCAACAAATTTACACTGACATACATCTCCTCACTTGTCTCAAAATATATTTGAACTCGACAACAATCTGTGTCTCTCTTCCACTCTCATCACTTCCTCCAATTCTCGGTTACAGGACTTTTTTCGGGCTGCACCCACTTCATGGAATTCACTCCCTCGCACCACAAGATTTTCCTCTAGTGAAACCCTCAAGCGTTCTCTGAAAACCAACCTCTTCAGACAAGCTTATAATATTAGTTTACCTTCCTCTAAATCACCCTAGTTTACACTATTACCACCCTCTACACAGCTAACACAAGACAACCCTCTGACCAGCATAGTTCTGCGACTGAGTATACAACCCACTAAATGCTTTGTAACCTTTGCATTCTAGCTGGACAAATGTTCAATATGATGTAGCACTTACCCTAGTGTATCAAACCATTGTCCCATAGATTGTAAGCCTGCGAGCAGGGTTCTCATACCTCTCTGCCTGTATGTATTACCCAGTATTGTTTTATTACTGTTTGTTCCCATTTGTAAAGTGCTATGGAATCTGCTGGTGCTATATAAATAAATGATGATTATGAGAGATCCCCACAAGGAGGTTTGGGCTTCGCTGCTTCTCCCCCCACAGGTAGCAGTTCTCCGGATGGGTACCAGGTGAGACTAAAAAGAGAAAATGTATTTATACCAAGGAGAGTTCAGGACATAAATGAACACTGGATTTAAGGATCTGCTGAATAGAAGGGATTACTTTATACCAGTATACCAGGATTAGCTGAGGGGCAAGTGGTGCTGGATGCCAGGATCTAATGCATAGACACGGATACAGGATGTCAGTATTAGCCAAGAAGCATATGACACGGAATGCCTGTATCTGGCAAATAGACACAGATACAGGATACCAGAATACCAGTATTAGTTGTGAAGCATGTGATGCTGGACACCAAGACCTGAAGGATGGACAAGGGTGCAATATATCAGGATAACAGGACACCAGAATACCCGGATACAAAATACACCAGGATGCCAGGAGGCAAAGGATACCAAGGAACTAAATATTGCTGGATAATAATCCGTGACGGCGACTGCCAGCGGGAGAATTGCTTTGCATCTGTGCCTGGAGGAGGGCCACTGGACGGTCCGTTGTGTGATAACATCCATGATGAAATCTTCTTAAAGAAAGATATCATAGTCCTCAACTTTTGCGACCCGTGCCATAAATTGGTATTGGGCACTTGTCTGCAACCAGTTCTCTATCCAGAAACATCTCCTGGGGAGCATAGAGGAGTTTAACATAATCAAAGACATACATTAATTTAGCATCCCCTTTCAGGTTTTAACCCATGGCTGGACACAGCATAGCATTATTTATGTATTTTTTAGTGTTTCTAGTAAATTAACAAGTTTGGCAATTGTTTTCACCAGCAGGTGAATTGGTGTTGTATTACATATTTTCAATTTTATTAGCGCAGGAGCTTTATTTTCTTTTTGTAGCAGCCTAGCACTTTCTAAAATGACATATGATATCCTTGTGTATGTTACACTTACCTCTCCTTGCTCAATCGCATCTGCATCGGCTCAGCGCTTCCGTGTATCAGCGATCACATGATCGCATGCCGGGGCTGGGAGTTTGAATTAGCAGTGTACTTAAACCTCGCTCTGATGCCTGTCCAGCGTCAGAGCAATTTGTGTGGACCCTGACTCCTGGCTATTGCTGGGCTTATTGTGCTGTGCCTATTCCCTCTGATTCTCTGTGTTCCAGTTTTCTGCCTGTCTTACAATCCTGGTTCTCCTGCTCCTGTGTACCGTACCTGGCTTTTCGACTACTCTTGTGTATATAGTTTCTGTCTTTTGTGATTATTCGTGTACCAGACCTTGGCATGACCTGACTATGTTATTGCCTGCTGACTCTGCTCCATCGACAGATTGTGTACCAGACCCCGGCTTACCTTGACTACGTTATTGTCTGCTGATTTGGCTCTCCATTTGATTGTGTTCCAGACCTCGGAGTGTGCACTTGTGCCCGTGGGCTCTTACCTCCTAGACTGTGTTCCTTTCTCGCCTACATTCCTTTAGAAGCTTTCTATCATTTCTCCTGCAGTGCTACCTCTAGAGGCCAACCTGTGGACTGTGACCCACGAGCCTTCATCAGCTAAGTCCATCCCGCTTTGCGGCGGTTCTTGGTGAATACCAGGGGGCTTGTTAGATTCCGCACCATTGGCCTGCCAGTGCAAATCTAGTTTAGCACAAGGATCCCATCAATCCAGTACAGCGTGCTTTCCATGCCAACTCTGACAGCATGGTGTAGAAACCTCCCTCTAAAAATCCTGCATTTCTTGATCCACAACCTAGTGAATCCATTCAATGTACCATAGCAATGAATGGCTAAGTAAAACTTTTCCAGTACTCCTAGGTGGAGCATACAGTGTTTGTAGCCACAAACATATATACGCATGTTTACTATGACTTACATGTGGACCTATCACCAGGACATCTGGGGGTAAATGTATCAAGCTAAGAGTTTTCCGGCGGGTTTGAGAAGTATAGATGTTGCTTATAACAACCAATCAGATTCTAGCTATACTATGCATAGTACCATGTTCACTATGTAGTAAGCAAAAAAAATGAGGCTGCCCCAGAAACTCTTTTCACCAACAACAGAGCATGTTGTCCAGCTTGCTGTGCTTTCTCCTGGGCTGGCTTCCATACAACACACCAACACCGCTGTGCTCTGTGCAATAAAAAAAAATGAATGTGACATGTACGCTTTAAAAGTAGCCATAACGTGCCTTTGGTCCCAATTTTAAGGCTATTTCCTCACAACGCTCAAGATGCCTAAAATAAGCTTTAAAAACATCCAAATGAATGTAGTGTTATTATAAATCATCACAAGATATGTGAATAATATTGACATTTAGCCAAAAAATTGTAGTTACTATTTTATTATTTTAACAGACAAGAGTGCCCAATAAAAATATCTTATGAAATTAATTATTCAATAGAAATATCAAGTCATTTGTCAAGCAGACTGGACTGCTATCAATATTTTATTATGGTGATAAGCGTATTTTTTCTTTTTGCACGTGTATGTGCCACAAATACATTTTTATAAGTGTTTTTTGTTCAGAAAAAAAGCCTATAAAGCCATTACCAGCAAGCAGCTATTATTAGAGCTATTCACTATTATAGGTAAATTGTATCACTATATTAATGTTACGTCTGCATAAATGTTCTCGTCTGGAGAAAATAAATCCTCATTGCACACATGTCCGCTTTCACTAACCTTCAAGAGAACAGGGAGAGGGTTACTCATCTTGCAGAAAAACAAAGGGCACGTACCTCTCATTGAGGTTTAAGCTTTCAATTTGTCACAGCAAACATCTGTTCCTTCAAAAGCTAATGTACTTTCTCCTTGTTCGAATGTGTGATATTCATGTGTCTTTCATGTTGCCAGGAAGCTGTTGTCACTACAGATTCCTTCATTAAACATGGAAATCATGGCTTAAGTCATGTAGCAGAGCTAAGATGAATGGTAGATTGTGAAAGTGTGAATTTTAAGAGCTAATGAAATGATTGTGTTGCAAGATCATTATAGTATAGTACAGCTGGATCAGATGCTGCTGCAGAGTACAGCTTGAATAAGTGTTAACTGCTAGTTGCTTCTTTTTATTTTTAATTATGCATATATTACTGAAATTCTAATCGAATAGATCTGGTCTATGTGAATAGACTGAAAACATTATGATGTGTCTCGTTTTTATTTGCGTAAAAGATACACGTTTCCGTAGTGCGCATGTGCACCAAAAGTGACTGGTGCATTAGGAGAGATAAGAACCTTAATTCCGCTGCCCCTAGGATGGTAACGCACCTCATGTGAGGAATAGCCATGCACAAACTGGCACAAAGCAGACTTATATTCACTTAGTACTGTGTCTATGCTCCTCCCAACAAGCCACGTATTTAAAGCAAATTACCAGCAAATAATAACAAAATAACAAATAATAATAGTTCAGCATAATATACAGCCCTTCAACGGCCTACAATATAATATAACACTATCAAACAGCATATTTAACAGCCTCACAATTGGCCAGCATGTTATAAAAGTTCAAGTGTCAATGATATAATGCAATAGTTCAGAATATTACACAGTTTCAAGGGTCAAGAATACTCTAGAGAGCTCTCTTATTGGCATTGCTACTTACTATCACCCGGATTTGAAGTATAATAATGATTTGGCTGTTTTTCCTTGAACTCACCTAAAGAGAGGCATTCATAGTATGACTATTATCCAATAACAGTACATCACCTAATTATTCCATTGCTCTGGTGGTATTGTGGTGCTCAATTCACTAGGCAAGTTGGGTCAGCATTCACCCTGTCCCAGTTTCACACCTTAACATCCTCCTATACCAGGCTCTTCTTTGGCTCAATCCTCAAAATCCCCAACCCCAATTGTAACCACCAAACACAATAGCCCACACGAAAAACACACACTAGCATATCTAGTCAATAGCTATTAGTTCCATTATGCAATTATTTTCCAGTGTGTGCATTGCCCACTCTTCTATTACATTGATTACTTATCTTCCCCCTTGATGTTTGTCCTGATGTTGCATTATGTGATTTCTGTTCTCTTCCTCCCCTCTTGCCCCCTTTTTTCCTTTGCACCATCTATCAAGTGAGACCGCTTTTGTTTCCACCATGTCTTTTCTGTTCACTTTTACTTTGTCTCTATTCCAGTCTTTGCCGAATCTGAGAAACCATTATGTGCCCAACACATTATATTAGCCTAGGTCCAATATGTTATCTAGGCCCATAACATTACACATGTTAGTGCTCAACAACCCATGATCCAAGCTTGTGGCAATGACCACATTAAACCAGCACACTATTCCAGCCTGCATTATATCAGCTTGCGCCCCAACCACATTACACTTTTTTTTGCTTTAAGAAATTCTATGTATTTAACGGGCCTGAGTCATTAAGGAAAGTAAGGTTAAAAAAAAGGAGTAAATGTTCTCTGGCTCAAACCATGTTACAATGCAAGGGGTGCAAATTAGTTTATTATTTTGCACATAAGTTAAATACTGGTTGTTTTTTCATCTAGTACACAAATACTTGATAGGTTAACTTTTACACTGAAATTTAAAGTTGATCTAGGATTTACCTTACCCTATCTATAAATCTATCACCACATTTTAAATTTACCTCACCCTCTATGCAACAAGGTTTTGCACAGATGCAAAGTTACTTATTTTTATGCTTTGCTCTCCTTAATGACCTACATGTTTAAGCAAGTTTTATTTTTATTGTGACCCCTACATATGAGTACTCCCAATGTGGGGCTCAGAGCAAATAAGGTTGTGCAGCGCTGATGTCGATGAACCGTGCCATGGTATGCAATATTTTACATATATAGATAATATCATATATACAGTGATGCATGCATACTTATGCTATTAACATTGATATATCTAAACCTATTTTAAAATGACCCAGAGGTTTTATGCAATTATTAGTTCATTTGCAATTTTTTTTTTATTACAATTATGTTAACTTTTATAAAAGGCAACGGAGAAGTGTTTGAGACCATTGAACATGTTGTTGTTTCTGTATAGTACTTCCACAAATGAATGGATGACATTTGCGTTGCAAAGTCAGCGGTTTGTTGTTTAAGATCTCTTTTAGGGAGTTATGTGATATCTGAAGCGATGCTAGCCAAATGTATTATTATTGTACATCATCCCATTTGCAGAGGATATTTTTTCTTTCAATTTTCAATGTATGTAATTTTGTTAAGGGCATGTGGTTAATGGGAGACTTGAGCAGTAAACTGACCCCTCCATTACCAGTAAAAATCTCACGGCTTTGATAGTGACTACTATCTCACCTTTGAGTCCAAGCACTTACATTTCAAGTAAATATTTCTCCTGCCACAACCCATTTAATGCTTCTTAATGTAGCCCCCATGTAGCAATATGGGGACTGCAAGTGCTGCTATTTTTAATCTGCAAAAGGCTTTGTTCAAGATGACATTTTCAACGGGAGCCAGCTGAAGCCTCTCTGGATTTACTGGATTCTTCCCCTGTGAAAGTGCTTGACCATAGCACTTTAATTCGCTGGCAGCATCAGGCTGCTGGTAAATAGCAAAATATCTTGTGCTGGAGGGTGGACTTCGCCTTGCGCCTAGAGCGGCCGTGGAATGGTAAATACAGCAGTGTGTCTTTATACATTACTGTCTGTGATTTGCAATGATGCATATTGATTGTCACCACACAATTTTAATAAATAGAACCCAGAGGCACATAATAATTTGCTAAATTAATTCTAAGTCCTATAGCGTGCCAATCCCAAGAGAGCCGATTGGTAATCTGCGGGGACAACGGTTGGCACAAGGGAAACTATGGAGTATCTGGAACCAGGGCCACTTAGTTTATGCAATTGTGATAGGGAGGAGATATTTAATTTAGATAATAATTTCTTATCAGAAGAATGGTTAACCACTTTTTCCTGTGCAATTGTCATTTGTAATGTGTCGTGTCCTGTGTAGCTGACATGATTTTATTACTTTTGAAAAAATAAAATAAATAATATCAGATTTTCAGGTTTGTTTATGTATAAATAGCTACTGTACAAGTTTTCTTTTCAATATGCTTAACTTTTCTCACCGTAAGGAAAGTTAATTATTATTAAGATTGTTATAACAATATTTAAAATACATTTATCAAAGCCTCAATATCCTTTTTGACTTTTTTATTTATTTGTCAATGAAATTTTCTTTTTAACATCAGTGAGTCACGTCTGCTTCCAGGCACCTTGAAGCCCTCAAATTATTAAGAACATAAATGCAGATGTAGAAAACCAAAAGGGTAATTTAACACATTTTATTCCTAAGAAAACACATACATGGCAAGGAACATATTGGTTTAGAGCCCCATCTTGTCGATACTCCAATACAATAATTTCTTTCTGTCTATTTGTTATTTTTGGAATAAAATTTCTGAGTGCTGTAGCTAAATTTTTGCTCAGAGTCCTGGTTACATGTATATATTTGTTTGTCACATATATACTGCAGTCCTATTCAGCAATAAACAGAACAAGTGTGAACCAGCTCAGTCATGGTTGAAACGGCTCGAACATTGTCAACCCTGTCTGAGATCAATCTCTCCCTTATGAGTATCTTTAATCCAAGCTTTAGGAGTCAAACATAATATTTTAGGTGTTTGGTTGCTTCTTAAGATGTCAAAGGTTACAAAGTAGATAGGCAAGATATATACTGTAAATATATATATATATATATATATATATATATATATATATATATATAATTACACTATTTGTTGTCATACCTCTCATTATCCAGAATAGACATGTATATTAACAAATCATATTTTAATTCTTATTTGCCCCTTCAGTATACACATTAAGGGGTGTATTTATTTAGCTCTAACAATAGGGATAATTTTCTCTTGCTGTTTATAGTGGCAAGAAAAAATAATCTGTTACCATAATTTATTATTAAAATATTGCTGGGACAGCTGACGGATACACAGCTGCCTTGGTGATACTGACCCTGAGTGGTATTGAAGTTAACTTACTCCTTCACCAGGCCTGTCTCAAGGACCCAGCTGGTTCATGCAGGCGTAGTGGAACTTGGGCTTTCAGCTTCACTTAGTGAACAAAAAAAATTACATAAGAATATAGAAAATAAAATAAAACATATATTGCAAAATTTTTGTCATTGAAAAATAAAGCATTTTCTCATTCATTTTATTATATTATTGCCATCTTGAGATGGAGGTAATGGAAGAAGTTTTTCAGCGATACCTGTACCACCACAATGCTTCTTGAATATATGTGACAAAATATATAGTCAGTGAATCCCTTCATGTATAGGACAAAGTCTTTTCACCTTATAAAAATTAGACATGTAAGACTTTACTAGCTGGTATTTCATACATTGAAGACACTGGAAAGGAAATATATTAAAAGCATTGGGTGGTCAATCTAGGAGTAGTATGGATCCCTTCCGGCGTAGTACAATTAAAATGTATTAATAAGGAGGTTCCTCAACCTGGTAGGCCAGAATTTTTGAGTGCATAATTTTCAGCTTTTGGTTACTTTGCTCCAGACCTCTTTCCCTGTATTCATCCCACGGGGTCTTCTGACTTTGACGTCAGTTTTATGACTTACCATGGCCTCCAGGCCCTTTGGTCCAGATGGGTAACCCTAAAAGACAAGTCCCCGTGGCTGAATTTCAGGTCATATGCCATCCCAAGGCAGGAGAGAGTTAAACTTACAGTTTTGGTATGTAATGAGTCCCTGCCAGCAGCTGATTTAACTTTTTGGCTAAAAAGGTATGTGGACCTTATAGCTCCTTTAGTGAAAGTTCCGGACCCAAATCGGCATGTTTGGGTTGGATAATGGACTACCACAGTTAGACTTAGATGTACGGAGACTGGCCCAGTCCATGTTCCATCGGCTGCCTTTATCCTGGTCAGCCGAGGATATGTCACCGCTGTGGTGACTTCTGCCACCTGAGCATGAACTGTCCGGTGACTAAGTCTGGGAATTGTGGAGGCCTGGGGCATGAGACGAGGCAATGTAAGATCATCAGATGTAATCTCTGTGCTGTAATAAGGCACCACTTTAGGCGTTGTCCCCAGGCGTTCCACAATGAGGGTGAAATTCTGGACGGTGAACTGGCTTGGGTTGCAGAATTAGTAGAGGCAGAGACAACAACTTCTATTGTTCAACTGGCACCTGATTCTGCTCCGATGAAACCTGTTCCTGCACCAGGAGAGTACGGTCCGTGACTGTGGTGGAGAAAGCAGTAGAGGAGCCATTTATAGTCCCAGAGAAGAAGGGTAAGAAAGGGGGTGGAGCTTACAAAAAGTGATAAGGAAGCGGAAGGGGATGTGGTGAGGCAGGTGGATGGGAGTTTGGTACTTAGACCTAAGGTAATTAGGAGAAAATGCAAGCTCAAGTTAGCAACCGAATGTGAGCCAAATATCTTATATAAAAAACCAAAGTACAAAAGTAAAAATAAAAAAGTGGATTCTCTGGTGGGTAAAGATTTCTTGAAGCCATCTGCAAGTTTTAAGGTTAATACACTAAGTGTGGAAGAGTTAGCTCCTCAATCGTCTCCCCTCTGCCCCATTCTCAGGTATTTCCTTCTTCTTTGGTGGCCCCAGTTACTACCTCTCCCCCTGAGAAAATTGAATTCCCGGCCCTAACTCCTTCCCCGTTAGCCAACCCCCCTTTTGTCTCTATAGATCCTTTTGTCCCTATCTCCTTAGGTAATTTAGGGGTAAACAGAGATATATCTTCTATGGATGTGGCGAAGGCATCTAAGTCTGAGTCGGTAATATGTAAAATAACAAGGAGTAAGAGGTCTTATGTTTTTGAGTCTTCTGAGAGGAGGATGTAGAAATTTCCCTCTTTGACAGTGAGAATGTCCCTTCGGGCATAAGTGTAAAGAGATGGGGTTCATCAGAAGAGGACTCCACCAAACGGGCAAAGAAAAAGTAATCTGGGTCCTACTCAGAAGGATGGCTTCCCTGTCCAAACGAGCTCGTTACATGGCCTTTGATTTTTTTCTGCACGGTTGAGGCTGATTTTTTCTTTTTGCAAGAGACCAGAATAGGTCGGCTTGCTGACCTACATAAAGCTAAGAGAGAGTGGAGCCGTGGGCCTTCATACTGGTCTCTTGTGGCCGAGCCGTACGGTGGGGTGGCGGTTCTTTTTACCGACATGATAACTGTCCAATGAGTTATAGAGCTTTAAGTAGGTAGATGTATGATTTTGGATGTCAATCTGAGAGGACATGACCTGAGATTGATCAACATCTACGGTCCTCAAACCAAATGGGAAAGGAAGTGTCTTTTCAGGGAGATAAAGCCATATCTTTTTTCGGCCCGGCAGATAGTCTTTGGTGGTGCCTTTAACACTATTAATAGGACTAAAGACAGGGAAGGTTCAAGGGTTTCTCTGGGCTATGATTTCATTTTTCTAGTTAGTATAACGAGGCAGGCGGGTCTGGTGGATGTGCATGTTCGCCATTCCCCAGACCTCACGGGTTTCACTTATTATAGAGGTAGCTGGAGGTCTAAGATAGATACATTTTTCGTTAAGGAGAGCTCAAAAACTTTGGCTCCAGAGCTAAAGCTGGTAGAGTTCGCTGATCATGTTTACCTTACTGTATCCTTGAATGCTTCAGGGACTCTTCAGAAAGGTAAGGGCTTTTGGCACCTGAACTCTAAGCTCCTAGAGGAACAGGTGATAAGACAGTCCTTTAGGCACTTCTTTGAATCTCAAAAGACACTTTTGGAGGCAGGATGGAGTAGGTCAGAGTAATGGGAGGTATTAAAAAAGAGGACCCGGGGTTTCTTCCGTGACCTGGTAGCTAGAAACAACTTGCTAAAAGAAAATACCTATTCAGCATTGAGAAGGAAACTTGGATTCCTGATCTCTGAACAGGGAGATAGTGGGGAAATCTCCCGAGTGAAGGCTCAAATGAGAGAGGTGCAATATGACCGGTTTGCCTCCTTGGTTCTGGAGAGAGATTACGGGAAGTACCACTCGCCCGAGCCTTACCTTAACTGCAGGAAATCGGTATATATGAAAGAGGTGAGTGGCCTGTAGGATGCGAAGGGTGTTCTCAGGGAGGATAAGGAGGGCATCCTTGGTGTTGTGCAGTCTTTCTACTCTGATCTCTTGTCTGAGAAATCACTAGGTAGAGAGAAGATGGACCATTTCCCGAGGGAGACACCTGGTCTTGAGGATCTGAGCAGTTCGCTTGAGTCTTTGGGCAGCGAGATAATGGTGGATGAAGTCAGAATGGCCGTAGATGAGTTGTCTAAAAAGAAATCTCCAGGCCTGGATGGCTTAACCTCTGAGTTCTTTAAGAGGTTTTTGATTTTGGCACCCTTTTTTTAGTTAGTTTAGTTACTAGTTACTTCACTTGGAATGCTAGGTGTCAGGTTTCCATTAGACAAAAGGTCCTTCCCTGTTAAGTGGTGGTGGGTGACATTCTCCACGAGGTGTGGAAATGAAGGGATATGGAGAAGCATCGGATGACCAATGCAAACTGGGTCAGGCTCTGGCGGGGTCTGAGGCCTCCGTAGGGGGCCAAGGTCCGTTATGTCTTCCCATCTGTGGCTGCCTATCTTTTCACCTCCCTTAGATTTTTAGTGAATAATTACCGGCATTTTTATATATGCTACATACATCTGAACGTTAAGTTTATTTCTTCTTAGCTTAAGAATATTTTGATGGTTTGTTGTGATTCTTGGTGGTTTGTTGATGGTTTGAAGTGTTTCTTTGGGTTGTTTTTGATGTGGATTGAAATAATGTATTATATTTGTTCTGTTTTGGTTTATTTGGTGCGGGCAGCCTTCTGATTTTATGTTGTGCTTTTATCCTGTTATTTATTATGGACTTATGCTGGACTTTATAGGACATTTCCCATAATATTTATGTTATTTTATTTTTGGATGCCACATCGTGTGTTAGTTGGTTATGTTAGCAAGGTTATGCAAGCTTTAAATAAACAACATTTCCAGCCGTCGCATAGTCCATGGGCATTCTCCGTTGTATTGGTTCCCAAGAAGGACAAGACAACACGGGTTTGCGTAGACTACTGCCGGTTGAACGAGGTGTCTGATGCCTATCACCTGCCCCGAATTGACGCTCTGCTACACAAATTAGTTGGAGCAAAGTATTTTTCCACCTTTGACTTGAGCAAGGGATATTGGCAAATACCGCTGACCTCCGAGGCTCAGGAATGGTCGACATTCATCACCTCATTCGGCCTGTTAGAATTTAAGTCCATGCCATTTGGGATGAAGAATGCGCCAGCTACCTTCCAGCATGTGGTTGTGTGGTTGATTACCTGCTGAAAGGGTGTAAAGGCTTTGCTCGGGCGTACTTGGATGACATTGCCATTTTCAGTAAATCCTGGGAGGATCATCTGAAACATGTAGGGCAAGTGTTCGAGAAAATTCAGTGGGCAGGTCTGACCATCAGAGCAGACAATTGTCAAATGGGGATGACCTGGGTCATCGTGTGGGTGGAGATTTGGTTAAGCCAGAACCAGCTAAGGTAGAGGCAATCCGAGACTGGCCCCGGCCCACAACCCAAAGACAAGTACTAGCCTTTTTAGGGACTACTACAGATGTTTCGTCCCAGACTTTAGCACTGTAGCGAAGCCTCTGACAGATCTCACTAAGAAGAATTTTCCCAAAGTAGTTGACTGAACACCTGCTTATGAGCTGGCATTTCAGTCATTAAAGGAAGCCCTGGTTCGTGTCCAATACTATTGGTGCCCAATTATGACAAGAACTTTATTGTGCAAACTGATGTGTCACAGTATGGACTGGGAGCAGCACTTAGCCAGGTGGGGCCAGATGGGCAGAAGCACACTGTGGCCTATTTGAACAGAAAACTGCTAAACCAGGAGGTGGGGTATGCCACAATTGAGAAGGAATGCTTGCCCATAGTTCGGGCAGTGAAAAAACTTTAACCTTATTTGTATGGACAACAATTTACTGTGGTGACTGATCGTATTCCTTTATAATGATTAAAACAAACCTCAGGGGAAAATGGACAATTGTTGCGCTGGAAACTTGTACTTCAAATTTATGACTTTGACATAATTCATAAGCAAGGAAAGGCTCACAGCAATGTGGATGGACTGTCTCGGCAGGAAGATCCGGAACCTCTGGGTCACCCCAGGTAACCCTAAGAACTGCGGACCAGGAGCCAAATCGTTGGTAACATGGCACCCTGCTGGTTGCCCACATGGACAAGAGGGGAAGGAGTGTGACTGGATCACTGATAAATGACTTATATGTGGCTGGATCATGTGGAAATAATTTATTGCAGAAATGTATTTTAATCAGAGGTGCATGCACCAATGTATAATTTGAAAGGCACTTATCATGTTACATTGGGATGTGTTTTGTATGGAAGTGTCATTGTTTGGGTTTGTAAGGTTGCTAGAGGAAATCCACAAATTAGGCATATATGGGGAGGGAGTCTGATAGCAGGAAATGCTAACTAAGTTTTTTGATGAAGTGTCAAATGCCTGCTGTGACCAAAGGCCCAGCAGGGGATAGTTACTGTGTGGCCTTTTGGCCAGAGTTTTCAAATCTTCCTGAACATTGTAAACAGCATGTGATGCAGGAAATAATCATCATTGTTTATTTCTATAGCGCCAGCGCTTTACAATTGGGAACAAGCATTAAGAAGACAATTCTAGGTAATACATACAGACAGAGAGGTAAGAGAACCCTGCTCGCAAGCTTACAATCTATATAGGTAAAAGTAATGAGTGGGCTGTGTGTGTGGCAATGTTGGTTAGAGGGTTGTTGTCTTGTGCTAGCTGTGTAGAGGGTGGTAATAGGGTAACCTAGGGAGATTAAGATCGTGGTTGAGGAATATTATAAGCTTGTCTGAAGAGGTGGGTTTTCAGAGAATGCTTGAAGGTTTGAAGGCTAGAGGAAATTCTTACTGTGCGAGGGAAGGAATTCCACAAAGTGGGTGCAGCCCGAAAAAAGTACTGTAACCGAGAATGGGAGGATGTGATGAGAGTGGAAAAAAGACGCAGATCTTGTGCAGAATGGTGGTGTCGAGTTGGGAGATATTTTGAGACAAGTGAGGAAATGTATGTCGGTGCAGTTTGTTGACGGCCTTGTATGTTAGTAGAAGAATTTTATATTGGATTCGTTGCAATACAGGCAACCAATATAGAGACTGACAGAATGACTCAGCAGAGGAAGAACGGTTTGCAAGGAAAATCAATCTAGCCGCTGCGTGCAAAATAGATTGTAGGGGTTCAAGTCTGACTTTGGGAAGACCAGTTGGAGGATTTGGGGCAGGAGGATTCAGAAGAGATTTAAATGTGTTAAAAAGGCATTTGGGGTTAAAAGCCTGAGCATAGATGAGAGATTGGAAGTATGTTTGTTTAGCAGTGTCCAGAGCATTTCTATAGGAGTGGTAGATATCAGTATATGTGATGAAATCATTAGAGGTACAAGATTTACGCCAGTGACGTTCTGCTTTACGAGAAAGTTCGTGTTACTATGGTGTGCCACGGTTGGCAACAAAGTCTACGCGGAGTATGTATTGTTGCTGGAGTCACTTGATGCAGGGCAGTTGCTAGGGTTTGGTGAAAATGGAATACTGCCCGATCAGGGGAGGAGAATGTAGAAATTGGGGAGAGAAGGTGTTGGAGAGAGGTGGAAAACTATTGCAGATCAATAGAGTTAATATTCCTTCGGTTGTGAGTAGGCTTGGAAGACTTTGACACTAGGGAGGGTAATGAACTGGGGGAGAGCGAGTAGCTAATAAGGTGATGATCCGAAAGGGGGAAAGGAGTGTTAAGGAAATCAGAAACTGAGCATAGTCTAGAGAAAACAAGAACAAGACAGTTGCCATCCTGATGAGTAGCGGATTCAATCCACTGGGAGAGTTCAAGTGAGGAGGTTAGAAAGAGTAGTTTGGAAGCAGCATTGGAATGTGGATTAGAAATAGGGATGTTGAAATCACCCATGATGACGGTGGGGATGTCAGAGGATAAGAAGTGAGGGATCCACGCAGAGAAGTGTTCAAGAAATTGTTGGTGTGGACCAGGGGGGCGATAGATGACAGCAACACACATAGAGATCGAGTTAAAAATCCCAACTGCATGTACTTCAAGAGATGTGAACGTGAGTGATGGGACATTTGGTAGAACTGTGAATGTGCACTGTGGGGAGAGAAGTAGCCTAACCCTCCTCCTTGTCTGCTCCAGGTCTGTTATAGGATATCACAGATTAGTGTAAATATTGTTAGCTTTGAATTGCATGTAAATCCATGTTTGGATAAACAAATTGCATTCTGATTCTAAAAATAACTCAGACCTCAAGGGGACTGGCTTATCCAGTGAGGCTGCACTCAGATGTCTATAAAAACAGCACAGTTTTGTATTCAAAGTTGTTCTTCTGATTTTATCTGACCTTAGCACTGGTACCTACAATCAGTGGGACTGCAAATAAACATCAGTTGCTTCAAAGACCTGCTTGAAAATGTCTTTCATGCTGAAAATCCTGTGACCTACAGATTAGACCCAAAATCTAATCCGTTCCTGGCTATTTCAGAGGTTTGGACCCAGCTTTTCCAGTGACACCGCTCTGCCTGCTACCCTGCAACTCTGGTCAGTGTGATATGCCAGGGGGATCCATCCACAGCAACCCTGATCCATAGTAAGAGGTGAGGAGTACCAGCCCAGGTACACCATTAACCCAGTACTGGATGTCGGTAAGGAGTCTAGTGGTGGCAGCATTTGTAAGCCCCTCCTAATGCAGCAAGAGGGCGCATTTGGGACAACAAAAGGGAATAGTGGCAATGTAAGCCCAGCCCGTTTCCAGCAGCAACAGACAGGGTGGCATAGGTGGTCCACTTTATCACAAGGTGCTATCAAGATTAACAAAATATAACTTTGTCCGGCACTGAAATGACTGCTCAGACTCGGTACCAACGCTGGGGATCTGCACCCCAAAAATAGATAATTAAAACAACCAAGGTATGCGGTGGTGTGCCCGAGTCTGCCACAAAAACACTCATGCACAAAGTATATAATTAAAAAATGTTTATTCTAACATATAAAAAACCATAATAGGTACAACCAATGAGGACTATTATCAGTGCCAAAACAATTGTTAGCGAGGTAGGTGCACCTACATGTTAACCAGATATTATATGTACCAGTCCAGCAACTGTACAAAAACCGTTCCACTCTATTAATAGAGATTGTGATATAATTTTCACGGAATTTCCAAACCCTGTCAGGGATACTAATATGGAGAATAAAGTGGTGTGTTTGGGAGGTCCAACTCCGGAATAACTGATGAAATCTAATACGGAATGTCAAAAGGTAACAAAGGTCTCTTACCAATTTCTGGCGATGTGTTATAGGACCGGTACCTTGATCTGTACTATGTACTGTGTAACCGACATGGATCCTCCTCTTCTAGATGTAGATATTATACGGAGCTCTGTGTATAGCTCTTGTTCTCACCACATAAACTCCAAACACTGGCGCGTGGTCCCGCTAGTGACTGACGTCATAGAAGTGCGTCCCCGTCTCCTCCGGGACTCTTTAGAAGTATAAAGGTGAACGGTTGGTAGAAAGATGCACTGGTATGGGCACTAGACTGTAGTCCACAAGAATGGTTAAAATAATTGCTGTTCAACTGACGCGTTTCATCCCCATATAGGCGATTTCCTCAGAGATAAGTTTCACACTGACTTCAGTCGTCTTTTAAGACCACAGCAAATTGCAAACAATTAACACCTGGTAAAAAATTAACCCTTTGTAATTCGTGCATGAGTGTTTCGCCCCTATACTTGTAGAGGGTATTATATCCATTAGAAAAAGCATATATATATATATAAACAAACAAAACAAAAATCTACACATATTTCCAAGTAGACATTTTTCATATGTAGTGATGTTCTCTTGTTGTTTTGACATTTCTTCTTAAAAACATACAAGTATCCATACACTTAGTTGTTCCTCCACATATATACATGCATATAATTATACATATATACACATAGTATTTATCAAGTTACACACATAACCATTTTTGAAAATATATATATACATATATTTCATTCTATTTAACTGACATTCTAACGTGAGGATGAATTGACATTAGCAAAATTGCTATTTATTAGTTCCATATTTTAATAAACATTAGACTATAATGAGAAAAGTATAAAATTTTAAAGATTTTATAGAAACCAGAATCTACCATTACTAACAAGCAGACATAGAGCATAAAAAATATAATAATAAATAAATAAAAAGGAAAAAGGGAGATCACTACATAGGCAGACATCTAGTTGTCTGATAGAACTCATTCATATAATATCGTTAAGTTCAAGAGACTCATTTAGACCTACAGGGTACAATGTATCTAAGAGATAAATCCAGTATACCTCCTGTTTGCATAATTTTTTTATATCTATCTCCTCCCCTTGCTGTAGGTTTAACACACTCCAAACCAGTAATAGAGAGACCTTCTGGATTACTATCATGCTTATCACAAAAATGTCTCGACACACTGTGAGATCTCAAACCCTTTAGAATATTTCTTCTATGCTCGTTGAAACGCAGTTTAAGTTTTCTTGTCGTACGACCTACATAATATAGGTTACAGCTGCACCTCAGTAAGTAAATTACATAAGAAGAATTACAGTTAATAAAACCACGTATATTATACATTTTCTTTGACTCTATGTTTTCCACTGAAATTTCCTTATTCCTAATATATTTACAGGTTATACAACGGGTTCCACCACATCTATAAGAACCATCTGGAACCGAGGCAAACCAATTTGGTTGTGTTTCCATCATAGAACTACCACTACTTCCAGAATTATCACATGACTTTTTTATTTTAATTTGTGAATGTCTTTTCAAAAAACTTGGTGCCAGTAAATTCTTTAAATTATTTGCTTTCTTAAAAACCACTATTGATTTTTCTGGTAAAATAGATTTCAAAACCGGATCTTGTTTTAGTTTTGAATAATTAGAGCATAATATCTTTCATATTGCTGTAGAAGATTCATTATATTTAGAAATAAAAGCCCATTCTGTATTTTCCTTGTTTTTGTTAACTCTACTGTGATCCCTTTTCTCGTCACTTTTAGCCCCTGCAATCTTTTTTAATTCAGGATCAAGAGTCCCATTATTAGTATTCAACAGAGTTCCTCTATTCATTAGTTCTACTTCTTCAAATGCTCGTTTAACAAGTAGGGGAGGGTACCCTCTATCTAGGAAATTTTTGGATAATATCTTGGCCTGATCTAAATAGGTATCTTTATCCGAACAGTTGCGACGTATGCGCATAAACTGTCCTTTTGGTATATTCTTTTTCCATTTATGATAGTGGGCACTTTTGAAATGGAGATAATTATTACAATCTACCTTTTTAAAGAAAGTGGAGGTGGAAATATTACCATCTTTAACCACTAGGGACAGATCAAGAAACTCCATGTTTGTTTCATGGTATTTGTGAGTAAATTTAAGATGATATTCATGCTGATTCATGTAATCAACAAAAGCTTGGGCTCGTGCTTCTCCCCCTTTCCAAATAAAAAACAAATCGTCTATATAGCGGCCATAGAGGACGAGGTCCGCCCCGAACTCACCCGCCCACACGTGGGACTCTTCAAAGGCTCCCACGTACAGGTTGGCGTAGCTCGGGGCGAAGCGCGTCCCCATGGCCGTCCCCTTAATCTGCAAATAATAATTGCCATCGAATAGAAAATAATTGTGCATTAAAATAAAAAATATTGAATCTATCAGAAATTTCTGCAGTTCAACTGGCAATTCGCCATTTAGTTTAAGTGCTTCTTCTATCACCTCTATCCCTTTTGTATGTGGAATATTTGTATAAAGCGATTCAGCGTCCATATTTAAGAACGCAAATTTATCTTCCCACCTAATATCTTGTAGTAGACCTAACAAATGTGATGAATCCCGTATATGTGATCTTAATTTTGTCACTAATGGTTGTAAATAGAAGTCTACATAACTCGACAGGTTAGCTGTCAGTGATCCAAGACTTGAAATAATGGGACGCCCAGGAGGTGACTGTAGTTGTTTATGAATCTTTGGTAAGTGGTAGTATATCGGTGTGATTGGATGAGATACATATAAAAATCCCATTTCACTTTTTGGAATTATACCATCTTCTACACTTAAATCCAAAAAATCCTTCAATAATACTTTATATAATTCTCCAGGGTTCTTCGGTAACTTCTTATAAAACACCTCATTACCCAATTGTCTATGTGCTTCTATTTTGTAATCTATCAGATCCTGTATAACCACCCCCCCACCTTTGTCGGCATTCTTAATGATAATAGATGAATCCTGTTGTAACAATTTTAAAGCCTCCTGTTCTTGGAATGATAGATTAGCAAGTCTCTTTCTTTTATTGGTTTCTGTATTACCTCCCTTATTCCTAACTGCACCATTAGATTGAGAACATAAATCCTTAAATTGTTCCATAGTTACTTTATAAAAACAGTCCATTTGTGGACTTTTCATAAAAAATGGAAAAAATTCTGATTTTGCTTTAAATTTAGATCTATCATATGTATTGTGTTGATTAATATCAAAAATAGTAGTGGGAGAGTCTCCTACGCAGTTATTCTGAGCCCATAGTTCTTCTAAAATATCCAATGCCTGGGTTTCTTGATCAGTATCCACAACAATGGGTTGGCAAGTAGTATCTGATCCTTTAGTTTTCAAATTTTTATTTATAAAATATTTTTTCCGGCAGAGTAATCTCATGTACCTGTTTAGTTCCGTGAATAATTCAAAAAGGTTGGGACCTGTTGAAGGAGCAAAGTTCAATCCTTTGCTGAGGAGTTCAATCTCAGCTTCAGTTAACACTTTTTTTGATAGATTAAAGACTCCTCTCTTATCGAGGGGTCTAGAATCTCTGCTTCTCTTGAAATTCTTCACTCTTTTTTTATTTTTATTATTTTTATTTTTAGTTTTGTTATTATCATTATTTCCACTCTCTTTATTAATTGGATCTTTTCTTTCTTTGTTAATCTTGCTAGTCTTTACCATTTTCTTTCTATCTCTCCCCACCCTCTTTGTAATGTTGGCTTTACTAGAAATTATAATATCTTTCATCTGATTAATATCTGCATCTACCTTGAACTGAACAATAGAATCTTCTATGTATTCGTCCATATTGCCTCGTTTTAATTCCAGTTTCTGGTGTCTAGATCTGATGTATCCTCCCTGTCTTCTGATAGATGCCTTGATCTCTTTTTGGTTGTACCTGTTGAAAGTAATTGGTACCGATTTGGATGTAATATCTCTTTTCCTTTTTCTTTTTGTAACTGCTGTATCCCTAAAAAAGACACTGCTTCTGTATTTTTGTTATTTTTAGTTTTGTTTTTATTTCTATTTGAGGATACTGCCCAACTTGAGTCATCATCCTCTGACACTCTTGAGTCATTATTGTAAGATTCTTTGGAGACTTTTGGTCTAACTACTCTTTGATCTTGTGGATGTATTTTATCAAAGTAGTTTCTCCCTCTTTCAGTAGATCTGCTTCTATGTGGTGAATTTCTATATTTTCCAAAAGGGGAGGGGACATAATTTCTTTTTGAAGATCTAAACTGAGATCGCATCTCCCCATATCTCCGCCCACTAAAACTTCTCTCCGATTTACCTTCCCTCCTAAATTTATTGTAGGTCCTCACCTTATCTTGTTGATAGTCTTGTACATCCCTATCATATTTGGACTCTTTGGTTTGTATTAATTGACGTTCATATTCTACTACTCTCTCGTTAGTCTTTTTATCCCTTTGAATAAGGGTTTCTATCTCCTCATACGTCTCTAGTTTGTTTTTAATAACTTCAATCTCCTTAGATAGGTTTTTAGCTTTCTCTTCCCTATATTTAATCAATACTTTCATTAATGAGATAGAACATTCGTCTAAAATCAGATTCCATTGAGACAGTATATCAACATCATCCTGAAATGGGAAAGTTTTAAACAGTCTTAAACCCCTTGGAACCATTTTCTTATCTACGTATCTTTGTAGACTAATACCATCCCACCAGTGTCTCATCTCAGCTTTCAATAGATTTTCCAATTTGTTAAAATCTCTATTCAAGCTATGTTCTCTGAGTGGGACACTGGTGCGACCAGACTCACAATTCAAATAGGATTGTCTCCTCCTACTCCTATCCTCAAAACTGGATAGGGAAGTCATATTCTATGCCGGATATGCAGAAAAAAGTATCAACAAAATATAACTTTGTCCGGCACTGAAATGACTGCTCAGACTCGGTACCAACGCTGGGGATCTGCACCCCCAAAATAGATAATTAAAACAACCAAGGTATGCGGTGGTGTGCCCGAATCTGCCACAAAAACACTCATGCACAAAGTATATAATTAAAAAATGTTTATTCTAACATATAAAAAACCATAATAGGTACAACCAATGAGGACTATTATCAGTGCCAAAACAATTGGTAGCGAGGTAGGTGCACCTACACGTTAACCAGATATTATATGTACCAGTCCAGCAACTGTACAAAAACCGTTCCACTCTATTAATAGAGATTGTGATATAATTTTCACGGAATTTCCAAACCCTGTCAGGGATACTAATATGGAGAATAAAGTGGTGTGTTTGGGAGGTCCAACTCCGGAATAACTGATGAAATCCAATACGGAATGTCAAAAGGTAACAAAGGTCTCTTACCAATTTCTGGCGATGTGTTATAGGACAGGTACCTTGATCTGTACTATGTACTGTGTAACCGACATGGATCCTTCTCTTCTAGATGTAGATATTATACGGAGCTCTGTGTATAGCTCTTGTTCTCACCACATAAACTCCAAACACTGGCGCGTGGTCCCGCTAGTGACTGACGTCATAGAAGTGCGTCCCCGTCTCCTCCGGGACTCTTTAGAAGTATAAAGGTGAACGGTTGGTAGAAAGATGCACTGGTATGGGCACTAGACTGTAGTCCACAAGAATGGTTAAAATAATTGCTGTTCAACTGACGCGTTTCATCCCCATATAGGCGATTTCCTCAGACATAAGTTTCACACTGACTTCAGTCGTCTTTTAAGACCACAGCAAATTGCAAACAATTAACACCTGGTAAAAAATTAACCCTTTGTAATTCGTGCATGAGTGTTTCGCCCCTATACTTGTAGAGGGTATTATATCCATTAGAAAAAGCATATATATACCCCAATAAATGTACCTGGACTGCGTAGAGGAGTGGGTCACCACAATATATATTAAAAACCCTGAACTTTTATGAATCGCACCAATAAATGTACCTGGACTGCGTAGAGGAGTGGGTCACCACAATATATTAAAAACCCTGAACTTTTATGAATCGCACCAATAAATGTACCTGGACTGCGTAGAGGAGTGGGTCACCACAATATATTAAAAACCCTGAACTTTTATGAATCGCACCAATAAATGTACCTGGACTGCGTAGAGGAGTGGGTCACCACAATATCTTAAAAACCCTGAACTTTTATGAATCGCACCAATAAATGTACCTGGACTGCGTAGAGGAGTGGGCACTGGGCACACCAATAAAATATATAAAAAACCTTCAACAGGTCTGCATTACACTACACATACGGCTGCTCCTCCATCCTCTCCATCATATACATGTTGGAGTTTTAGCGTGTGACAACCTCTTGTTTTTGATAATGTCAGTGCATTTTGAATATTTTTCAATTTGCCCCACACCACTGAATGTACTTTATCTATGATACGCATCTATCTATCTTGACTGCGTAGTGTGGTGGCCCCGGTACACAATTTGGTACCGAGGCCACAATATAATTAAAAAACCCTCCACGTGTCAGAATTCCACCAAACAAGTATCTGGACTGCATAGTGGGGTGGCCCCGGTACCCAATTTGATACCGGGGCCACAATACCTCCTCCAAACATGGTACAGACAATTCGTCATTGAGATCCCAGACAGACAGGGTCGAAGTGTTATTGTTTGACTTTGTAAACCCAAAAAACTGTCCCTGTTGCACATAGTCGTGCAATGAAGACTGACTTTTTCATTTAAAGGCACGATCTTTCAAGTGTAGTGTTTGTAAGTCTAAGTCATATTATACTTTTGGTAAAATTGGTTTATTTTGTTCCTCTTTATGGTAATTAGTAATAGAATTAAAGTATGAAATAGAATTAAAGTATGAAATAGAATTAAAGTATTAAATAGAATTAAAGTATGAAATAGAATTAAAGTATGAAATAGAGTGGTATATAGAGTTGTAGTGTGGTATACTATAGATAGAGTGGTCCACACAATATAATAATAATAAAACCCTCAACTGGTCTGAATTCCACCAAACAAGTATCTGGACTGCGTAGTGTGGTGGCCCCGGTACACAATTTGGTACCGGGGCCACAATACCTCCTCCAAACATGGTACAGACAATTCGTCATTGAGATCCCAGACAGACAGGGTCGAAGTGTTATTGTTTGACTTTGTAAACCCAAAAAACTGTCCCTGTTGCACATAGTCGTGCAATGAAGACTGACTTTTTCATTTAAAGGCACGATCTTTCAAGTGTAGTGTTTGTAAGTCTAAGTCATATTATACTTTTGGTAAAATTGGTTTATTTTGTTCCTCTTTATGGTAATTAGTAATAGAATTAAAGTATGAAATAGAATTAAAGTATGAAATAGAATTAAAGTATGAAATAGAATTAAAGTATGAAATAGAATTAAAGTATGAAATAGAGTGGTATATAGAGTTGTAGTGTGGTATACTATAGATAGAGTGGTCCACACAATATAATAATAATAAAACCCTCAACTGGTCTGAATTCCACCAAACAAGTATCTGGACTGCGTAGTGTTGTGGCCCCGGTACACAATTTGGTACCGAGGCCACAATATAATTAAAAAACCCTCCACGTGTCAGAATTCCACCAAACAAGTATCTGGACTGCATTTATAAACATCATTTTTTCAACGTTCTGAGGAAGCAACCTCCTTCGCCGCTCACTGACCAGGTTCCCCGCTGCACTAAAAACTCTTTCCGAGTACACACTGGAGGGGGGACAACTCAGGTAAAATAGAGCCAGTTTGTACAGGGGCTTCCAAACTGCCTTTTTTTCCTGCCAGTAACAATATGGACTGTCTGACATGTCTACTTGGATGGTGTCAGCAAGGTAATCATCCACAATTTTTTCTATTGTGACAGCATCCAATGCAGCGACAGTAGACATGTCTGCAATGGTTGGCAGGTCCTTCAGTCCGGACCAGATGTTATCAGCATCCCCGCCAGCGCCTCTTTTGGGAAAACTGAGCTTTTTCCTCGCAGCCATAGATGTGGAAGAAAATGAGGGTGGAGCTGTTGGCATGTCACGGTCCTCTTCAGAGGACAATCTCCTGACCAGCAGGTCTTTGCACCGCTGTAGACTTGTGTCCGCCGGAAACAGAGACACAACATACGCTTTAAACCGAGGATCGAGCACGGTGGCCAGAATGTATTCCTCTGACTTTAAAAGAGTGACCACCCTCGGATCCTGGCAAAGCGTACGAAGGGCTACATCCACAAGAGCTACATGCTTGGTGTAATCGCAATGGCTTACCAGCTCCTCCCTCACTTTCTCCAGCTGCTTCTGCAACAGCCTGATCAGGGGAATGACCTGACTCAAGCTGGCAGTGTCGGAACTGACTTCTCGTGTGGCAAGTTCAAATGGCTGCAGAACCTTGCACAACACGGAAATCAGTCTCCACTGCGCTTGACTCAGGCGCATCCCCACTCCTTTGCCTATGTCGTAGGTGGCTGTGTAGGCCTGAATGGCCTTTTGCTGCTCCTCCATCCTCTGCAGCATATAGAGGGTGGAGTTCCAGCGCGTCACAACCTCTTGTTTGAGGTGATGGCAGGGCAGGTTCATGCTTTTTTGATGTGCCTCTAGTCTGCGGTAGGCACTGGCTGAATGCCGAAAGTGTCCAGCAATTTTGCGCGCCACCGCAAGCATCTCCTGCACACCCCTGTCACTCTTCAGGTAATGCTGCACCACCAAATTAATGGTGTGGGCAAAACATGGGACGTGCTGGAAATTACCCATATTTAATGCCCGCACAATGTTACTGGCATTGTCTGACACCACAAATCCCCATGAGAGTCTAAGTGGGGTAAGCCACTGGGAGATAATTTCCCTCATTTTCTCTAATATGTTGTCAGCATTGTGCCTCTTATTAAAGCCTGTAATGCACAATGTTGCCTGCCTTTGCACGAGCCGCCATTTTGTAGTTGCTGCTAATGATGCAGCTGTTGCTGTTGCTGCGGAAGGGGATGCATCTACCCAGTGGGCTGTCACAGTCATATAGTCCTTCGTTTGCCCAGAACCACTTGTCCACATGTCCGTGGTTAAGTGGACAGTGGGTACAACCGCATTTTTTAGAGCACTGAGGACACTTGATCGTACTTCTCTGTACATTTTTGGTATCGCCTGCCTAGTGAAGTGGAATCTCGACGGGATTTGGTACCGGGGACACAATACCTCCATCAACCCTCTAAATCCCACTCCACTGATGGCGGACACCGGGCGCACGTCTAACACCAACATTGCCGTTACAGCCGCAGTTATACGCTTTGCAATAGGGTGACTACTATCGTATTTTGTGGTCATGGCAAACGACTGTTGGACGGTCAATTGTTTTGTGAAAGACTTAGCGGTCTTACGACTTCCCCTCTGGGAAGATGACCGACTAACAGCAGCAACAGCAGCAGTGGCAGTAGTAGGCGTACCGCTGCAGGATTCCTCGGATGAATCCCGTATTGAGGAGGACTCAGTCTGGCTGCTGACTTGGGCTGCAGGACTGAATCTGATGGAGATTGTGGAGGAAGTTGACGAGGAGGGTGTTGCTGGTGTGTATCCAACTGGACCACGGGATTTAGGTGTCCCTGTACCGATGAGGGTCCTAGCCCCAGTTCCTGAACTAACCACTGAACTATGAAGGTTATTCAGGTGACGTATAAGGGAGGATGTTCCTAGGTGGGCAAGATCCTTACCCCTGCTTATTTGAGCTTTACATAAGCTACATATGGCCATACATTGGTTGTCTGAATTTGGATAAAAATAACTCCAGACCGAAGAGGTGCATTTTTTGGTCTTCTGACCAGGCATGACGATGGGCTTTTTCATCCCATGGACATCAGCTGTTTCCCCCCCTGGTGCCTCATTTACAATAACCACATCACCATCCTCATCATCAAGTTCCTCCACAGCGCCAGCTACATCATCAATAGCCTCCTCCCGAGCCACCTCTTCCCGTACAGTGATGGGAAGGTCAGGCTTGACAACCACCAACACCCTTGGACTCGCCTTGTGGATTTGTGATAATTTCTCTTTAGAAGGCAGAGTTGTTTGCTGTTTTGTTGCTGACAGCATAACTCTCTTCAATTTTTTGTAGGGGGGGGGAGGAGGAGGAGGGCTAAGATCCGTGGGTGAAGCTGAACCACTAGTCATGAACACGGGCCAGGGCCTAAGCCGTTCCTTGCCACTCCGTGTCGTAAATGGCATATTGGCAACTTTACGTTTCTCCTCAGATGATTTTAAGTAGAGATGAATCCTGCAGCGGTACGCCTACTACTGCCACTGCTGCTGTTGCTGCTGTTAGTCGGTCATCTTCCCAGAGGGGAAGTCGTAAGACCGCTAAGTCTTTCACAAAACAATTGACCGTCCAACAGTCGTTTGCCATGACCACAAAATACGATAGTAGTCACCCTATTGCAAAGCGTATAACTGCGGCTGTAACGGCAATGTTGGTGTTAGACGTGCGCCCGGTGTCCGCCATCAGTGGAGTGGGATTTAGAGGGTTGATGGAGGTATTGTGTCCCCGGTACCAAATCCCGTCGAGATTCCACTTCACTAGGCAGGCGATACCAAAAATGTACAGAGAAGTACGATCAAGTGTCCTCAGTGCTCTTAAAAATGCGGTTGTACCCACTGTCCACTTAACCACGGACATGTGGACAAGTGGTTCTGGGCAAACGAAGGACTATATGACTGTGACAGCCCACTGGGTAGATGCATCCCCTTCCGCAGCAACAGCAACAGCTGCATCAGTAGCAGCAACTACAAAATGGCGGCTCGTGCAAAGGCAGGCAACATTGTGCATTACAGGCTTTAATAAGAGGCACAATGCTGACAACATATTAGAGAAAATGAGGGAAATTATCTCCCAGTGGCTTACCCCACTTAGACTCTCATGGGGATTTGTGGTGTCAGACAATGCCAGTAACATTGTGCGGGCATTAAATATGGGCAATTTCCAGCACGTCCCATGTTTTGCCCACACCATTAATTTGGTGGTGCAGCATTACCTGAAGAGTGACAGGGTTGTGCAGGAGATGCTTGCGGTGGCGCGCAAAATTGCTGGACACTTTCGGCATTCAGCCAGTGCCTACCGCAGACTAGAGTCACATCAAAAAAGCATGAACCTGCCCTGCCATCACCTCAAACAAGAGGTTGTGACGCGCTGGAACTCCACCCTCTATATGCTGCAGAGGATGGAGGAGCAGCAAAAGGCCATTCAGGCCTACACAGCCACCTACAACATAGGCAAAGGAGTGGGGATGCGCCTGAGTCAAGCGCAGTGGAGACTGATTTCCGTGTTGTGCAAGGTTCTGCAGCCATTTGAACTTGCCACACGAGAAGTCAGTTCCGACACTGCCAGCTTGAGTCAGGTCATTCCCCTGATCAGGCTGTTGCAGAAGCAGCTGGAGAAAGTGAGGGAGGAGCTGGTAAGCCATTGCGATTACACCAAGCATGTAGCTCTTGTGGATGTAGCCCTTCGTACGCTTTGCCAGGATCCGAGGGTGGTCACTCTTTTAAAGTCAGAGGAATACATTCTGGCCACCGTGCTCGATCCTCGGTTTAAAGCGTATGTTGTGTCTCTGTTTCCGGCGGACACAAGTCTACAGCGGTGCAAAGACCTGCTGGTCAGGAGATTGTCCTCTGAAGAGGACCGTGACATGCCAACAGCTCCACCCTCATTTTCTTCCACATCTATGGCTGCGAGGAAAAAGCTCAGTTTTCCCAAAAGAGGCGCTGGCGGGGATGCTGATAACATCTGGTCCGGACTGAAGGACCTGCCAACCATTGCAGACATGTCTACTGTCGCTGCATTGGATGCTGTCACAATAGAAAAAATTGTGGATGATTACCTTGCTGACACCATCCAAGTAGACATGTCAGACAGTCCATATTGTTACTGGCAGGAAAAAAAGGCAGTTTGGAAGCCCCTGTACAAACTGGCTCTATTTTACCTGAGTTGTCCCCCCTCCAGTGTGTACTCGGAAAGAGTTTTTAGTGCAGCGGGGAACCTGGTCAGTGAGCGGCGAAGGAGGTTGCTTCCTCAGAACGTTGAAAAAATGATGTTTATAAAAATGAATAATCAATTCCTCAATGAAGTACAGCACTGCCCTCCAGACAGTACAGAGGGACCTGTGGTTGTGGAGTCCAGCGGGGACGAATTGATAATGTGTGATGAGGAGGAAGTACACACTGTAGGGGGAGAGGAATCAGAGGTTGAGGATGAGGACGACATCTTGCCTCAGTAGAGCCTGTTTAGTCTGTACAGGGAGAGATGAATAGCTTTTTTTGGTGTGGGGGCCCAAACAAACCAATCATTTCAGCCAAAGTTGTTTGGTAGGCCCTGTCGCTGAAATGATTGGTTTGTTAAAGTGTGCATGTCCTATTTCAACAACATAAGGGTGGGTGTGAGGGCCCAAGGACAATTCCATCTTGGACCTTTTTTTTTTGCATTATATGACCAATCAACAGTCGTTTGCCATGTTCAAAAAGTAAAACCAAATTTAAAAAAATACAAGAAATTAAACCAAAAGTAAAATGCCGTGTCATAATTTAAAACAAGAGGTATTGACGTGCTCTAAAACTACTGTATTGTTGTTTATATTTTATAAACACTACACTTGAAAGCTTGAGTCTTTCAATAAAAAAGTAACTGTCCATTGCACGACTATGTGCAACAGGGACAGTTTTTTGGGTTTACAAAGTCAAACAATAACACTTCGACCCTGTCTGTCTGGGATCTCAATGACGAATTGTCTGTACCATGTTTGGAGGAGGTATTGTGGCCCCGGTATCAAATTGGGTACCGGGGCCAACCCACTATGCAGTCCAGATACTTGTTTGGTGGAATTCTGACACGTGGAGGGTTTTTTAATTATATTGTGGCCTCGGTACCAAATTGTGTACCGGGGCCACCACACTACGCAGTCCAGATACTTGTTTGGTGGAATTCAGACCAGTTGAGGGTTTTATTATTATTATATTGTGTGGACCACTCTATCTATAGTATACCACACTACAACTCTATATACCACTCTATTTCATACTTTAATTCTATTTCATACTTTAATTCTATTTAATACTTTAATTCTATTTCATACTTTAATTCTATTACTAATTACCATAAAGAGGAACAAAATAAACCAATTTTACCAAAAGTATAATATGACTTAGACTTACAAACATTACACTTGAAAGATCGTGCCTTTAAATGAAAAAGTCAGTCTTCATTGCACGACTATGTGCAACAGGGACAGTTTTTTGGGTTTACAAAGTCAAACAATAACACTTCGACCCTGTCTGTCTGGGATCTCAATGACGAATTGTCTGTACCATGTTTGGAGGAGGTATTGTGGCCCCGGTATCAAATTGGGTACCGGGGCCACCCCACTATGCAGTCCAGATACTTGTTTGGTGGAATTCTGACACGTGGAGGGTTTTTTAATTATATTGTGGCCTCGGTACCAAATTGTGTACCGGGGCCACCACACTACGCAGTCAAGATAGATAGATGCGTATCATAGATAAAGTACATTCAGTGGTGTGGGGCAAATTGAAAAATATTCAAAATGCACTGACATTATCAAAAACAAGAGGTTGTCACACGCTAAAACTCCAACATGTATATGATGGAGAGGATGGAGGAGCAGCCGTATGTGTAGTGTAATGCAGACCTGTTGAAGTTTTTTTATATATTTTATTGTGGTGCCCAGTGCCCACTCCTCTACGCAGTCCAGGTACATTTATTGGTGCGATTCATAAAAGTTCAGGGTTTTTAAGGTATTGTGGTGACCCACTCCTCTACGCAGTCCAGGTACATTTATTGGTGCGATTCATAAAAGTTCAGGGTTTTTAATATATTGTGGTGACCCACTCCTCTACGCAGTCCAGGTACATTTATTGGTGCGATTCATAAAAGTTCAGGGTTTTTAATATATTGTGGTGACCCACTCCTCTACGCAGTCCAGGTACATTTATTGGTGCGATTCATAAAAGTTCTGGGTTTTTAAGATATTGTGGTGACCCACTCCTCTACGCAGTCCAGGTACATTTATTGGTGCGAATCATAAAAGTTCAGGGTTTTTAATATATATTGTGGTGACCCACTCCTCTACGCAGTCCAGGTACATTTATTGGTGCGAATCATAAAAGTTCAGGGTTTTTAATATATATTGTGGTGACCCACTCCTCTAGGCAGTCCAGGTACATTTATTGGTGCGATTCATAAAAGTTCTGGGTTTTTAAGATATTGTGGTGACCCACTCCTCTACGCAGTCCAGGTACATTTATTGGTGCGATTCATAAAAGTTCAGGGTTTTTAATATATATTGTGGTGACCCACTCCTCTACGCAGTCCAGGTACATTTATTGGTGCGATTCATAAAAGTTCAGCATTTTTAATATATATTGTGGTGACCCACTCCTCTACGCAGTCCAGAAAGATACCTTGTTGCAACGTTTTGGACTAATAACTATATTGTGAGGTGTTCAGAATACACTGTAAATTAGTGGAAATCCTTGTTATTGAATGTTATTGAGGTTAATAATAGCCTAGGAGTGAAAATAAGCCCAAAAACTTGATTTTTAAACTTTTTATGTTTTTTTGCAAAAAAATCCGAATCCAAAACCTTAAATCCGAACCGAGACCTTTCGTCAAGTGTTTTGCGAGACAAATCCGAACCTCAAAAATAACGAAAATCCGGATCCAAAACACAAAACACGAGACCTCAAAAGTCGCCGGTGCACATCCCTAATTTTAAGTTTCTCTTTTTGCTACTTTTTCTTAACTTGGGCTTTTTGGATTTTACATGCCCGGTACTACGAGATTGGGCATCGGGCTTGGAAGACGACGTTGATGGCATTTCATCGTCTATGTCATGACTAGTGGCAGCAGCTTCAGCATTAGGAGGAAGTGGGTCTTGATCTTTCCCTACTTTATCCTCCAAATTTTTGGTCTCCATTATATGTAGCACAAGATACTGCAGAATGTGTGAACTTGGTAATATTGCAGTACCAATGGACTTATACTGCTGTATTGGTTTTGCAAATTTGGTTATAATAATTATTATATATTTTATTTTTTTTTAATTTTTTATTTTTTTTTACTTTTTTTTTTATTTTTTAAAAACTTGGGAATAATGGGGAAATAACTATGCCCTTAGAAGCACAGAGCACAGGACACAGCACCACTGGACTGAACAGGACACGGCACAGGACCCAGCAGCACTACGGAACTCAGCAGGACAGAGCACAGGACACAGCACCACTAGACTGATACTGCAGAATGTGTGAACTTTGTAATATTGCAGTACCAATGGACTTATACTGCTGGATTGGTTTTGCAAATTTGGTTATAATTATATATTTTTTTTTTTTAATTTTTAATTGTAATTTTTTTTTTACTTTTTTTTTATTTTTTAAAAACTTGGGAATAATGGGGAAATAACTATGCCCTTAGAAGCACAGAGCACAGGACACAGCACCACTGGACTGAACAGGACACGGCACAGGACCCAGCAGCACTACGGAACTCAGCAGGACAGAGCACAGGACACAGCACCACTGGACTGATACTGCAGAATGTGTAAACTTTGTAATATTGCAGTACCACTGGACTTTTACTGCTGAATGTGTGAACTTGGTAATATTGCAGTACCAATGGGCTTATACTGCAGGATTGGTTGTGCAAATTTTGTGGTAATTAAAAAAAATTAAATTAGTTTTTGGTATTTTTTTAAATAACTTTTTTTTATTTTTTTAAACACAGGGGAATATTGGGGAAATAACTATGCCCTTAGAAGCACAGAGCACAGGACACAGCACCACTGGACTGAACAGGACACAGCACTGGACCCAGCAGCACCACTGACCTCAGAAGGACAGAGCACAGCACACAGCACCACTGGACTGATACTGCAGAACACAGCACAGCACAGCACAGCACAGCACAGCACAGAACTAAACAGCACAGCACAGAACTAAACAGCACAGCACGAGATCTACCAGGACAGAGGACCACCTAACACACCCTCCCTCTACCCTGATCAATGCCCGAGTGAAGATGGCGGCGACTAGCGGGGAATTTATAGGATCCGAGTATCGCGAGATCCGACAACGGGATTATGAGTCAGAGCCTCAGTTTCATATTTGAATTTGGCGCCAATACCTGGATCTGTCTCGGATCCGACTCGGATCGGCAATGTTCGGGTGGGCTCGGATTTCAGATATCCGAGCCCGCTCATCTCTACGTACTACTATAGTTATCTATTGAACTTCAGAGAATAATCCAGTTTGAGATACAGCCTCAGCTTTTAAATTGCCTTTGGTCTTATTTTCACCCCTCAGTTCTTATTACCGAATTACTACTGTTACAAGTAAAACAAAGAAAATACCTTTATTAGATTTTGTTTATATTGCATAACGTTCCCCTTAATGATAAGTATCACAAAAGGCACAGGATATGCACTGAAGTATACATTTTCTTATATTTCTCTCTTAATTGTTTTTGTATTTTTATTTACAAACAGATGGCACATGCCACAATATTGCATATATTATTTGACCTCTTATAATCAAATCTAGCTTTCTTAAAAACAAAGTACTGTAATTGAAATTTCTTTGCAAGATCATCAATTATCCACATTATCAGATAATTGTAATAAACAGTGAGCGCATGCTCAACTTTCTCCTTTACCTAGTTGCTTGGTCGCCATGGGGGCCTTCAAGCAGTTGGGCAGGTAGGGCAGTACAATCGTGTGATTACACTGCAGCAAATCACTCTTAGCTTGCTAAGAGCCTCCTGCTTGTGTCCCTGTATTTTATAGTACTGGAAGCTCTTGATTGCTGTGCCAAGTATAGGCGCAGACCTGCTGTTCCTGCAGAATGCCAGCTGATAGTATTTCATGCCTGGATTCTGGTTTTCATCTCCGCCTTGGACTAGAATTACTCTCTGGATCACTAGCTGCGCTGACTTCTGTTTTGTTCAGATATACTGTAGTACTGGTCCTAATTGAGTACCTCTGTTTCTCATCCACAGTTTTGTACCACTTGACTAGTGTGTTCAAAACAACTTATGCCAGGGTTGTTTCTGTAATAAGCCTCTACTACAATGTGCTTAAGACCCAGGGCCAGGGTAATGGCTACAAGCTCCTGGAGGGTTTATTGTGAAAAAGCACTGTCTCATTGGAGAGGGCGTGGCCAGTTCTGTGTGGGGAATGCCTGTACCATGGAGGGCATAGCTAGCACCTCCCTGCAGCCACTAACATCTCACTACCATCTTCCCTTATATGAAGTGTGCACCACTAACTAATAGCCGAGACAATACATTATTTACAGGAAGAAAAATAGCAAAACTATTGGCTTGAAAACCTATTATCAGGGCACTTGTGCTGTTATATGTAATAGGTGTCAGCAGCGTTGGTTGTAGATGATAAACCACAAGAAAGTTTAGACTTAACCAATTTGTTGGTTTTATTTCAGAACTTGTAACAGAATATATATATATATATATATATATATATATATATAGTTGTTCACAGTTGATACTTACTGCAACACACAAACAGTATAACAAACTTAATAAAACCAGGTGGTAAGCTTATATTGTGCACAATGCCAGAGAGCAGGTTGCTCATATATATTTTTGTGCCTACGATCACTTTATATATCTATATATAAGTAAGAGAACATAAAAGTGTACAGCTACAGTTATATCACCACTTTTAAGTTCAACTGTCACTTTAAAGAACCTGCTGAGAGCCTAACTTTCTGTCTGTGCATAGTCAATAGAGCGATGCGGACGCCTGGAGGGTGCCCCACTCTGTCTTCATTGGATCATGGGGGACACCACTACCACTATGGGAGTCGGGTGTAGCACTCCATTTTAACAAAAACAAGCAAAATATTATAAGGGGGTCACTTTCACCTTAACAGCTTGTGCAATACCTATCAAACGTACAATAACAAACTTACAAAATTCTTTTTACCAGATACCAATCAAAATTTCACAGGAATTCCTTTTTGAGTCAAACTATATTATTAAATTAAGTACAAACAAGACATATAACAACATTATCTGTATGCGTGCAAAAATGCATTAGACTAAGGAATGAAATTGTTGGATATACAGCGTGAACTAGTGTAAAGTTCTGTCTGCATGGAACAGTCCCCCAAAATTGAAACAGTTGGCGCACTGTGCTGCTCTTTCCTCCATGTTCTTGCAGCTTTGACTATCTGATGTTGCTGGTGTTTTAAGCTCACTAAATTAGTAGCATTCACATTAATAAATAGGCCGATTTCCCCTCACCCAGCCCTGACATTAAATTAATAGCATTCACATTTAATAAATAGGGCTTCCCCCACCACCTCAGCACATCACTAATTAATTAGGCTCCATTGTCCCCAACTCAATCCCACATTCAACAACCACCCAGCATTAAATAATAGTCCCATCACTCCACTATAATTTAGTAGGCAACACTATTAAATAGCCCACAGCACTAATTGAATAGCCCCTACCATCATCCCAGCAATAAATAGTCCCTCCTCTCAGCCCGTTATTGCTTTAATATCCTCAACCCCCACCAGTGACGTAATAGCCTGCACCCTCACCCCACTTATAAATCAATAACTCTTTCCCAATTACACCAAGAGACCCCAAGACGTACCCTTTTTCATCCTGAGGTGATCAGAGTAGGACTGCTCCCATTTTCACCTAGTGCATGCTTTAGCAGGCACATGTGTATAGAGATGTTTAAGGTAATCTGCTGCCTGCCCCCATGGAGGTGGAGGAAGGAGAAGGCAGACATAGAGGAGGTGGGGGTGGAGAGGTAGCAGCCATTGGGGAGGAGGGGAGGAGAGGAGAGGAGCAGCCAACAAGTTGGAGGGTGGACGAGGTAGCCAATGGGGAAGTGGGGAAGGGGCTTACCTACCACCAGCCTTGGACTAGAGCGCTGCTCCATATGATGGTGAGCTGGGGCAGTCTGAAAGATGGGAGTGCACCTTCCACTGTGTAAGACAGGCTGGCAGCAGTAACTAGAATATGGTATGGTGAATGGTCTGGACCAGCTTATTGGTCTAGGCTCCCGATAATAAAGCCCTATGCTCCTGCTTAATTTGTCTATGCAAACAACATTATAATACATGTCACATAAAAATATTACTTACCCATTATATTGTGCAAAAAATGTAAAAAGAACATAGAACATTTAAATAGCAATTAACAATCATAACTTACATACATAAGTTATGATACATATATTTTCTTCTTTTGGATAAAGCAGAACAATTCTTTAATTTGAATATGCAGCCTCTTTCTATATCATAGTTGCCTACTCTCCCGGAATGTCCAGGAGACTCCTGAATTTTTGAAAGCAGGGCAACCTGCCCAGTTCGTTAGTAAAGTGGGTGGTACCCGGGATGATCATGGCATCCTGCCCCCCCCGCCTCCCCCCTGCTGTCATAGGCTGAAATTCATATAGTTTAAAAGAGCGAGGGTAGGATCACGCGATTCACGTGGTCACGTCCCCAGGACGTGGCAGTTTGTAGATTTCCCAGAAGGGAGATGTCCAAAGTATGTGTGTTTGTGTGTGTTTATAGCTTACTGTCAGCATGCTTTTGCTTGTTGTCCATGTTTACACCCCCCCCCCAGTCTCTAAGTACTGCAGCACATATTTCTTGCCAGGGTCCATCCTCTGTAATTTTGTTCCCATAATCGGCCAATTTTAAATCATAAGACCTGGCCTGCATCAGATTTTACAATTACAACACATGTCACAATTGGACATGCACAGTTTCTTGTTTCCACACTTGATTGAACTCCTAGGACTGAAATGATGTATTTTCCTTTCCATTTAAAACATTATATTTGTTCATCTTTTTTCAGGTCACCTGCTGTCACTGGAGATTTTGCTAATCTCTCAACTTTAGCTGTCTTTCTGTTCTGTGCTGCATACCAATGCTCTGTGAAATAAAGACAACATAATTGAAAGAGACGGAGTCGGAAAGAGCTGCAATAAATTTATGGAAGTCTGTGCACAACTTTGCAGATGGGAAAATATGATATGTTTCTTTGCAGATACAAACAACACATCTTAATTAGAAACAATTAATTCTATTCACAGAGGACAAACAAGGGGAAGCTGAGAATGGACAATGCAGTGCACATATTACTTCTTTTTATAATTATGACCACAATATACTGTGAATATACTTTATCTAAGAATTTCTGTAACACAGTAAATGAATAAAAGAAATGTGGTCTGCTTTCAAGCCAGTTTAATCCTAAACTACACTGCTGCAGGCTCCAAGGAATAGTAACTGGATGATTTTATTGTAGTGCTGCAAATGACCCAAATATCACTCCATACTATGTAAGTCTATGTAAGTTATATGACTGTCAAATGTGTTCTCTAGCACTATCAATAGTGCCTGGATTTCAGATCTCCTTACTGAAACAAAAGAGGAACTGGGATGATCAAAAGAGAATGTAGGGAATAACTCTCAAACCATTCCTATTGAAGTGTGAAACAATGGACACTCAAAGCAATCTGGTTATTTATCAAAATCCAAATGGTTGGACCTGTGAACAATTTAGTCACACATGTGTATGGCCTTATTGCAAACATACATCTGTTCAGTGCTATGCTGAATGTAAATATAACACTTTGCTTCTGACTTCTTAGTCTTCTCTTCACTGCTTTGATTGATGACCTCACATACACGTCAATAGAGGTCATCTTGACAGATCAATTCCAATTAAACTGGATTTTGACCTCGGGGTGGAATAACACTTTATAATGGCCAGTCAATTAAATGAAAATTACCAAATTTGAGCCCAAATTTGAAAGTGTGTGACCAGCTTACTAGTAGTAAATAATAGGAAGAGATCTCTCCTCCAATTTATTATTATTATTATTGATTTGTAAGGCCCACAGTGGTATGCAGCAACAGACAGTAAGGAAAAGAGAGGATTCAGAAGACAGGGACATATGAGAATGAAAATATAAATGTAGCTGTAAAAACAAAGGATAGAAAAGGCCCTGCTTAGAAGAAAGCTTATAATCTAGGGGGGAAGGGCACAGCTGAAACAAGAGGAGTGAGTTTGGCTCGGAGTGGAGACTGGGACAGATGTGATGGTGTACCAGTGTGTAGTATATGGAGGAGGAGGCTAAGTAATAATAATGAGACAGGTTTTCAGTGATCATTTAAAGATTGGAAGGTTGTGGGAGTGTCTGTTCAGGTGTAAAAGGAATGCCATAAGGGGACAGCAGTGTGGATGAAGTCTTGTAGGCAGAAGTGAATGGTGGTTATCAGACATGAGGCAAGACATAGGGCAAAATGTAGATTTTAGAGAGTGTCTGTTAAGGGCAGAGTAGCGTGAGATCCTCAATTTGATAGAACTGCTTCACGAGAGGTTCAACTTTAGCAGTCCTCCTTCTGGTTTTCCCCAGGACTTAAGTTCAGGTAGTAGCAGTTGTTGATCTAGCACATGACCTGTGGGCAGGAGACGGTAGGAGGTAGTGATTAACCAGGATGTTATTGGCAGAATACAGAGCCTAGAAAAAGCCTCTAGTGAAACGCGCGTTGGCAGACGCCGCGTTTACTACTCTTTAAATCAATTACTCCTGGTAGTTTTAGATAGTCATTGTTACCTCCAAAGATTAGCAAGTAGACTCCTGGTATATAGTCCGCATAGATCCGTTTAAGGCATTATGAGTGATATATGAACCACAAATTGGTTGTAGCTATAGACGGATTCTATTTCAATCAGTGCCGTTTCCAAGATACTTACATGTAGATTGGCTAGACAGACTCCTTCTGTTGTATGGAGCTGGATATTTGTTAACAGTACTACGGTTCACACTATTATCACTACAGTGTTTCCAGGCATTTAGAACCTTATAATTTATAATTTTAGTCCTGATATAACAATAAAAGGGGACAAGTGATTTTGATCAAGCCCTCATGTATAAGAGGGGATAAGTGATACTGATCACGCTCTCACGAGGGACAATGCAAAAACCAATTAGCATAGTCACACATCAATGCTTCTTGGTAATGTAGTCCATTCAGTGTATCCAGTAGAATTACAATACCCTATTAAGATTGGAAGCACAGTTCCTCCAGGAGTTATATTATATGTCTATATACTGTTATGTGCGTATTGTCGCTAACCAATAACGATTGTCGAACCTCGATTTGTGTTTCCAAAGCACAAAGATTTATTCGCAAATAGTAGAATAAATATGCTCAAGCGAAGTAATAGTAAATACAGCCGTTACTTATTGCAGGCCCTCTGGATCCAGTGCAGTCATTCAATCCTGAAGTCTTGTGACAAGATGTCTGCACTCTGGATCACAAGCTGCTGCTTATATACACAATCAAATACAGTAATACAATGAAGATGGTATAGCTTGCATCTATTGGTCCGGGTCTAAGGAATGTCCAAGGGGTTGTCAATCATTGGCTGGTTCATCCTAAGGAATCCAAAGGAGGGGGTCATCTCTGCAGGGGGTATGCTCTGCTCTTCCCGCCCGGATTCCTTAGTCTTAAGTAGTTCATAATTCCCTATTATTCATAACTTGCGTATGCACTCTGCGATTCCCTCGCAGAGTGAACCAAACAGTAGGATATGTAACAAGGTTCATTATGATACCACTCATGATGTTATTCCTTCAACCCGTTCCGTGTATTTCACTAATATGCATGTAACTCTGATATAACATATAAATACTACTATATTTCGACATAACTGACTATGTGTTGCAACTACCATTAATGTGTACTATTTTATAAGTATGCGTGTTTGTGCGAATGTATGGTAAAAGACCAATTACTGTTGCTGCCACGTGTAGTGGATGCGTACGCCCTTTCACGCTGCAGCCTGCCCTTGTACGTCGATGCGTACCGTACGCATCTTTTCAGACAAAGACAACCAAGTTTGCTAGACTTTAATTGAAATGACTTTATCCAATTTGCTGACTTCGACAATACTCTGAAGGGAAATCCTTACAACCACTACAGGACTTAGATCTGAATAATATCTGATCTTTATGACAATTAGACAAGTTGATTTATCATAACTCAACCAATTTTGTCTTGTCAAGTTTATGGCACTGGTTTTACAATAATCAAGGAGGGAATACATGTATTTTACCTTTCAACCATAAGATGTTAATAAGAAATGACTGTTATAAAATGGAATAACCAGGGAATTGAATAACTACCTAAATAATCTTATAAACCATATTTATGGAAATTAAAAAGTATAGTTGACAAATGAGTAATAAAGCGGTTGGACAACTTATATTGTCCTTTTTAACAGTTTTATTTTCAATTCAGTTTTCACTTACTATTCATTTTTTATATTTAGCTATTAGAATGTTTTAATTGGCAATAATAAAGGAGTATTTAACAGTATTTAGAATTTATTTATCCCAATATCAGTGTCTTGTCCATACTGAGTGCCCCATTTGATCATTTCTTTTTCTTTTTTCAACTAAGTTCTATAGAATACAGAGCCGGTCAGGAAGGGGTTAGTGAGCAACTAGAATATTTAATAGCAGAACTTAGATCTAGTCAGGCAGGGGTTAATGCAGAGTAACAGACAGGCCAAAATCAGGAGCAGGAGAAGACAGCAGTTCCTTTAAATAAGCCAGGGGTCATGGCAGGGAGCGATATATATGCAGACCCATTTAACAAGCCAAGGGTCAGGAGTGAAGAAGACAGCAGAATCCTATAAACAATCCAGGTCAAACACTGATAATAGAACAGATCAGGATACAAGGCACACTAGGTGAAGCAGGAACTATCACCAGTATAGACTAGCAGCAGGAAGCGGCTTATAAAACTGGCAAACCCAATCAGAGGTTGCTGGAAGAGTAGCTGCATGAGTGCACCAGTGATTGCACAGCGGATGCTGTGCACTGAAACCTGAAGAGATGCTGGTGCTGGTTGCTATTTACATAGCAACTAGCTAAATGAATGAGACACAGGCTGAGAATATGGAGAATGCCAGCAAGAGATCAGATATGCGGCGGTGTTACCGCAGAGCTACACACATGACAGACCTAGGCATTGTTAACTGACAGGGAAGGAATGCAGATAACAGATCAGGCATACAGATGAGATCCTAATTCTTAACAGCGTAAAGGAGACGATGGATTAAAGCAGGGCTACATGTGTGAGGGGAATGACAGGTAGGAGGAGGCTGCAGTAGTCAAGGCGGGAAAGTATGAGAATTTAAAATGAATGCAATGAAAATGAAAAGCAAGTGGTATAGTGGTTAGCATTGCTATATCACAGTGCTAGGGTCATGATTTAAATTTGGACCAGTTTCCTGTCATCCTCTCATGTCTGTCTGCCTCCCAGGTTCTGTTGTAAAGTGTAAGGAAAGATGGGGGTCTGAGACCATAGACAACAATGTTTTTTAATTCAGCTTGTACATATTAGCATAAATCTCCAGCTCACATGTAGATAAGTTAGAACTAAAATAATGTGTAATTTGTCCACCTAAAGGCAGCAAAATAACCATAGTTAACACTTTATTATCATTTGGGGCATATTAATTTTAAAAAGTGTAGAGTTGCCCTTTAATCCTGTATACAAAACATCCTTTTACCTCAGACTGTTGAGATTGAAAACAATTCCTAGTAAATCCACTGGAGAGATTTAACTAATAGTGATAGCTTCATGATGACATTCCAATAAAGTGTAACATGTATTTGAGTTGTCAAGATAACATTTTAAACAGAGTTCTTCTATTTTCTTTGTAATGGAAATTGAATTGTATGCTACAAGCCCCAGCACACAGTGCAATTGCTCACTGTCATTCATGTGTAGCTAACACAGATTCTATTGAGTTTGTATTCAGATCTTTAATTGAACAGGTGGGATGGCAAGGTCCATGTTTTAAATAGCGTAAATTGAAAATGTTAAGGCATTATACAACTTTTGGACAATTGATGACAAAGTAGAGGACATGCACTAAAATGGGATATATCTTCAAATCGATAAAATATATTTATCCTGTTATTATTATTGTGATGATTTTGTATTTTATCTTTACTTCGGGTGAATCCTGCTTATAATAATCTAAACAATATGGAAACTGTAGTAACATTATGTACCACAACAGTACATTCTGATCATTACTATTCCTGGCTGTCGCCAAACGGTGTAAATGAGTGTAATGTGCACTGAGCAGTTGTGATGTCAAAAATTCAAAGGTCACAGTTCAAATCTCAATGATCTAAAGCTCAGAACCAAAATAAAAGATTTAAGGGAATGATTTAGAAAAAAATAGAATAAATGGACTAGTAGTTCCAATTCTTTTCTTGAACTGAACCCCGAGATAAAGAAGTTTTCTTACCTTTTGCCCTTGGGACTGGGGTACTAATAATTCAGTATGAAAACATTACTTGATATGCTAATCCTTTCAGCACATATTATACCAAAGCCTGTTACTAAAACAATCAAATCCTGACTACTTATGACAGTAACAATGTTCTTTTATGTGTGTGGTACCAGAGTAAAATGGAATCTCTGAAGACCTATATAATAAAACAGGCAACTGCTGTTCTATAAATTTTGTTATTTAATAACAAGGATTTATTTAGAATATTAATTAAAAATAATTACTAAACTGTGCAACCAACCTGGGCCATTGTGTATAATAAGCAACACATTAAATTAAACTTATTTGGGAAACTAAAGACATTGGCGATGTTTAGTCCATGCTGGTTTCTGGCAATAAAAACCCCTGCTGCTCATATCAAATTTATATGCTCAGTATGCAGTGTTCCCTGCTCTCATAACCTTGTTTTTTATTCTTTGTAAATTAAAAATGATGTTTTTATTACCAGTGCAGCAGAGTTTCCTCTAGGAAATGGCTCCGTAAAAATACAGTGATTCTGAAGAAAACCATTAAAAGTGTTTTTTTTTTCTTTTCCCATGATCTCTAAAATGAATTGGATTTATTGGGCTTCTAAAGGCAATACTTTGTGCCATAAAGATTCATTGAAGCATAGGAAAAATTCTTTCTCTTAAAGCAAAGTGTTGTTGGATGTACAGTATATGTCCACATTGAAGAAAACATACACATTAATATAGGTAAGCAATGTCATATATTTTCTGAAAATATCCTAGAAAGGGGAGTAGCTATACAATATCTCAGAGCCCAGAGGCATGGTGGTCATGATGTGGGGCTTGGTATTTGAGAGATGGGAGTAACCTTCAACTTTTATTTTAAATAGCAGGGCACCTCTGTTAATGCACTTATGAGTGCATTACCTCCTAAGAAGATGGTGGTGTCTGCAATATAATCGTTGCGGATCAGGCATTCTGCTTTCTCCATTTTCAGTAGTGTTTAGTTTAATGACATTTTATATTGCAAATTGGACTTTCACATTTTTTAATAGCGCTGTAAAGAAACTATTCTCTCTTGTGCACATGCTACTTTACTACATTTACTACATTTTCGAAATGGATATGGTGACTCGCGTTTATAACTAACATTGTGAAGACACATTTTTACGCTGCAGTTTAAGCTTAATATATGCGTTGTATGCCTATCGTATAAGTACTGTCATGTTTCAAGCTTGATGCACCTTGAGATACATGTGACTCAAAACACACATGTAAGACTGCAGTTTTTGTTAACGAATGCATGAAACTCTAAAACAGACATTTACTGATTTAAGCTCACATTTAAACACTATGGACACCTGATACAAATTACACTCATGGGGAATGCAATCTCATAGAAATCGCTATTACAATGTGTCACAATGCTACAATGCTCCCCCAGCGACAGGCAAGAAAAACTAAGTGATCTCTGGTGTTTCCTGCAATGCAGAGATTATTTGGGTCTAGTAATATTACCCAATTCACCTAAGGATGGAGAATTACCATGTATACAAGAAAGTTTGGCTCTGTGACACCTCTTAAAATTACAAAAGGTGCTTCTACCAAATTGATAAATCAAGATATTGCCTTCTCTCGACGCTCGTGTCTCATTGCTTCGCAATGGGGCGCTCTCCCTGGTTCCGGGCTCGCGCCCTATTGCTAGGCAACGGGACGCTACCATCTCCCTCCTGACGGCGGTCATCTGCTGCTGATCCCTTCCAATCAGAGGCTACTTCCCTTTATTTAACTAACCTTCTGTCAGTGTTCTGTTGCCAGAGCATTGGTTCACACCAGCTTCAGCGTTCCAGTTGTCTGTATCTGGTTACCTGTGTTTGGCTCCTGACCCTTGGCTTGATACTTGGACTACCCTCTCTTGTTTATCCCTGGTACTTCATTGCTCGTTCTGGTTCTGACCTTTACCTTCCTTCTGGCCATCATTTTGGATCATCCTTGTGTACTTCACTATTGTTTGGCCTTTGACCCGGACTGTTCAACCATTCCTGTTCACCACACTACCGCACTGATGACTAACTTGAAGAACCACGACCTGTGCAACTCACGCAGCCAAGTCCATACCTCCTTGCGGGGGTCCCTGGTAAGCACCATGTTAGGGTTCTGTTCACAACCACTTCCTTAATTACAGCCATGGAGTCAGACACGTGATATAAACATTTTAAACTGTTTATTGCAGAAAAGTATAGTCCAGGTAAGGCAAAAATAAACAGTAACAGTTCAGGCTGAATGGAACAATGGATTTCCAGATCTTGGCAAACAAGCAGTAAATAATAAAGAAATGCAGCAGATGACTTAACTGAAACCAGTCTGCAACAGAAGTCAGAAACATGCAGGTAAATCAGGAACAGAGAAACACATGAGCAGGCTAGGAACATCAATGACCAGCAAAGGCTTCTGGAACAAGCAGGCATAAATAGGCCACAGACAAGTGTGGCTGATAACTAGCAGTGGTAGTTAACCCCTGATAGTAGGAAAAGGCCAAACAGCAGCACCTCTGGAGGATCACAGGTACTGCAGGGTAATATACACACAGGGAAACAAGGCAAATAATAACACAGGGTAAAATGCACACAAAGATATAAGGCAGATCATAACACACCAGGGGGTAAATGTATCAAGCTGAGAGTTTTCCGGCGGGTTTGAAAAACCAATCAGATTCTAGCTATCATTTATTTAGTATATTCTACTAAATGAAAGCTAGAATCTGATTGGTTGCTATAGGCAACATCTCCACTTTTCAAACCCGCCGGAAAACTCTCAGCTTGATACATTTACCCCCAGGGGTGCGTTAAACTCCATGTCTCCCTATTTAGTAGTGCCAATACCAGTTGGTGGTGAATTCAGCATTTATAACATGACAGTTATACATACACAAATTCAAAGGTTCTTCTGTTGGTTAGAGGGTTGGGCATATGTTTTATACCTTCTATACTACCAAGTAATATATTTGCCCTCCAGAGTTCTTCATTAATACACAAATATTTTATAGAATTCAACAGTTAGACTAAGATCATCTCATGCTCTATTATACAGTTGGTTGTCTACGTCATCCAGGTCTAGGTATTATCTTGCTATATCCAAAAAAGTTTTTAAAAATATACATATTAAAAACTGCTTTGCATTATATAAAGAGGTACTGCTACTTTAGTTTCACACGAGCCTTACATCACAAATCTGTGCTATTTTACAATACCCAAGAATTGTGTTGTCCATATATAGCTGCCTGAACAGGACGCAGTTTACAGAGCACGCAGAGGCGCTCTGTGTCTCACACGCTTAGGTAATCTCTTGAGACTAAGAACTTCCCTGCACATTCTATGGGAAGTTCACATACTGATGGATGTCTGCAGCATCAACACAGCATAAGTAAGTACAATGGGCTGGGGGTGTCATATTGTGTCTGGGGGATGTCATAATATGAATGGGGTGGGGTGTCATAATGTGTCTGTGGAGGGGGGGTCATAATGTGCCTGTAGAGGTGGTGTCATAATGTATGTGGGGAGTGGGTATCATAATGTGTCTGTGGAGGGGGTATCATAATGTGTCTGTGGGGGTGTAGTGATGTGTCTGGGGTGGTGGCGTAAGGTGTGTAAGGGGTGGTGTGATATGGCTACGGGGTGAGACTCCTGCTTCTCCTTTAGTTTGCATCTCATTTTATAACCCAGACCCTGGCTTTGCTCCTTGCTAACTTCCTGGCATCATGGTGGACCTTCTGGCTTCTGAATGAACCCTGGCTTGTCTGACCCTCCTTTGACTGTGCTTGCGGACTTTTACACCTCTGTTCCAGCCATCCAGCTGACTGCTTACATGGACCTCCATGTACTCTTGGCTGCAGACAGTTACACCTTCTCTGATCTAGGGAACCTGACACTGCCATAACAGGTAGGTGAGAGCAGCTCAGTTTTAATACTTAATATGTCATGTCCAAAGAAGCACAGCCATGCCTCATGTTGACCATGCCCACAACACAATGTGGACACACCCTCTCCTGCAGTGCGGCAGCTGTGTGGTGGCCCACAACCCTTTTCTTAACCTAAAATTTTCTGTACCGGGGACCCAAATTTCTCTTACTAGTCCTGCAAATACCAGTACATCACCAGAGTACTTTTTTGCACACATTATCATATTTTAGAAATACTTAGGTACAATAGTGGGGTGACAGCAGTCTATATGTACTGCACATGATATATGAATGCAGTTTGAGGAAAACAATAAGGTAAACATCCGATATACTGCTAGAAAATGCATCTAAAATTGAAAGCATCCATGAATAACATTTATTTATTGAAAACTGCCTTAATATTCTAATTATATGAAATATTATAATGCTTCTTTATCAAATTCACCCTCATGACTGACACTGTGGAACTGCCACTAGAGTATGACAACGAACGCACTTAAAATCACAAGTGTGTTTCTTGGCTATCCAACAGCACCTGAATGGGTTAACATCCCCTATCCAGGTCAGCCAATGACTGACAAGGGGGAGTGCCTATATCATAGATATATTCTCTGGATGCACATAGGACTGTCTTTTCTACTTCACAGAAACCCATCATCCACTTCTTTTGCATGTATTAATAGGAGCTCAGTTTCTACCTTTCTTTTCCCTTCACCACAGAGCAGCACAGTTTGGTAGGAAAGCACTGTGTTCAGCATCTGATACATATGGCGCTATCGCTGATTGGCTGCAAATCACTGCCCCATTAGAGGTATGGTGTCTCTTGGTCCTTTAGTGAGGAGGACCCTTGATCTGCTTAGTGAGGGCAGGCCATTGTGAGTATAGAGGGGGTATAGTCACTCTGAAGCCAAATTAAGTACCGGACATACAATAAGGGATTAAATCCTTCGCTAAGTGGATTTAGGGCCAGTTGGTTGGTATGGTTGAGTCATCAGTCTTTAGATGTCCCGCAGTTGCTTTATCTGCCACCAATTCTCCAAATGATTTAAATAAACTGTGACCTACTATTTGCCACCTCATGAAAGTGTCCGTGTTTTTATGTACTTAGAGCATTAAAAGTATAAGGGTGATGTGTAGAGGAAAGTGACATCCACTATGTGTAGTTTAAAGACTTGGACTTTAATCAGAACTATAAACAAAGTGTCTCCTCTATATCACCAGGAGATACCCAGCATTCAGGTCAGGAAGGATGGGAAAGTACTGTCAGTCTGCCTGTTTGGCCTGTCACTGTGTCTCCTAGTCATGCTAGTCTGTATCTCACTCCTGTCATTATGTCTGTCTGTCCTGCCAGTTTGTCTTACAGTCCTGTCAATATCACTGTCTCCCAGTCTTGTCTGTGAGTCTGCACAAGCTATGTTGCTATTATGATTCAGAGTGGTAGCAAACCCACCATGCATGGTCATGTGGGTATTTTTTTAAGCTGTATACATTATGGGGCAGATTAAATTAGCAGAGTCATGTTGCTGTGCATAATATCAGCAATTGCAGAAATCTTCATTCATTTTTGCTTGCACCTCTATGATTTTAACTCTAAACATCCTACACAGGTACCTTTTGTGGGGTTTCTCAAAACCTTGCATCTAAATTAATCCATCCATATGTGTTAATTTTATTTAGTAACTAATATTGACTGTGAATGTAAATGTGTAAGTTTACCTTGGGGATATGAGAAGATCATTTTAATGTAGTGCACTTACCTTAATTTCTCATTTAATTGCCTTGTGGTGTTACTGAATGTTTACAGTATATACTCTATGAGCTCAAACACACAAGGTAGCAATACAATTATGACACAATAGCATTGTACCTCCAGTCCAGTCAGCCTCATCAACCTCATGGTGGACACAACAGAAACTCCTGTCTCTATGGTAAATGTATCTTCCATACTCAATGCAGTACAGGATGTACCTGAAACACACTGTATTGTGGACACCTAACTTCACTGCAGGTAAAATGTTATTGTATTGTGTGCAAAAACCCTTTTACCTTTTTAAACATACTGTTAAAAAACCAATCTTGTTATTAAATAATGCTAAGTGAATAAGCAACACTTTGACTCAACTGTGCTTGTTATTTATATAAAGATTATCACACAGGGTGGCTGAGTGAGAATAATCCACTTGGTAATAATATCATTAACATGTGTCCATGCCCAAGTTCCTCCCGTGTTGACTACAAAAACTGTATTTTGCTGGCTTATTGTGGCTCGTTCATTTGCTGCTACCAAATTCAAGTGATTGGAAACCCCACTTTTGCCCCTGGGATTGTATGTATAATATAACATGCAGAGACTGTACCTTAATTTTGCACTAAATTTGCCTAACCTATGGATTTGTATTGTTTCCTAAAGTTGTCCAAGATAGCGATTTTATGAATAACAGTGTTGAATTATATTAACATGTTACCTGAAATATGCTTATCCTCTGTGACTGTCAGCCGAGAATACATATGTAAACTTGAAGAAGAGGTACAAACTGGTAAAAGGAGCAAATATCATCTAATGAGACTAAGATACATATAAAACAAGATGGATTGATATGGTAGCTCTCAGTGCTGAGCAAGGAAGTAATTGTCAGGTTCCCTTCAGCTTAGATGTTTCCTAGGAAACAAAAAGGTAGAGATGGAGGAAAAGATTCCAAAGACAAGCAATTTCTGAAATTACTGTCATGTTTGTTTAAAACAACAATATGTGCTACTTTTTTTTTCTTTCACACTGCTACATATTTTATGCATTGGCAAATGCTCCAATATAACTATTAACTAAACTAGCCATTCTGTCATTGGCTGTAACATCAGAGTACAGCTGGTCAGAAATATGCCTTAATTGACAAGAAAAAAGAAATGACCACACTTGGATATATAGCAAATAAAATAACCATAGTTTTCAAACTTGGCACATAACACACAGTTTTATATGAAATCAACAAACATCTTATTGATCCATGATTCCATATTTATCCATAAATTTATATGAATAGCTTTATGTCAATAAGATGCAAAAACACTCTATATATCCTGTGTAGCTTAAACCATTCTAGTGGCAAGAATGCAAAACAGACCCCGGTCTGAGGATTATTATATAAAGTAATACTCCATTCTGATGCTTCGTGTGTACAGAAAACCCAATCAGCTTGCTAGTACACAAAGCAGACCCTAAGTAAATTCAGACCCTCAATTTTATGGTTTGTGCACAATGCACAACTCATTCTGACAGCTAGTATATAATACATCATAATTGCCTACTCTCCCAGAATGTCCGGGAGACTCCCGAATTTCTGGGAGTCCTGAGAGCAGAGCAACTTCCCGGTTCCTGGTCATTTGTTAAATTAAGTGACAAGGAGCGGGTTATGGCACGATTCACACATCATCGCAGCCCCCCCCCTCTGCTGAAATAGGTCAAAACATGTTATAACAACTTAGGGGGCATGGCAAAATGACATTATTTGGCTAGCCCCGCCCCCACACACCTACCTCACTCCCGATCTCCCATAGGCAATCTTGCCAAAGTTGGCAAGTATGCAATATATGCCCCACACTGATAGCTAGTATACATAACTGATCCCAATCCTGCTGACCTGCTACACAAACAACTACCAATCCTAGTAGCTACTATAAAAAGTAGATAACAATCTCGTTAGCTAGTATAAAAAACATAACAATAAATGTGGCTAGTGAAAAACACAGATCTGTCAACCACATGCCTGTGAAATAAACAGTTATTGTTGATTTGAAAGGCGCAAAGTTCTCTGTAGCACTGGACAGTGTGGAAAACAAAGCATACATATAGCAAAGACTTACAAAGTAGACAAAATAAATGCAAACATGCAATATTATGATCTAGTGATTGATACATATGGTAGAAAATAGTGGCAGTCTATTTCCACTGTACATTTTTCATAGTTTATAATGCTTACAAGCTATCCTTGTACTATGCATTATATGAAACATTATAAATGATAAAATTATCATTTTCATTCCATAGCTAAAGTAATGGAAAATAGCTGTGTTAATAAAATTTACTTCAAAAGATGCTTTCAAGAAAAATATTTTTCAGCTAAAAAAAAAAGTAATTTAAGTGGTCGATAGTCCAACTCTTGCCAACCTCATTTTGTTTACAGTGTAATCATAGATGTCAAATCATTACCAGGGACACTTTGCTGCTGATTACGTGTAACCCGTTGATGAATGATTTATCTGGAGTGACCGAGAGTTTCATTAGCTGCTTAGCCAATCAAAATAATTTTCTTACACTATCTGTTTGTGATCAGGGTTGCTAAGAAGAATTTCATGCTCCAGTACAGCAATTTATTGGGGCTTCTTCCAGCTGCTGAAGTTGTCATGGCCACACTAGTTTGGTGGCTCCTAACACTACTAGTTATTCAGTGATGGGAACAGTTATTATTATTATTATTATTATTAATATTATTTATTTATAGGGCGCCACTAGGTATCCGTAGCGTGGTACAGGGACAGACAGAAATACAGTACAGGGTGAGACATCACGGAACAGTTAACAAAAAGCACAGTAACTCGGAAGCTCAAAGTACAGCTAGATGACAGGCGAGAGCCCCAGCGGGGTAGCTAGAGGGGTAGAAGGGCCTCACGGAAGAGACAAGGAGCTGGAGAGCAGAGTTAAGGTGGTGGAGAACAGGAGGAGAGGAGGCCCTGCTCGAAGGAGCGTACAATCTAAGGGGAGGGTAGGACGGACAGAGACGCAAGGGTAGGAGGAGGAAAGGGGGAGAGCGGAGGCAAAGACAGAGGGGAGGGGGGAGAGGAGAGCGACGAGGAGGGAGGTAGGTGGGAGACAGGATGGAGGGCAGTTAAGTGGGGGACTGGAAGGCTATAAGGAAGAGGTGGGTTTTTAAGGCCCGTTTGAAGCTGGACAAGTTGGGTGAAGTTCTGATGGAGCGGGGGAGCTGGTTCCAGTGGAGGGGGGCAGCACGGGAAAAGTCTTGGATGCGAGCCTGGGAGGAGGTGACCAGGGGGGAAGAGAGGCGACGGTCATTGGCCGAACGCAGAGGGCGGGATGGAGCATGGATGGAGATGAGGCTGGAGATGTAGGGAGCGGTGGAGTTGGAGAGGGCCTTAAAGGTAAGTGTAAGGAGCTTGAACACGATTCTGTAGGGGAAGGGGAGCCAGTGAAGGGATTGGTAGAAGGGGAGACAGAGGAGGAGCGGAGAGAAAGGAAAATAAGCCGAGTGGCAGCATTGAGAACGGAGCAAAGGGGGGCGAGATGAGAGTGGGGGATGCCAGTAAGGAGGAGGTTGCAGTAGTCTAAGCAGGAGATGATAAGAGAGCGGACAAGAGCTTTAGTGGCATCTTGGGAGAGGAAGGGCCGAAAGGGCGCGATGTTGCGCAGCTGGAAGCGGCAAGATTTTGCAAGTGAGAGAATGTGAGGGGCAAAGGAGAGAGAGGAGTCGAGGATGACACCGAGGCAGCGAAGTTGAGGAACAGGGGAAAGAGAGGAGTTGAGTACAGTGATAGAGAGGTCGGAAGGGCAGGGGGAATGAGCGGGAGGAAAGACAATTAGTTCGGTTTTCGCAAGATTAAGTTTGAGAAATTTAGAGGACATCCAGGAGGAGATGGCAGAGAGGCAGTCGGACACCCTGGAGAGGAGGGAGGGAGAGAGATCAGGAGAGGAAAGGTAGAGTTGGGTGTCATCCGCATAAAGGTGGTACTTGAGACCAAAGGAGCTGATGAGTTTGCCCAGGGAAGAGGTGTAAAGAGAGAACAGTAGGGGTCCGAGAACAGAGCCTTGGGGGACCCCTACTGGAAGGGAGGAGGGGGGGAGAGAGATCCAGAGGTGGTGAAAGAGAAGGAACGGTCAGCAAGGTAAGAGGTGAACCAGGACAGGATGGAGTCAGAGAGGCCAAAGGATTGAAGGGTGTGGAGCAGGAGTGGGTGGTCAGCGGTGTCAAAGGCCGCTGAGAGATCCAAGAGAATGAGAAGGGAAAAGTGGCCCCTGGCCTTAGCAGATAGGAGATCATTGGATGTTGTGGCCAGGGCAGTTTCGGTGGAGTGGAGAGGGCGGAAGCCAGATTGGAGAGCGTCAAGGAGGGAGTGCTCAGAGAGGAAGGTGGAGAGGCGGCTGCAGACGAGTCTCTCAAGTATTTTGGAGGCAAAGGGGAGAAGAGAGATGGGGCGATAGTTGGAGAGAGAGGTGGGGTCAAGATTAGGTTTCTTGAGAATGGGGGAAACAAGAGCGTGTTTGAAGGAGGAGGGGAAGATACCGGTGGAGAGGGACAGATTAAAGAGGTGGGCGAGGTGGGAGCAGGTGGTGGGGATAGGGTCAAGGGGACAGGTAGACGGGGGGAGGATGAAATGAGAGAGTGGACTTCTTCGCCCGTAGTGGGGCGGAAGGAGAAGAGGGATTGGTGGCTGGGGGGAGAGGGAGGACGAGTGGGGGGGCAGGCGGGGGAGGGGAGGTGGAGAATTTAAGTCGGATGGCCTCGATTTTAGAGGAGAAGAAGGAGGCAAAGTCAGCGGCGGTAAGGGAGGAGGGTAGAGGAGGGGGAGGGGGGGACAGGAGGGTGTTGAAGGTGGCGAAGAGGCGGCGGGGGTTGGAGGACTGGGAGGAGATGAGGGATTTAAAGAAAGATTGTTTGGCGAGAGAGAGGGCGGAGCTGTAGGAAGATAGGATGAACTTAAAATGGAGAAAATCAGCCAGGGATTTTCTCCAGTGTTGCTCGGCCGTTCGGGAGCATTTTTGGAGGAAGCGGGTGAATTTGGAGTGCCAGGGTTGGGGTTTGGAGCAACGGGGGTTGACAGAATGGGTCGGGGCGACGGCGTCGAGAGCAGAGGTGAGCGTAAGGTTGTAGAGGGAGACCGCCAGGTTGGGGCAGGCCTGGGAGGAAAGGGGAGAAAGGAGAGTATCGAGAGTAGAGGACAGAGTAGTAGGATCAAGAGCGTCAAGGTTGCGCCTGGACTGAGTAGGAATGGGCGTGGGGAGGGGGGGCGGGGGAGGAAGAGAGAGAGAAAGAGAGAAGATGGTGGTCGGAGAGAGGAAAGGGAGAGATGCAGAAGTCAGAGAGATTACAGAGGAAGGAGAAGACTAGGTCGAGGGAGTGACCAAGGCAGTGGGTAGAGGAAGAGGTCCATTGTGTGAGGCCAAGGGAGGAGGAGAGGGTGAGCAGTTTAATGGACGCAGGGTCAGTGGGGTTGTCGATAGGAAAGTTAAAGTCGCCAAGGATGATGGAGGGGAGGTCAGAGGAGAGGTGGTGAGAAAGCCAGGCGGCAAAGTTGTCAATGAAGAGGGAGGTGGGACCAGGGGAGCGGTAGATGACAGTGACGCGGAGGTGGATGGCGTAGAAGAGACGAATAGAGTGGGCTTCAAAGGAGGAGAAGGAAAGAGAGGGTTCAGGGGGGATGACACGAAAGGTACAGGCAGAGGAAAGGAGGAAGCCCACACCACCGCCTTGACGGGCTCCGGGTCTGGCGGAGTGGGTGAAGGAGAGGCCACCATAGGAGAGAGCGGCGGGGGAGGCAGTGTCAGAGTCGGAGAGCCAGGTTTCAGTAATGGCAAGAAGGTTAAAAGAGTTGGACAAGAAGAGGTCATGGATAGCGGTGAGTTTCCATGACAGTTGCATTGGTTTTATATTTTTATATCAACAAGAGAACTGCACTGAAAAAAATTCTTTAGTGTTCTCTTTTAATACTATTAACGTCTTTACCAGAAAAGGTATCTTGTGTGAAATGTATCCCTGGCAGTGCTGTTTGAAGCAACAAATGTTATTGCTGTTAAAGGATTGAGGGTTTGTTTTTCACTCGCCCTATAGTTCTATGGGGAAATAGTATAAGTGTGAAAAGTCCTTCTTTTTAATAGAGCAAAATGGTGAAAGATAGAATGGCCTAAAGCAAAATAATATGTAGTGTGAGAATTGAATTGGCTCCCTATTGTGGTGCACATAATATGACACATAATAAATGAGAAGTAGATATTTAACATGCCCAATATAATTCTGCATGTTCTTTAACTTCATGTCAATCACATACAACCCCTTCCTTACCAACTACAGCTGCATATGTTGAAAAACAGCTTTATATTAACCAATAGCCAAAATTGCAAAATCAATTTGAGTCCCGACGCTATTATAAAACAACACTGTAAAAAAGTGTAGACCTTATTCTCTGATTCTTTGTTTTTATCAGACATTAATCTCTTATGTATATAATTACAAATACAATATAAACCCCTTCAAATTTTAGCTTAGCCCTCTGTTCCTCTCCAGTTCTACAATTACCAGACTTTACCCGGAGGTTCTTCCTCCAAGCCGGTGGCGGCTTAGGTGCAGTCTTATCGCAGGAGAAGGATAAAGCAGAGAATCCTGTCTTATATCTGAGTTGGAGTTGCTTCTGAGGGAACAAAAGTATGCAACTGTGGAGAAGGAATGTCTCGCCATAAAATGAGATACAGAAGCTCTGCACTATTACCTCCTAGGCAAAGAATTCTCATTGACAGTGGATCATGAAACATTGCAACCAGGAGGTAAATGCCAAGGTAACCTTGGCACTGCAACCTTTCAGATTCCCAGTGTAACATGCGCCGGGAATTTTGCATAAAAATACAGGTGCATTGTCACTGAAATTTGCACTCCTTTGTGAAGTCCACCCTTCCCCTACTTGGTGAAGCTAGGGGGAGGGGTATGTGACAAAGGGAAGTCTTTTCCGCAGGCTTCTAAAAGAGGAGTTAGGTATTTAGCTGGCAATCTTCAGAGAAAGACTGCAGATAAGTGAACTACTGTACAAATGTGTACGCTAAGTTAAAGTGATACAGCTGGAGGATGTATGTGTGACAAAATAATAGAGAGTCTGATTTAACTTACATATTATCAAGTGGTTTAAAATACATCCTTTCAACAGCAAACTGCAGGCTGACAGGGTGTGTCTGCAATTAAACAGAGCACCTGCAAAGAACTCCCTTTTAAAGGCAAGGCGGCAGTGTCATCTATTCATCAAGTTAGGGCTGAGGAGTGTAAACTATTTAAACCTGTCTTTTTCTTTTATGTGTGTGACTGATGCCAGACAGTGGCCCGTGTCTAGGGAGCTGGTCTCTGTTACTTTAGCATTAGGTTTGCCAAAAAAGTGTGTGCAACTTCATGTTATAAATGACTTTGCCATCCTGGCAATAAAAGCAAAGTTAAAAAGCATAAGTTGTTCATGTGTGCATCACCCGAAGTGTGTCCGTGACATAGCCCCGATAGCATTTGCCATTATAACCTATAGGGAGAGCATCGCAAGAGAGGGATTTTCTGATCCCTCTCTGGCAGTCTTCGTGCTCCCCCATCACAAAGTCAGCCATGCCTTTAAAACCTGTTAGTAAAATGTTCGCAATTGCGATCACTTTACCACTGTCCCAGCTAATTAATTTCAATAAATTGTAACGCTAGCTCATTTCTTATCATTGCAGTAAGGAGAGTAGTTATTAGAGGTAAGTGAAATGTTGAAAACTATTCTGCAAAATATTTGCCTCATACCACATCTATATATGAAATTTTGCATGTCCAGCCAGTGGAATTTGACTGTATTCAAATATGAGTTCTGTATTTGCATCTATGTTCTTCCTGCCAGCATTGCATCATATAATAATAAAATTATAACGTTCAAGTTGTTTAGCATGTTGTAACAATTTTTTAATGAATACTAAAGCCCTATTATGCAGCAATTGTCCATAATATAATATAATCGGAGAGTTTGGCATATAAAGCACACAAAAGATTCCCAGGGTCTGATTCATCAAGACACGTATCTGCCAAATTTGTGCGTATCGCACACAAAATCACACTGCCCGTGCCCTGAAACAGGCCATACACAACTTACAATCTAAATCCCCTAACATACACACACACACACACACACACACACACACACACACACACACACACACACAGAAAGACTAGGGTTAATTTGATAGCAGCCAATTAACCTACTAGTATGTTTTTGGAGTGTGGGAGGAGATTAGAGCACTCGGAGGAAACCCACGCAAACACTGGGAGAATATACAAACTCCACACAGATAAAGCCATAGTCAGGAATTGAACTCCCCAGTTCTGTGAGGCAAAAGTGCTAACTACTAAGCCACTGTGCTGCCCCATAGTACAGCAGTAGAGCAGAGCAGACCTACACCAGAATTCATCAGCGCACGTATCTTGAGATCCATCGGGAGTATGCAGAACCGATTTGATGTGTGTTTTTAAACAAACACACGTTGCGCTCAGTATGCATGCCTTGATGAATCAAGCCCACAGAGTTAATGTAACTACCAGTTGCCCAGTATATAACACAAGAATAGTTGTGTAGACTCCTCAACAGTTCCCCATCTCCCTCTATGGTGCTGCCACTTAATAATATTAATGATTGAGCTGATCAATTTAGATAACATAGCAAGTACTAGCAACCTGGGCTCTTACAATTCAATATTACAGTTGCATACCTACCAACTGTCCCAATTTAGGTGCAACAGTCCTGATTTGAGGGTTCTGTACCACCATTCTAACTTCAGACTTTATGGATTCACAACACTACCTTCAGATGACAGCTGTCAGATAACAATTACTCTGAGGATTCACACACTAGCTCCAGATGACAGCTGTCAGATAACTTTTTACAATGACAGATATCTTTTCTCAAATCCTGTAATCAGCACTCTGCTAAGAAAAGCAATTTAGCTAGTCAATTCACCTCGACTACTGCACAGCTTTCTTTAGTTTGCAATCAGCCCTACAGTGAAAAGGTCAAGTTAATCAGAACAATGTATCTCACCTGTTTGTAGCGTTTATAAGTTTCTCAGTTCTACCAAACCTTTGCAGGAGCAAAGTTTTGTTTTGGATTTCTTATTTTGTGTTCGGAAGACTTGTGTAGTTGAACTGTACATCATGATTCTATTTTCTCTAATCCTTTCATCTCGGCTTCTTCCCCCACTTTTCTACCTTCTCCAGTCCTTTGACTTTACCTTTGTCCATCACTATTCTACCTTCTACAATCCTTTGAGTGCAGCTTGTACCTCACTACCAGTCCTCTCAGGACTAAGCAGCTTAGCCAGACACGGCGTGTCTCTGATAGATACCCCAGCTAATTGTATCTTCCGTCCATTGCTGTTCTGTAGCACCTAGTGCACATGGTAATAAATGGGTGTTTTGAGGGGAGGTGGCTTAGGGGCAACCTAATGTTTCATGAGCATTAGGCAGACCACTGGGGATAATTTAGGAATGAAACACAAAACACTGTGTGTGGGCAGCACAGTGGCCTAGTGGTTAGCACTTCTGCCTCACAGTGCTGGGGTCATGAGTTCAATTCCCGACCATGGCCTTATCTGTGTGGAGTTTGTATGTTCTCCCTGTGTTTGCGTGGGTTTCCTCCGGGTGCTCCGGTTTCCTCCCACACTCCAAAAACATACTGGTAGGTTAATTGGCTGTTATCAAAAATTGACCCTAGTGTCTGTCTGTGTCTGTGTGTGAGTGTGTGTCTATATTAGGGAATTCAGCTGGCAGTTATTCCACATTCAAGCTTCCAATCTGCCAGCTGCTCCCTTTAATCTGGTGCTTACATTAAGCTAAAAACCTAAAAAAAAAAAATGTAAAGCCAAACAAACACACATTTTTGGGACATGATGTGTAAAATGAGGTATATATAGATAATATTTGATGTGTATAACTGCGCTCATTCTCTCTTAGTATGTTAATGGATGCCACTTGTTATAGTTGTTTAAATAGTGTTTTAATCCACAGCATTATTGAAAGATCTTTGTAGATAGCAACACATTAAAGAGGAAGAACATACTAATAATTAGAGATGCTCACTGACCCCCGTGAAGTGGTTTTAGTTTTGGATCTGGATTAGATTTGTGTTTTGGTTATGATTTTGGCAAAACCACCCTCGTGTTTTGGTTTTGGTTTTGTATTTTTCTAGAAAAATTGCTACAAATATGCTAAAATCACCTTACATTATTATTAACTTCAATAACACTAATTTCAAGTCATTTGCAGTCAATTTTGACCACCTCACAGGTCACGTTATTATTTTCATACACTTTAGGACAAATACTACAGCGACCTGGCTGGATGCTAAGTGACAAAGCAATGACTCAAACACACTGCAGTTCCTGCCATATCTAGGACACATTGGCACACAGCAGTGGCACAAAAGAAAAGTGGGGCAAGATGGAATGTCCTTGGATCATGAAACCAGTTATGGTTCATTTGATCTCTCCACCTGTTTCTTGGATAAGTGAGGTAATTCTACAGCTAATACATGGCAACGAGCGCTGACCCCGCCCATTGGCACACAGCAGTGGCAGAAAAGAAAGTCAGAAGAAAAGCCTGCAAGGCCTAGTATTTGTATTTCAGCAATGACAATTAGCAATGGAGCAATGGAGCTCTTCTCTTTAGGTGTATATAACACCATACAATTTTTTGTGCAAATGTAGAAGAAAAGCCTGCAAGAACTAGTAGTTGTATTTCTGCAATGAGAATTACCAATGGAGCTCTCCTTTCTGTGTGTTACCTATATAACACTGTAGAATTGAACTGCAGAATTACATCAACCCTGTAAGCACTATTATTTGTATTTTTCTGCAATGACATTTACCACTGGAGCTATGGAGCTCTCCTGCATGTCACTGATTACTTTTTTTAACACTGCTACTCCCTCCTCTTTCAATTCTATCTATTTGCCTGTACAACTGCTCTACACTCTATGCTACCCCTTCTCTGTCCCTCTCTCAAATGGCGCTAGAACGCTGTGGAGGGAGGTATTTATAGATTCCAAAACTCGAGAGATCCAAGATCCGACGACGTCACAATGACATTTTGCCTCGTTTTCGATTCCGAAAAAGCGGGAAAGTACCAAGCCGACTCGGCTCGGTACTCGGTTCCACTAAGTTTGGGCGTGTTCGGTTTCCGAGGAACCGAGCTTGAGCATCTCTACTAATAATCCAATAAAGCTATTTAAAACTGCAGTTTTTCCCAAAAGATAAACTGGTCTATTTATTATGTAGAGAAATGCGCTATCTCTGGCAAAAACTGGTGTCTTCTTGGAGATTTGGCTTCTTCCTAACTATCAAGGACAACTGACTTTCTCTGGTGAAGGCTTGTACTCATGCAATCTTCCTATCGCTATCTCCATTTTAGTATAGCAGAAAATATTAATAAGAAAAATGCTTTATTTAAATAAAGCTTTTTTTTCTAATTGGAATTAAGGGAAAATATTTAGTTAAGGTTTCCAGTACCACTGTACATGAGTGAACTGGCAACCTGGATCCACATGCCCAAATGCACCAAAATAGGCTGGCAAAGTGATAAGATTTCTCTTATAGCTGCCAGCCAGTATTGCTGGGCAGACAAGTATCACTCAGCTTGATAAATTGTATGGATAGGAGATTTTCTATCTCTGGGATAAGCAGCAATACAATACCAGCCTTAATAATAAATATGCATATATATTAAAATTTAATAGGGATATTAAAAACATCAAAACAGTTAAGATTATGCTTTCTGAACACATTCACTATAGGACTCTATTCTACTTCTCATAATAGTTATCATTTAACATACTGGGGCTCATTAATGATGTAGTAAAATGCAGTTGTGCAGACAAAGCTCCACTTACATATAACATTTTGATGATAGGGAACCTAATTTAGGAAACACACTAGAAGAACAGCAAAACATCTTCGTAGATGGTCTGACCAGTGCATTTGGCCTTTTCCCCACTCTTGGGAGACCCTTCCACAAACTAGAAGTGTACCTTGGGAGGCAGAAAATATTCAAGAAATGCATTGTGCAAAAGAGTAAATGTTACACCCAAAGTCCAACCTCCAACCACTTAAAAAGCATTAAAAGTATTTCTCCTCCAATACTATTCAGTTTAGTCGAATTCATGTTTTAAATTAGTGAGGGGACTTCAAGGCTGTCTATATCACATGTGGTATTGTGTGTTTGAAGCTCTTTTTACATTGGGCAAAATGTGCCTGCAAATGCGCTTCTCTGTTACAGTGCAACTAAAAAGTAGCAAATTGCAAACTATATTAAGCTAGGATGATACCTGATATCCGCTAGCTCTTAGCTAGTGCAAAATACAATTCCTTTTCTGCTGCTTAATAGGCTGTAAGCCCTTCTGAAAAGCAAGGAACACAACTAAAACCCCTTACCCTTTATTTCATTTCTCGCTCTACAAAATTAAATACAATTTTTGCACTGCAGCAAAACTAGGCTCAACAGTGTGCCTGATCCATACAGGGCCGTCAAGAAGAATTTCAGACCCTTGTACAAAAACTTTTTGGCCCTTTTCTTACTTTGTACCTTACCCTAAGTAAAGCAAGGTAAATCCTTGGTTCTCCCAACTCCTCTCATCAAAACTCTACTCCTATGTGACTGCTACCATCTACCATCTTTCATTGGTGTCACCCACTAATTTTTCATTAATTTCAACTACTTTGCTTTGCTCCCTCTAGCAAAGAAACATGATCAGAAAGACTGCACAAAAAACAATGGATTTAAAAAATATATTAAAAATAAATACATTTCTAAAACAATAAACATTAAACTTGAAATAAAATAAGTGATACTATCCCCTTACTTTGTTTCCCTTATTACTGTCCCCTTAAGTTTACTATATATAATATAATAGTTCAATAGCCTTATTAACTTAAAATTAAAAAGAGTGGGTTTCCAAAAGAGACTGATACTTAATGCTGGTTTTTTTTTACTTTTGCAAACAATGCAAATAGCAGTAAAAAAAAAAGGCAATGATCACAAAAAGTGAAGAATGTCTTTGGGGGTGTGAAACTGCACAATATCAATACCTGTTTGAAGGGAATTTTTATTGACTCCTGGGGGTAAATGTATCAAGCTGAGAGTTTTCCGGCGGGTTTGAGAAACCAATCAGATTCTAGCTATCATTTATTCAGTACATTCTACAAAATGATAGCTAGAATCTGATTGGTTGCTATAGGCAACATCTCCACTTTTCAATCCCGCCAGAAAACTCTCAGTTTGATACATTTACCCCCTGGTCTTCAAATCTCCAAATCAGCCAAAATGTAGTTTTTGTTAAAAAACAAAAAAATTCTGGACGTATCCTTTACACACTGGATGTATTCTGCTCTGATACTAGCATAAATAATGTGCGTTGTAAAATGTATTTCCAAACACAGCTTACTAGAACAGACTGTGAAGTAGAACATAAATAATTACATAAATAAAATATCATAAATATCATAATCATGGAGTGTTGGTTAGGGGTCAGTAGACACGTCATCTAATTTCTTGTGCATGGTAAGGATTGTACCATGCATGAGAAATGTTATATTTCAGTGTATCTTGTTGTTTTTGGTATGGTTTGGAAAAATATGTAACTTGCCTTAAGCAAGGGACTCTTAATCAAAACTGTTGGGGCGAAGAGGGGCTGCGATGTAGGTCATCCACCTGTGGGCCTCACTCTGCTCTTCTGAGCATGATCTGAGATAAAAATGGGTGCGTACAATGGTGGAACTGCCTGCACCCATCATTAATGCCACACTCACTAGTAATAACCATGCTTGTTGCTAGGTGTGCAGCGATTAAGGACCCCATAGCTGCTGCTACTCCTGCAACAGCGGTAGTTCCGCCCCTGGCTGTAGCAATAATTTACATGTAGTCTTTGCTCTATACTCTTTAAAAAAAGCACTAAAGCCCACATTTTTTTCAGCGATGAACCATGAAAGCAAAATAAGTATTTTAGTGGTAACCTATCATTGCACTGCAGTCTGTTACAAAATAAAGTATTACCATCTCATTCCTTAACAAATGTAGTCTGCTTTTATACAAATATCTGTCTGTCTGTCTGTCTGTCCGTCCGTCCGTCCGTCCGTCCATCTATCTATCTATCTATCTATCTATCTATCTATCTATCTATCTATCTATCTATCTATCTATCTACCTATATCAAACCATACCTCCCAACATGTCACTCAGTCATTTAGGTAGTGTAGGTCAAGGGCTACAGTAAAGCTACTGTATGATATTATCGAAGTCAGCAAATTGGATAAAGTCCTTTCAATTAAAATCGAGCAAACTTGGTTGTCTTTGTCTGAAAAGATGCGTACGGTACGCTATGGCGTACAAGGGCACGCTACGGCGTGGAAGGGCGTACGCAGCTACTACACGTGGCAGCAAAAGTATTTGGTCTTATACCATACATTCGCACAAACGCGCATACTTGTAAAATAGTACACATTAATGGTAGTTGCAACACATAGTCAGTTATGTCGAAATATAGTAGTATTTATGTTTTATATTAAAGTTATATGCATATTAGTGAAATATATGGAACAGGTTGAAGGAATCATATCATGTGTGGTATCATAATAAACCTCTTAACATTTGCTACTGTTTGGTTCACTCTGCGAAGGAATCGCAGAGTGCATACACAAGTTATGAATGATAGGGAATTATGAACTACTTAAGACTAAGGAATCTTGGCGGGAAGAGCAGAGCATACCCTCTGGAGAGATGACCCGTTCCTTTGGATTCCTTAGGATGAACTAGCCAATGATTGACAGCCCCTTGGACCTTCCTGAAACCTGGACCAATAGAAACAAGCTATACCATCTTTATTGTATTACTGTATTTCTGTGTGCATATAAGCAGCAGCTTCGCATCTAGTGTTCAGACATCTTGTCCCCAGACTTCAGGATTGAATGACTGCACAGTGGATCCAGAGCGCCTGCGATAAGTAACGGCTGTACTTATTATCACTTCGCTTGAATATATTATACTACTTTTTGCGAATAAATCTTTGTGCATTGGAAACAAAAATCGAGGTTCGACAATCGTTATTGGTTAGCGACAATACGCATTTAACGATTTGGGGGCTCGTGAGCTTTGGAGGTTTCGTTGCCGGACGATACGAAAGACCAACGGATTTCGGTTCCGCAACAAAGGGTGGAGATGCGTCATATACGGGTAAGAACGCAATGTGTTCAAAACCTGAATTTTACTCTGTGTTGTGAAGCCGAATGTCCGTTTTGCATTGTCTAGGGCACGCTAACTAGAACCAAGGGACAAAAGAGAAAATTGTTTCTTTTTACTGTCATTGTGCGTTTTAACTGTATTGCATTGCTTAGCGTATGTGTATTTCCTGCTGTGCGTACGCGAACTTCCGGTAGATTTGCCACGTGGTTAAACAATCGTTTTGATAGTTATTATATGTGCATAGTATAATTACTTGTGAAAACCTCTGAGACATTATTACTGTTGTTGGGAACTTTTGATTTTCTGCGCAGAAAAGGTGTATAGTGTGTGATTTTGTAACGTAGATACACTGTTTACTATTCATTGTGCTCAGTTGCTGTCTGACGAGGCGGATTGCCCAACTGAAGGACGGTATACAGGGCAGGTATACCGAAGGCGAAAACCGGGTTTTCGCAAAGCACTACCAATAGATCGAAAGGTTTGCTAATAACTAGTATTGGTAGGCAGTGCGATCTAACCGCACGACAACCGTTAGTGCGAATTGGTGAAGCAGCTAGGAGGAATTATATTGGAAAGGCTGGTTGATTGTATCGACTTTGTTCTCCCAGTTATAATAAACTCAACAGATTTTTGTGGTTTAGCCAGGGTATCGAGGAGCTGATAGCCCTTGGGTCCCACAGTGATATTGTCTGTGTTAGGGGTCCTTGTTTAGTACAAGAGGAAGCGAGTGGACGCGGCTTGAGCAAATACATCCACGGCCAGTAAGAGATCTCTAGCGGTAGAGTGTTTGTAGCAAATTGTTGAAAGTGTTCTGCATAGATTGGTGTTGTTCAACATAGGTGCTAAGCATACGCTAGAGATGGCCAGTGTACTGCCTAAGGAAAGTCCTATTGGTTCAGCGAGATTTCTCATGTGTAAGAAATATGGTGCATACGCAACTGCGTATTGCGACACGTGGGTCAAGATGACTAAAGATTATGATAGGCCTTTCCCAACAATAGGGAGTTTTAATGCAGAGGTACTAAATACTGTAAAAGATAAAGTATGGTTGATTAAGTCAACGAAAATGAGAAATAGACATAATGATTGTTTAAAATTGTGGCAAATGGAAGGTAATACGTGGCAGAGCAGCGAATGCACAGCGGAAGTAGCCGTGGCGAAAAGCGCACGCAGGGCGGAAGTAGCCGTTGAGAAGCGTGGCGTACTCAGCGCAAGCGCATCCCCGCCACCTTATGTGGCGGGAGTGGTAAGTACAGCCGTTACTAAAACCAAAAAAAGAGAAATTGCTAAATTGTATCCTGTTTTAAGCCAGTTTAAAACAAGTGTATCAGAAGATGAAGATGAACCCACTGTGATTTCGGCCATTGCTCATGCTGTTAATATGCTAGAGGTTCAGCGTAAGTATGGGAAAGGAGCAATGGCTGAGATAGGTGAGAGTAGTGTGATCACTAGGAGTGATAGCGTTCTAAATCTTGAAACAGCAGATCTGGTAGTGACTTCTGAAAACAGTGAACCAGTGGGTGCGTACCCAGTCTGCACAATATCAGTTCCCAATGGGAAACCGGATAAGGATGGTGTAGTTCCTTTAAGAAATGTTACAATGCATTGTCCCTGGACTAGATCAGACTTACGTTTCATTATGACTGAATTCCCAGATCCTAGAAAAGAGTTGGCTAAATGTCAGAAGTTTGTTAAAGACTTAGGAAATGCACACAAACTAACCGATAAGGATTGACGGGTAGTGTTGAGGGCGTGTCTTCCTCCCAATACTAATGTACAACAATTCATCAAAGATTGTTCGTTGGAGGAAGATGACACCTTGACGACTGAGATTAACCAAGAGAATATAGAACAAATTGTTAAGCATTTAGCCATCTATTTTCCGGTAATAACGAATTGGAGTAAAATTTTCACCATCAAACAGAAAGATAGTGAGACAGCAGCAGATTACTTCATTAGAGCTATAGCAGCGATAACACGGTTCACTGGGATATCAAACATAGGGGAGGACCCACATCATAGGGAAGTAGCTGTAGGAGTATTAATGGATGGCCTCAGAGAAAATTTAAAAACCAGAGTACAAACCACATTATCTAATTGGAGAGGCATCACAGTAGATTCTCTTAGGGAGTCTGCTGTGGAGCATGACAAAAACCTTTTTAGAAAGAAGGAGGAGAAAAGTGATAGGTTAATGACGGTGAGTATACAGGCTCTAGAGGGAATGCATACACGACCACCAGCATACAACCCACATAATAAGAAACATAGAGTGATCAGATGTTTCAATTGTAATGAAGAAGGACACGTTAGGAGGGATTGTAAAAAAGACCGATACAACCCCAGAGGTGGGACACATAGATATCCTCCAAGGAAGAACTCACATAGAATAGAAGACTCACATCTACCCGCACATATTATAACAGCAAATATTGCGGGGGGAAAATGATCGCTAGGGGTCAGGTCATACCTGTAATCTACAGCCAGTGAGGTTAACTGAGAGTCAGAGTGAAGAACCAACAATGATAGTTGACATAGCTGGTAGGAAATAAACCTTTCTTGTAGATACAGGGGCGGCACGATCTGTGATAACCTCTCCTTTCAATCTACAGGTGACCAGTAAAACTATTCCAGCTATGGGAGTAATGGGAAGAGTGTTACATTATCCACTAACTAAACCTGCTGAAGTTACTATCGGGCCCCTGTATTCCAAGTATTTGTTTCTCTTGGCTGCGGCGGCTCCTACTAACTTACTAGGGAGAGACTTGTTATGTAAAATGGGATGTGTCATATACTGTACTTCAGATGGTGTGTTCCTAGATATACCCGAGAAGGTCGCTCATGAGCTACAGGACATATTGGATACCCCTCAAAGATTAATGTTACACTCTACTGTTATAGAACACAGTCCATCTCAAGTAAAGGGGATGTTGCTGGAAATACCAGGTTCACTATGGACCAAAGATGGACAGGACACTGGACTGATGGCAAACGTAGCCCCTGTCATGGTCAATCTAAAAAGTGGTAGGATAGCTCCAAAAATCCCACAGTATCCATTAAAACGGGAGGTGGAACTAGGGGTATATCCTGTTATTGAAAGGCTGTTACAACAAGGGATTTTAATTCGTACAGCCAGTACAGCAAATAGTCCCATTTTCCCTGTGAAGAAGAGTGGGGGGAGGTGCTATAGATTAGTCCAGGACTTAAGGGGAATTAACAAAGTTGTTGAGAGCCAATTCCCCGTAGTGCCGAATCCAGCTGTCATCCTCATGCAGATTCCACCGTCTGCTAGTCATTTTACTGTCATTGATCTATGTTCTGCTTTCTTCTCAGTCCCTCTTCACCCTGACTGCCAATACCTTTTTGCATTCTCCTACCGGGGGGTGCAATATACATGGACCAGACTAACCCAGGGGTTCATTGACAGCCCCAGTATTTTCTCCCAAGCCTTACATGACTGTTTTCAATCCTTTCAACCCCACAATGGGTCTGTTCTAATTCAATATGTGGACGATTTGTTGCTGTGCTCTGATTCTTTTATGTCATGTTTACATGATACTAAATTGTTGTTGCTTCATCTTTCACAAACTGGGCACAAGGTGGCAAAGGATAAATTACAGGCATGTCAGACTAAGGTCAAATACTTAGGACACTGCTTCACTAAGGGGCTAAGACACCTGACAACCGACAGGATTGAGGCCATACAACACATGACTCTGCCGCAGAGCCAGAAGCAGATTCGTACTTTCCTGGGGATGTGTGGATACTGTAGATCCTGGATCCCAGGTTTTTCTATTCTGGCATTACCATTGCAGGAGCTAGTCTCTTCCTCAAAACCAGAACGTGTCGTACACACAGAAGAGTCAGAGCAAGCATTCTTTAATCTTAAAGATAGTCTTACTAGAGCACCTGCATTGGGAATACCTGATTATGAAAAGCCTTTTGAGCTATTCTGTACAGAAGCTGATGGTTGTGCAGCAGGTGTCCTCACACAGAAACATGGTGACGCTAGCAGACCGGTAGCATACTACAGTGCACAATTGGACAATGTGGCAAGATCACAACCAACATGTCTCAGAAGTGTAGCAGCAACTGCTCTTCTGGTAAGTAAGAGCGAGGACGTAGTATTAGGACATAATTCAACTGTCTATACACCCCATGCTGTATCAGCTCTTTTAAATTCAGCCCAAACCAGACATGTTTCTTCAGGTAGATTCACAAAGTGGGAACTAGCCCTGATGGCACCCTCAAACATCACCATCAAACGATGTAGCACCTTAAATCCAGCTACATACCTACCATATGTGTCTCTAGAGACACAAAGGGTGGGATGTGAGGAGACCCTGGTTGATGATGAGTTAGGCAAGAATACTGACACGCATGACTGTATGGAACACCTTAATCAGACCTTTACTGCAAGGCCCGACATACATGACACCCCCTTAGAAAATGTAGATTTTACGTTTTATACAGACGGGAGTTGTCATAGACAGAGACGGGAGAGCTATGTACTGGTTACGCTGTTGTAGACGATCAGGATGTTATAGAAGCTGAACCCCTTGGTCCACCTCACTCAGCCCAGGTGGCAGAACTAGTAGCACTAAGGAGAGCGTGTGAGTTGGCAGAGGGTAAATCAGCCAATATATATACTGACTCTAGGTACGCCTTCGGGGTAGTGCACGATTTTGGGGCCCTTTGGCGTCTTAGTAACTTTACGACAGCAGCAGGTATGCCAGTGGCACACTCACAACACATAAAAGGACTTCTGACAGCGATACAGTTACCCAGAACAGTAGCCGTCATAAAGTGCAAAGCCCATACCTTTGAAGAAGACCCAGTGTCATTGGGCAACAACAGGGCAGGGAAGCTGCTAAATGGGCAGCAGGGCAACCTATGACTGCATCGACTGAGACTATGATGGTTTTTCAGACATTAGACATGCAGAAAATAATTGAAATGCAAGATTTGTGTTCCCTGCAGGAAAAGGCGGTCTGAAGGCGAAGGGATGTGGTCAAGAGTCCTCAGGACTCTGGAGGGATGGACAAGGTAAGCCTGTAGCTCCCCGAACGTACTATCCAAGCCTGGCTGAAGCAGCACACGGCCTGACTCACCTGGGTAAAGAAGGTATGTGCAAACTGGTGAGAGCATACTGGTGTGCTCCCGGATTTTCCTCTCAGGCTGGTAAGAAGGCAATGTCATGTCTTACTTGTTTGAGGAAAAATGTCGGGAAAACTATTCCAACTGAGCCATCCCACATCCCTCCTACAGACGGACCTTTTCAGGTAATACAAATTGACTATATCCAATTACCACCGTGCAGGAATCTAAAGTATGTGTTAGTTTGTATTGATGTGTTTTCCGGTTGGGTAGAAGCATATCCGGCAGCCACTAATACTGCTGTGTTCACTGCAAAGAAAATTGTACAAGATTTTGTATGTAGGTTCGGTATCCCTAGAATCATTGAAAGTGATAGGGGTACCCACTTTACTGGTGAAATCATCCAAAATATGTGTAAACTCATGGGAATCGGTAGCAGACTTCACACCCCTTACCGACCACAAGCCAGTGGTAAGGTGGAGAGAGTAAATGGTACTATAAAGAACAAGCTTGGTAAGGTAATGGCTGAAACTGGGTTGGCATGGCCAGAGGCTTTGCCATTGGTCCTCTATAGCATTCGGACCACTCCTAGACCTCCTCTTAATCTGTCCCCCTTTGAGATACTGTTCGGGCGACAACCTCATTTGATCGCGAGTCCACAAGACGACTTGAAGTGTAATAATGAAGTGACTGTACAATATCTTATAAGAATGAGTAGACAGCTAAAGCAACAACAACAAAAACTAAAAATGCTGTCACCTGGTATGCCAGAAACGAACTGTCATGATGTTGAACCTGGAGACTATGTTATGATCCGCAATTTCTTACATTCAGGTTGTTTAACAGACCGTTGGGAAGGCCCGTACCATGTGCTGCTGACCAGTACTACATCACTGAAGGTTGCAGAGAGAGACACTTGGGTCCATTCCACCCACTGCAGGAGAGTCCATAATCCGGAGAAAGTGCAAGATAAAACTGAGACCGACGACATAGATCTGTCACTTGTGAGTCTGTTCCGGGAGACCTAGGGCCTGCAGTCGAGACACCTGAACCAGAGACGTTGCCCCAGAACTATCTTTCCAGCGATGGAGTGGCGGTTTTTGTTTTTCTTTTGTTCCAGGATTTTCCTTGTTTTTACTCTTTCTAGGACATTCTATTTTTGTGAAGGAGGATGGAGGACGGAGGAGAGTTCTGGTAGTGATACGGATGAGATGGAGGCAGAGGAAAAGTTATTAGAATACTCAGAGAAGCCCATTATCAAGCTTGGTCCGGGGGTTATGAAAATGTCTGCTAGCTCAGGAACTCGGAGGCAGTGTGAGGGGCTATTGTCTGATGAGTATTGTATCTGCAAGTTCTGCGACTCCCTAGTTGAAGAGAGATGCATCCAATGATGCCAGTCCCCTAGTACTCTGAATATAGGCGGGCATCCTTTGGAGGATTATCACTCCCTGGTGGGTAAGGTGCTAAACCAAACCGAGTGTTGGGTGTGCTCTCATGTTCCGCAAGGGCAGCATAATATAGGACTAGTGCCATTCCCTCTAAACATATCCAGAGTACTCGAATTGAGGGGTGGGAGGCCCATAGACGGGAGGTACAATAACACTAGGTTCCCTAGTCTGACGCTTCGACAATACTCCATAGACAGATCTTTGCTGTGTCTAAATATCTCTCATGCAAAACGTCTGGAGAATTGGGAAGCTGACCCATCAGATCAGACAATGACTCGCCACACTCATTCTAGAGGGAGACTCACAAGGTCACCAATAGGTAGGAATGTTGATGGAAGTCACAAACTAGGGTGTATAACCAAACATAAGAAAGTAGCCATTGGAAAAGTCTCTATAGATAATTGTAAGAATGTCATCCATGCCGACACGTGTCTGGAGCAAATGGAGACACTAGGCATGGGTAGTTTTACCAAAACTCTGTGTGATATAATTAATGGGCATACTATTCCTTATGTTCTCCCTGATGACGTGTATTTTGTTTGTGGAAGGAAAGCTTATTCTTGGGTGACTCCGAGTTCCAAGGACTTGTGCTTCTTAGCTAAACTGGTTCCTGAAATCATGACTATTACTCATGAAGAAATGGTTGGTATTCACAAGACTACATCCCCACCATACGTACACACACAGTATGAACACCGTGGCAAGAGAAATATGATTCCTGGTGAGGAACCCATAGCTACAAAATTGATTAGTGAAACTGCTGGTTTTCAAGTTATGGTAGCCCTAGATCTCACCAGGACCGCTCGGGGAACATTAATCTTTAAATATATCCAAGACCTAGCTAAATTAAGTCTCCTAAACAAAACCATGTTACAATGCAAGGGGTGCAAATTAGTTTTCTGTTTTGCACATAAGTTAAATACTAGCTGTTTTTTCATGTAGCACACAAATATCAACTTTAAATTTCAGTGTACAAATAAATTATCAAGTATTTGTGTGCTACATGAAAAAACAGTCTGTATTTAATTTATGTGCAAAACAGAAAACTAATTTGCACCCCTTGCATTGTAACATGGTTTTGTCCAGGAGACTTAAGTAAGAAACTTCTTAATTTAAGTTCCTTAATGAATCAAGACCCAGAAGTTTAACTAGGACTACCAGATGATAAATAGTATCAATTTGCAAAATGTATTTGCCGAGTGATGATCACAAATAAAAAATACCTGAAAGCCCCTATTTGAAATTGTTATTGTCACAATTCACAAGGATTTGATGGTAGCCACATACTGAGCAGGGAGGCGCGGAGTCTAACACGTCCCCGGTCTTCACTAACGACCCTGCAAGGAGATATGGACTCAGCTGCAATAAATGTGCAGGTCGCGGCCCTCGGTGTAAGTTGCTGTAGGGTGGACAGTGAAAGAATATTGTAGCAAACAGGTGACAATCTGAGCCAATTCTTGGACCAGAAGAATAGTCAGCCAGCTGGGTCAGAACCAGAATATCAGTCAGAACCGAATCAGGAACCAGGAGAATAGTCAGGGAGCTGGGTCGGACCCAGAATATTGATCATTCAGCCAACAGGGTCAGGAGGAGAATACCAATTAGAGCCGAATCAGGAGCCAGGAGATTAGTCAGGGGCGAACAGTAGTCAGGACCAGGAGACAATTCGGAAACAATACATGTGCTGGAGCAGGATATGTGACCCAAGACTCTGTCAGTGACATCACTGACCGCCGACTTGCCAGGCTGGAGCACGTCCCATTGTCTAGCAACAGGCACACATGCACACAGACGCTGACTTGCCAGATAAGGAAGTAGCCGGCACTTGCATCTCATTGCTAGTCAACGAGATGTGATTTGGGAGTGGTGTCCATCCCGTGTGGGGTATGGCATATTGATGCCGAAACCCCGACAAGACTTACCCCAACATGAGGACTCCGAAGGGTTCCTTACTGACCATCAGCGATGACAACTCCTCTTCAAAGCGACTTCACCCAATCACTATCAAGTAAGTACAATGTAGAAGGCTTTGTAAACTACATTTAACATGGCCGCATACTTCCATTACCCATGCTATCTTTCGATTGTGACAATTGAATTGTGATTGTGACACAATTATACGTGGGCACATCTCAAGATACACATTATTTGAGGTGTCTTTCTGTTACCTTTATTTTGAATGTGGCTGCAGTACCTCAATACCACCAGAGGTACTGCTGTTTTGCCACTGAACATTCCATCTCGCCTGCAGGAGTTAGTCTCCTTACTTGATTAGGGCCTGCATCTGCTTTATATATCTGCCTCAGTCAGTGTTTCTTGCAGTTCATTATTTGTTCCTGGCTGCTTCTGTTTACCTGTGAATTACTTGCTTCAGTTTGTACTTTGGTTTGACTTTTGCCTGTGACCTGAACATCCCTGATAGCTGCCTGGTTTGACCCTTTGCCTGGGACCCTGACTATGCATATCACTGCCTGGACCGATCCATTGCCTGGCATTTGACTCTGCCTTGTTATGTTTGATACCTGACTCTTCATTTGGTGCCTCGTGTCTCCTGGCTATCTGGAATCCTGATTCCTGCCTCCTCCATCCAGTGCCTTGTGCCTTGTGCCTCCTGGCTATCTGGATTCCTGCATCCTTTATATGGTGCCTCATGACTCCTGGATATCGGCAAATCTGAAACCTGTTCCCATCATTTGGTGCCTTGTGTCTCTTGGCAGATTGGGTAACCCTATCTGCTTCTTCCTGAATTTGAACTGTACATTGTCATTGGAATTATTCATTGGAACCTGTTGCTACTATGAACTAATCCTGCCATTTAATGCCACTGTTCCTATATTTTGCATCAGAGTATAACCGTTATTTATGTTTTTGAAACCTGCAAATTCCTTGATCTGAATCTCTGTTTAAAATTATCGGCCTTAATAAAGACTCTTGGTTTTTCTATATCTGTTGCCTCTTCCTGAGTTCACACTAAGAATCATAACAATTTATTGCAGGTACTGGAGGGCTGGTGCACCGATAAGCAATGATAATGATAACTGACTGCTTCTGATTGGCTGATTGCATACTGACCTCTCCAGCAGATAGTACTTAAATAAATAGTGTTGCAGCTATATTATACAATGTCATGATTGTTTATTGCATTGCTAAACTGAGCATTCCATTTGGACTATTGCAGGAAAGATGATTCCCATCAGATTTGAAGGTATTTGTAATTAATCACATTTTATATTGATAATGCTGTTTTCACATTTAATAATAACTGTCAAGACACTATTCTTTCTTGTATGTGTGAAACTTCATTACATTATTAGATATACATTATTTTATTGTGTACAAATAGGATAATGTGACTTACTACCAATGTAAAGAGGTGCCCAACGTTGGAGCGAGAATTACATAGTCATCAACATCAGTATGCAGATAAGTTTCTCTTCTGACAGTGCAGCCGAGTGACAGCGTATCTGAACAGATTTTCTGTCAACCAATCATGGCCAGAATGTTGAGCCAATCAGGTCTCACCTACGGCCATTTGAATTTGGTGCCCCAGCGAGCCAATCACTGACATCCCTAAGCCCTGACCATTACACTAGTGTGATTAGTACCCGCCCCTGCCGAGAGGGGGGGCTGTTACTAATTACCCGGGCCCCCTGGCATGGCTGGGCCCGGGTAATTAGTATCTGTCCCCCCCCTCTTGGCGGCTCTGGGTAGCATACACTAACTGGAGTTTAGGGCCAGTCAGCCATGTGGGGATGGGTTTGTTTGTTAGACCCCACATCCACTAAGAGAGAGTACACTACGATCAAGAAAATGAATGTGCTGGTCCATATTTTTGTGCTTGTTTGTCCTTCTGTGTCTTGTGCTTGCAGGACATTGAGTATTGTAGTTTAAAGCCAATATGCTAGCAAATGAATGCCCTAAAGTATGTAGCAAAAAAGTAGTATAAAAAATAAAATTGAGTAGACTAAATAACAAAATAGTATAACAATAAAAATAATAATAATAACATATTGCTGTGTAATCAAAGCATGGTATAAGTAGAGAAATTGTTATTAATGGATGATATGAAGGGGTTACGAATTAAATTAGTTGTGTCTTCAACACATATAAAGATATTTATTTTCTCAATGTTTTGCTAGTAATTCAATGCTCTGAGATATTTTGGGCGCAGCTATTCTCCATTTTTTATGACTATTTGTATGATAAATCATAACTAAAGATGTGGTGTTGCATATTTAGATATTACTGGACTTTTCAGCGAGGTCAACTATATTCGTAATCCAGCTGAAATGAGAGATTCCTGTTTCAAGATCTCAGTAGATTACTCAAGTAAATAAATCAAATGCAGTCAAATCAATGTAATACATACTACACTGCAAACATAGCACTTCAATTATTTCTCCCTCTGTTAATGATGGATGGTTCAATTATACTACATTGTATAAAGGGATATGAAGAGTAGTAATCACTGGGGCTGACATCAAATATATTATTTGCATCATGTTTAGTTTATCTTGAATGTCTGATGCAGAAGACATAGGAAAATAGAGTACAGAATACTGAATTTAACATTTATTTCCTTACTTTAGTGAAAAAATAGGTGCAAAATACAGCTTATTATAAATCACTTTTTCTCAAAAACATTTACACAAAAACTGTATTTTCTCAGTTACTATAACATTTCTTATACCTCAAGTTAGTAACGACTATTACAGAATTCTCTATCTTGTGTTAATTTAGAAATGATGTTGAACTTAGTCTTTACAATAGAACAAATTAATCTTCCCCATGATTCCTCTTTCTCTGTGCCCCAAGTCCTACATCGGTCCCAGCAGTCTGCCACAAGAATGGGAACCTTGGTTCCTGCCAACATGGCCCCACTTCTCTCCCCCATCCCCTGCTGTTATCTACACATCAGGTTCTTCCATTTCTGTATAGGGCTACCACCTGTCCCACTGTGCCTTCCACAGTGGGGCAGGTGGTAGCCCTGCCCCCTCCAAACTCCCAAGGCACTAAAAGTGCACTTTCCTCATTGCACTTCCTTCCCCCCAACACCCAAAATGAACCAATTTTTAGCACAGCATGATGTGAGTTATCCTAATACCCTTGCCCCCTTTTCCCAGCTGCTTCATCCATCAAATTCTATTTCACCATTTTTCCCAGGCTACCCTGCCTTCTCAACTCTCAGCCATCCCAAGCAGTTCTCCTGCTTTTTTTCTCTCTAGCCAATGGCCTTACCTCCAATTTTTACAGCACACCTTCCTGTCCACTCTTCAAAATGGTTTCCCACCCAGGCTGCCAGTACCCTCTCATATTGTTGGACAATATGTTTTTTCACGCACCATAATCCCCAATGTTTGTATTATTCTTCTCCCATTTTTTCCAATTCCCCTTGCAACCCAGATTGCCCACCACAAATTCCCAATTTGCTCACCCTGCCTGCTGTAAGGTGTATTGTGGTGGGACAGTTCACAGAGGCCTTGATAATTTCCTCCTGACAGGACCTGCTTTTTCCAAGTTGGCGACAATTTGCTTTTTTCGAGTCAGGGCTTATTTATGTAGTTTGGCGTGCCTATTGCCCACCATAAATCTGAAGGACCCACTGCCAGGATGTTGTTGATTGCCCGAAGACAAGGTTAGGAAGCTGGCGCACTTGATTGTTGAGGATTCCAGACACACAAATTTCCCTTCTAACAGGGTCAGTCCCTGATGAGATCATTTAATTTAGCTTGAAGGGTCATCCTAGTAGGGAAGGTTTTCTACAGAAAACTGGAATTAGCTACTGTGGGGGTAAAGAAACTTTGTCACCTGGTTAGACTTTCTAAGGACTTAATAATCCATTATTTTAATGGTGCCTGTTTATGGCCTGCTCCCCGATGTCCAGAGGTTTTGAGGCATACCTGGATAAGGAATGGTGTTTGGAAGCATGACCCGACTGGTCTGTTTCTGCCCTTACCTGTAACTTTATATTGTTAGAACTTCTTTCATTGTTGTGGCTGTATGCCTCTGGGCAGATAGGCTGCACAACGAGTTGATAATATTTTAGTATGACAATTTGGAGCGTGGTGCTGCCTTTCAGCAACCAGTGTGCTTCATCCACGCTGCCAGTTAATTTAATGTGTTATCTTGTTCTACAATGTTTGTGGTTTAATATCGTTTTTTGGGCCATATTGGTCCCGGGAATGGAGAATTTCATAGCTGACTCCCTCACTAGGCTGCACTGGTGTAGATTTAGGGAGCTGACACCCAATGCCAATCTTATGAATATGCCATTTCCTTCTTATATTTTGAAAGAATGTCATTCTGGCATAGTAGGACTGGCTGAATAATTGTTGTTCCCATCCACGGGGAGAGCTTACAGCACTGTATGACTGCTTTAATATGAAAAATATCTATGGCCTTGGCAGGTATCTCTAATTTACCAAAGGGTTTCTAATTAAGAAGGCTTTAAGGGATGGACAAGGCAGCAGCCAGTAGTGGATGATAGATGGAGGCCCATATATAAGTTCATGCTTTCTGACATAATGTTGTGTTTGGAGAATGCTGCTACCGCCGATTTTGAAACTACATTGTTCAGAACAGCTTTTGCTAAGACATTGGTGCTGTCTGGGTGAGTGGTCTTATCACTTCATCCAAATATTCGAGTACATTAGGCATTCTTTACCAGAATGTATTTTTGCATGAAACCTCATTTAGTTGCAAGGAACACAGATCCAAAACAGACCAGCTGGGTAAAGGGAAATGGGACAGGTTTTATGATACCCCAATAAGACTATATGTCTTGTTGCACTGATTTATGAATATGTGAAAAATTAATTTCTAGGGTACATGCTAACTCCACCACACTTATAAAGTTCTAATTTCATGCAGTTTTTAATACAGCTGTGATTACATTAGGATTGAAAGCATTTTGGTTCTTGCTCCTTGCACATTGAGGCCACCATTACTGCCACAGAGACCGTTTGCTCTGTGTACAGTACTAAAATTTGCGAATATGGAGTTCAAATGATTCTAGAAAGTACATTTGGCCCAAACAGTGATTAGTCCTTTTTTGCTGCTGCTCTTTGCGTGAGTTAACCCAAGTTTATTTGCATGGCATGTTGAATGGGGCAGGAAGGCATTTCGCCCCAACAAAGGGTCTGATTGACTCTGGGTTTAAAAGGTTTCACCTTCACATGGGTGATCTGCCCCCTCACCTCCCTGCTTACTTAGGTAGACCATTCGATTTCATTATTTGCTTGTTGCTAACCGTTTTACCGTTTTATTCATGACAGACCTGTATTATTATTTGGGTATATAGCTTGATTCATGTTCTGACCCTGGGATTCCCTTGCCTACAAATTCCCCTAGGATTGTGCTCAGAGTCTGGGTAGTGGGACATTCATTTATTTACTGAGCCTTTCATTACTTTTAGGCGTAAGGTACATCTGTTTTTTCTAAGTCTGCACAGATAGTTGGTTCAGTATCTAGGGTATGCGTTGGAAGGAGCTGGAAGCCTACTTAAATCACTTAGCCTCCGTTGTTGGATTGCCCTATGTTTTAGTGATTCATTTAGGCAGTAACAACCTAGAACGGCAGAACCTATAGACCTCCTGCTGTCAAGGATGAGCTCCTAGATATTATTTTCCATTGCCTATTGTTCAGGTCTTCTGGTCCAATATAAGACCTGGGAGAAAGTGGAGGGGTGCATGGGGAATTAGGATCCTGTATGCCGTGCAAAATAACATTATTGAGCAGGTCAGTATCTTTTTGATTAGGGAAGATGACTACGTTATCAGACACTCAAACACCCCACATTGCAGTTCTGTTATACATACCTTTATAGACCTGATGGGGTTCATCTTACAGAAGAGGGCCTCCATTTGTTCATCCAGCAGATTTCCAGGATTTTGGTTCTTTATTTGGAGGTCTAGCCAGTGGTGGGTGGTTCATTGGACAAGTCTTGCTTTGGCAGTACAGAGCTGTGATCAGTGTCCAATATGTTGGTGTTAGAGAGTTTAAGAGGAATCAGTTTGCTGAAAACTACCTCTGCTGCTGTAGGAATTGATCATGCCTGTTCAGAGAGATCCAGGGCTATCCTTTTCAGGGGTTCCCGATTGAGCCAAAGGAGAGGGTATTGGGCCTCTGTGCCCCGGGAGACACAGTGGGGGGGTACAGATGTGACCTCCATCTTTTTAAAAAATCAAACTTGTTGTTTGTTGTTATTTACTATTCACTTAATGATTTGTATGCACAGTTAATGGAGTGTCTGAGGTAAAGACATCAACCGATAGGGCATTTAGGACTGAGATAAGATAAAACCCCAGGTTGGGTGCTTTACACTTTCACTCCAGCTCTCCTAGTTTGCTCCAAGTGATGCACTGGAGCAATGTCCCCTTAGTTGAGCATCTGTATGTGTTGATTTTGCCTGATCAAAGCTCCCGACTGAGCCAAAGTAAGGGTGGTGAGTCTCTGTGCCCTAGGAGGCTCGGGAGGTATGGTTGTGCCATTCCTTTATATTTATAGTATTGGATGTTTTTAGCTAACCAACAATCTTTTTTTTACCACCAACTTCTACAGCAATTTAATTAAAGCTGTGACCTGTGACTTTCTGCCTAAATCAAACTTGTTGTCTGTCGTTATTTACTATATACTTTATGATGTGTCTGTGCAGTTTATGGAGTGTTCAAGGTACAGACAACAACTGATAAAGCGTTTATTGTTTTTTTAATTGCTATACCATTATGACATGCTATTCTGTAATTAATATATGAGATCAATCATTATTTAAGTGAAAACTACCTTGCACATGCAATGTCACTGTATCAGGAATTCAAAGAAATTTGTTTTAAAACCTGCTTTTGAAATGACCAATCACAACTCGAAAGGGTTAGACAAATTTTTAGCGGAAAGGTGTATCCAGGGATACGACCGTTAATTTAAAATAAAGGATAGTAGTGGATATAGGGTAAAAATTGGATTGCAATATTGAGTCTGGAGGGATTTTCAAAATTGAAACAGATTGGCGGTTGCTTACTCTGGATTAATTTCAAATATAAGTGCAGGTTCGCAGGAGATCCAAAATAGGTTGAACTTGATGGACTGGTGTCTTTTTTCAACTCATCAACTATGTTACTATGTTACTATGTAACTCAGCTTTGAATGTCTTTAATTGAGTACACACTGGAATTATCGTGCAGATCACACAATAAATTTCCATTTGGTCAGATATTGTAACAGTGTGTATGCTCCCAGGATCATGTTTTATCATACCAATGCACATTGTATTATTTGATTTGGTTTTATAAACATCCTGAGATTCATGGTCAATGAACGATGTCGGGCAAATGTGGAAGTGTGTATGCACTCACGACCAGCAGTGTAGGCAGATATCTGTAAAGTGCACAAACTTTTCAGCAGATGGTTATGAGAGATGGAGCATAGATCTGAAGGTAAATTGTGTACAGTCATGGCCAAAAGTTTTGAGAATGATACAAATATTGGTTTTCAAAAAGTTTGCTGCTTCAGTGTTTTAGACCTTTTTGTCAGATGTTGCGATGGTATACTGAAGTGTCAAAAGCTTTTATTGACAATTACATTAAGTTTATGCAAAGAGTCAATATTTGCAGTGTTGACTCTTCTTTTTGAAGACCTCTGCATTTCGCCCTGGCATGCTGTCAATCAACTTCTGGAACACATGCTGACGGCTGCCCTTTCTTGCCTAATCAATGCTTGGAGTTTGTCAGAATTTGTTTGTTCACCCACCTCTTGGGTATTGACCACAAGTCCTCAATGTGATTAAGGTCTGGGGATTTTCCTTGCCATGGATCCAAAATTTCAATGTTTGATCCCCGACCCACTTAGTTATCACTTTTCCCATATGGCAAGGTGCTCCATCATGCTGGAAAAGGTATTGTTCATCACCAAACTGTTCTTGTATGGTTGGGAGAAGTTCTTCTTGGAGGATGTTTTGGTACCATTCTTTATTCATGGCTTTTGGCCATGACTGTAGGTATGTACACATAAATCTGCATGCTCATTGGGACTTTCAGTCATTGATAAAATTGTTACAGAAATTGCATCTGAACTGATTTTCAATATGTGTATACAGCTTTATTTGTACCCTTGAATTAACAAAACAAATTTGCAGCTGATGACGTCGTTGAGCATGCCAACGGCATTATCGCTGTTGTTAAGGGGATGAGATAAGTATGGACCCATGTACAATGTATTTTTAAAAAGGATTATACATTGTACATGGGTCCATACTTACCTCACCCCCTTAACAACAGTGATAATACCATCATGCTCAATGACATCATCAGCTGCAGCCGCCTTCTTGCTTCATCATCATTGCCTGCTGTCGGGGTGAAGAGGAGTCGTCACCGGGCAGGGTCGGGAACCAGCTCCTTCAGAATAGTAATGTCGGGGTGAGTCTTATCGCTCTTCTCGGCATCAATATGCCGTACCACACCCTGCATCCTGATGAGCAGGCAGCTACAGTTAATACAGTCTTGATTCTCCCTCATCATTTAAATACAGGACCACTCACTCTTCAGGAGCAAAGCAATGACTTCATGTCATGTCACACAGCCAGCCTTTGCTTTACTAAATTTCACTGTCTGGAGCCAATACAGTGCTTAAAGGGTATGCAGTGCACATAGCCCCTGCGCAAGCCCCTTGACTTGAGGGCCCACTTGCACCCATGTTCTCTCCCCACTGCAGTAGTAGAAGTCCCATGTTATGCAGCTGCTCCCAGACACTGATAGGCTGAGAGCACACTGTGCAGTAACCTCATTACCTCGCAGTGTGCTTCCAACCTATCAGTGACTGGGAGCTGCTATATCACATGATCCACTTAGTGGGGTTCCTGTTATTTGGAAATCCCTTGGCCAGAACAGGCACCAGAAACCAGCCACCGTTATCTAAATCATAGGGATGTATCTAGCATGGGCTATAACAATTAAGCAGAGCCAAGAATTCTGTAGCACTACTAGTGCTCAAACTTAATCTTTCTAAAACAGAGTTAATAATATTCCCACCCAACAACGAGAGCATACCTGACATTTCTATCTCTGTTGATAACATGACCATAAATCCCACCCCACAAGCTCGCTGCCTAGGTGTAATCCTTGACTCACACCTATCCTTTGTTCCTCACATTGACTCTATATCTAAATCATGTTACATACATCTAAAAAACATTTCAAGAATTCGCACATATCTCACACAAGGCACTACAAAAACCTTAATTCGTGCACTTATCATCTCCCGCATTGACTATTGCAATTCCCTCCTTACTGGCCTTCCCAAAAACAGACTCAAACCCCTACAATCTATTTTGCACACTGTGGGAAGATTGATTTTCCTTGCAAATCGTTATTCCTCTGTTGAATCACTTTGTATGTCTCTACACTGGTTGCCTGTTTTCTACCGAATCCAATATAAAATACTCTTACTAACCTACAAGGCCATCAACAAAGCTGCACCAACATACATCTCCTCTCTTGTCACAAAATATCTCCCAACTCGGCAACTCCGTTCTGCACAAGATCTGCGTCTCTCATCCACCCTCATTACATCCTCCCATTCCCGGTTACAGGACTTTTTCCGGGCTGCACCTACTCTATGGAATTCTCTCTCTCGCACAATAAGACTCTCCTCTAGTCTACAAGCTTTCAAGCGTTCTCTGAAAACCCACCTCTTCAGACAAGCTTATAATATTCCTCAACCACCCTCTTAACCTCAGTACATTTCCCTATTACCACCTGTTATACCACTACTCCTTGATCACCATTGTTGTGTGACAGGATCATTTACCTTATGAGTCACTTTTACCTTTGCAGTCTGGCTGGGCCGACTGCAAATGTAGACTTAACCTCATGTGTCAAACTCCCATTGGCCATTAAATTATAAGCTTGTGAGCAGGGTCTTCTCACCTCTTTGTCTGTTTTACCCAGTTTGTTTATTAGTTTACTATGTTTGTCCCCAATTGTAAAGCGCTACGGAATATGTTCGCGCTATATAAATAAATGATGATGAAGATGATGATGATGATAGTGTCAGTGACTTCCACTTGTAAAGTGTTATTATTAAGCTTTATATTTTATCTTTTTACTCAGCTGCATTATTATAAGATTCATACATAGTTGGTTACTGCAACCACGTACATATAGGCACAATGGGCATAATGAACAGTTGAATGCAACTTGGGTATAATTTACAGCTCGAAAATGTGCATGCAAAATGAATGTATTTTCAGCCATTTGCTGAGTGGGAGGCATTTGTAGCATATGCACCAGGTTTACGGCAGGCATAGTTACATACACATACACATAACCAGGTTTAAGTGCAATAAAACTATTTTTCAAAAGAGAAATGCATTTGATATTAGGCTTTGTATAATATAGCAAATATAACCTTCCTTCTTGAATAGAAATAAAAGTAGCAAAATATTTTTTTTAAATACACACACAAAATCCTATAGTATATGTATGATCAATGAAGAAAGCACCCAGCAGTTTCAGTGGTGAATTCGCAATCAGACAATCAGTTGCAGTAAGCTCTGTCAGCAGTATCTACCAAATAATTTTTAGCACTCCTCAGTGCTTTTGGGGTGTCCCCCCTAATTGTGCATAAATATTTCTGGCTGTCAAAAGTCATATCTGTCAGCAGTATCTACCAAATAATTTTTAGCACTCCTCAGTGCTTTTGGGGTGTCCCCCCTAATTGTGCATAAATATTTCTGGCTGTCAAAAGTCATATCTGTCAGCAGTATCTACCAAATAATTTTTAGCACTCCTCAGTGCTTTTGGGGTGTCCTCCATAATTGTGCATAAATATTTCTGGCTGTCAAAAGTCATATCTGTCAGCAGTATCTACCAAATAAATTTTAGCACTCCTCTGTGCTTTTGGGGTGTCCCCCCTAATTGTGCATAAATATTTCTGGCTGTCAAAAGTCATATCTGTCAGCAGTATCTACCAAATAATTTTCAGCACTCCTCAGTGCTTTTGGGGTGTCCCCCCTAATTGTGCATAAATATTTCTGGCTGTCAAAAGTCATATCTGTCAGCAGTATCTACCAAATAATTTTTAGCACTCCTCAGTGCTTTTGGGGTGTCCTCCATAATTGTGCATAAATATTTCTGGCTGTCAAAAGTCATATCTGTCAGCAGTATCTACCAAATAAACTTTAGCACTCCTCAGTGCTTTTGGGGTGTCCCCCCTAATTGTGCATAAATATTTCTGGCTGTCAAAAGTCATATCTGTCAGCAGTATCTACCAAATAATTTTTAGCACTCCTCAGTGCTTTTGGGGTGTCCCCCATAATTGTGCATAAATATTTCTGGCTGTCAAAAGTCATATCTGTCAGCAGTATTTACCAAATCATTTTTAGCACTCCTCAGTGCTTTTGGGGTGTCCTCCATAATTGTGCATAACCTCGTCTATGTTACGCCATTTAACGAGAGTTCATGGCAAAGTGTTGGGAAAAGCTGAAAGTTCTTCCCAAAAAAATACAAGCACTCCATCATCAGCTAAGATCCTCCGCTCACCGACATCCCGACGGCTACAAAATACACCCACCACACCATCCTCATCAATATTCTCAGTAGCGCTCGGAGTTAGCCTGGCATCCCACTTAAGGCTGATGATTTCTGCACTATTATTGATTCCTCTGAAGAAAGCATTAGTCCCACTGCTGCTGCTGTTGCTGCTGCTGGGGGTGAATCGTCATCCCAGAGGCAGGTCAAGAAAATGAGCAGTCCTACATTTCAGCAATTAACTGTGAAACAATCATTTGCGAGGGGAAGCAAATATGACAGCAGTCACCCAGTCGCCAAGCGAATCACAGACGCCATGGCTGTAATGTTAGTGTTAGTTCTGTGTCCAATCTCCACAATAAACGCAGCTGGTTTTTCACAGTTAATTGAGGTTTTGTGTCCGCATTACAGAATTCCATCGCGACACCATTTCTCCCATAAAGCAATTCCACAACTATACCAAAAAGTGTGTAAAAGTATAGAGATTGGGCTGAAAAATGCCATTCTGCCCACTGTCAACTTAACCACAGATATGTGGACAAGTGGAAGTGGGCAAACCAAAGACTATATGAGTGTGACAGCCCACTGGGTTGGTCATTTACCTTCACCAGCAGGAACAGCAGCAGCATGTACACCACTACGTAACATTTGTCACAGGCAGGCCACTCTTTGTATCACCGGCTTCACTAACAGGCATACGGCTGACAATTTGTTACGCAAACTGAGAGATGTGATTGATGCATGGCTTATACCACTCGGACTCTCCCCAGGGTATGTCATTTCTGATAACGCCAACAATATAGTGCGAGCATTACAGCTGGGTGATTTCCAACATATTCCATGTTTTGCTCACACCATCAACTTGGTGGTGAAGAGCTTCCTACGAAATAACCATGAGGTGCAGGAGATGCTTTCGGTGGCCCGTAAGATTTCAGGTCTTTTCAGGCATTCAGCCACAGCATGTAGGAGATTACAGCAGCTCCAAAAGCAGTTTAACTTGCCCTGCCACCAACTTAAGCAAGAGGTGGTAACTAGGTGGAATTCCACCCTGTACATGCTTCAGAGGATGGAGGAACAGCGCAAAGCAATCCAAGCATATTGTACAAGCCATGACATTGGGAAAGGAGGGGGGATGTATTTCACTCTTGCACAGTGGGGAATCCTTTCAGTCCTGTGCAAGGTGCTGAAACCATTTGAAGTTGTGACGTGTGAGGTGAGTGCAGACTCTGCTAGTTTGAGCCAAATCATTCCTTTAATTAGACTATTGGAAAAGCAGCTTGAGAAAATGAAGGAGGAGCTGAAAGCAAGCAATTCAGCAAAGTATGTTGGCCTTGTCGATCAAGTACTTAATTCGCTTTACAATGATCCTCGAGTTATTAAGATCTTGAACTCGGATCAGTACGTTTTGGCCACTGTGCTTGATCCAAGGTTTAAAACCTACATTGAGTCTTTACTTGAAAATGAGCGAGATGTGAACTTTTGCAAGGAGCTATTGCTCAGCAACTTGGCCGCTGAACTGGGCCTAGGCTTGACAACGTGTCCTCCTTCACTTTCTCAAGCTGCTGCTGCTCGTAAAAAATTAAAATTCCAAAAAAGAAGCAGGGAAGACGCAGGTGGCAGACCAGAACAATTTAACATCTGGGCTGGTTTGAAAGATTTTTCTAAAAAATGTGTCACTTTGCCCATAACTCCATCCAATACGAGTATAAACATGCAAAGGATGGTGGAGGATTACTTTCAAGAGGTAGTTGATATGGAAATGTCAGACAGTCCCTTTCCTTACTGGGAGGAAAAGCAGGCCATCTGTAAACCCATGTACAAACTTGCTTTGCACTACCTAAGCTGCCCACCCTCCAGTGTGTACTCTGAACGAGTATTCAGTAAAGCCAGGAACTTAGCCAGTGATCGCCGTCGAAGGTTACTTCCAAAAAATGTGGAGAAAATGATGTTTATAAAAATGAACTACATCTTCCACGAGGAAGGCCTTCACCATCCAAGCACTGACTGTTCTCTAATGGCGGATTCAAGCGGCGATGAATTGATAGTCTGTGATGATGACGTACACACTGATGAGGGTGAGGATGAAGCTGAAGATGATGACGATAACATCTTTTTAAAACTTTCTATGTAAGTGTAGGGTGCAATCTACCCCCAAAAAGGAAAGGGACTTGTGGCATTTCCATATCACGTACCGTCTTGAAAGGCTGCTGTTTGGGCAATTTCTGCTTAAGGGTAGGGTGTCATAGACAGAGGTACCCCAAACTGCCTTTGTCCATTTCTCTTAATATTGTACAGTCTATAACGGCTGAATTTTTTTGTATTTTATACAAGTGGAGGGGAGCCTAGAGAGACAGAAAACAAACTGGCTTTCTCCATGTCAATTAATATTGTACAGTCTATAACGGCTCAATTTTTTTGTATTTTATACAAGTGGAGGGGAGCCTAGAGAGACAGAAAACAAACTGGCTTTCTCCATGTCAATTAATATTGGACAGTCTATAACGGCTGCAGTTTTTGCTTTTGTATACAAGTGGAGGGGAGCCTAGAGAGACAGAAAGCAAACTGCCTTTTTCCATTTCTTTACATATTTAACTATAAGTGTAGGGCAGGGTTGTCCAACCCGCGGCCCGCAGGCCGCATGCGGCCCAGCATGCCTGGAAATGTGGCCCAGCAGGAGTTTTGGTTGTGGCAAGGGGGCAGCGCTGAAAAAAAATCCTGCAAAAAAAAAAAAAAAAAAAATACTTACCTTGCGGTCACATCAGTTGGCGCTCCGGCTCCCTTCCTGGTCTCCTCCTCCGTGTGGCGCTCGCAGTGAATGCCGGGGGTGACGTCATCACACCCGACATCCATTGCGTAGCGCAGCACAGAGGAGTCACCCGGGAGATAATTGTATTTTTAATATTTTAAACCATTTTAAATGTGCAGTGCTGAGTAGGGTGAAAATATCACCCACTGTTACCCTCATCGGAGGCTTCTCCATGAGCCATTTTTCCCGCCAACCTATCTTTAAATCTCTGTAGATTTCTATTAGTCCTCCTGATGCTACCTATATCGGTGACCATTTCTAACTGGTCAATAAAAAAAATGACTCATGGGTGCAGAAAGAGAGGAAAGAAGTTTTTGGCATTTAATTCCCCGAACCCCACTAAGGGGCAGATGCAGGTAAGTTAAATTGTAGCTGGTAATGGGACTACTGCTTTAATCATGATTCTGCAACAGGTTTCCTAACTCTTACTAACTTCATTTCCAAGTAAGTTTAATATGTTAACTATGTTTTCTATGGTTTTTTCGATGATCAGCTATCATTAGTGTTAGTGTATTTTATGTGCGGCCCAAACCAACTCGTCATCTTCCAATGTGGCCCAGGGAAGCTAAAAGGTTGGACACCCCTGGTGAAGGGTGTAATATACATCCGAAGACGATGGCTGCATTGCCAATATGCATAGATGGAGAGGAAGACAATCTGTTTTGTGTGTATAATGAATGAAGGCCTACCAACGAAGAATTAAACTGTTTGTTGGATGATTTATTACCTCTACAATTAGATTACTTATCTCTAAAACAGTTGGAGCACTAAATTGGGTTAGTTTAGGCCCAAAAACATTGATTTTCCAACAAAATAGCAAAACAAAACCAAACAAAACCAAAACCAAAACCAAAACACGCTATGGCGGTTTTGCAAAACCAAAACCAAAACCAAAACCCTCTCTGGGCAACACTGAGAGTCTCTCACAAAGGATACACTTGACTCTGATATTTAAAAACCATTAATCTATTAAACACTTCACCCAATAGTGCTCAACACAAAACTAAGAAAGGGATATGCCTACAGAAGCTATTCTTGGACCTAACTACTCCCAGACTTTCCCAGGCAAATTTTGACAATTTTGAAATGAATGTCAGTAATTCATTTTATTTAAATTAAGTAGTAATACTAGTGCAAGTGCTTCTTTGTAGGGATCTCCAAGACTATGAAATATGTTGCAGACCTGTATAAGAAAAGTGATTAAGTTTTAATGGCCACTTTAAATGCACTTTCTATAGGTTGGTCAACTATAATAGATCAGAATTATGACATAATTTGATGTATAAACACATATAATACTTTAGCACAGAATAGCCAGAAAACAACTTATCTCGAATAGTACAGAGGTGTAGCTCATTCATGTGTGTTTTATAAGTTCGTTCCTAAAGCTAATTATTTACAGACAATTTTTCTCGCTGAAACCTGAGGACATTGCAGCACAGTGTATTAAACATTGATTAGAGACAATTTGGGGGACAATATGGGGTTCATTTAGAAGTGGACGTTTATGCACTCTGCAATGCATGCAAAGAAAAGAAGTATGTAAAAAAAAGCACATTCACATGCAAATGTTCAGTGGAATGCATTGCAAGATATGTCCAACTCAAAAACTATAGTATTTGCGCCAGACATACATCAGGCGTAGCAAGAGCATATACTTAAACCCCAGCATAGCGATAGCATAGAGGAAATTTAGAGATCATAGAGCATAGAGATGTGGCTTGACAGTGACAGTGGTAAATGCTAAAGTTGTATTACCCTACTTGTACACAATATAATAATGTAATGAAGTGTCATATACACAAGAGAGAATATTGTCTTATTTATAGATTGAAAAAATCCCCAAGCATACTGCTGTGAACGAGTAAAAGAGCTGCTATTCTATTTGTACATAAAACTCTCAGTTACACACATTTGCAAAAATATGATAAATCATCCGCTCCATCAAGGAGCTTCTGCTAAAATAATGGTCGGAACAATGAAAGTCCCTATATTGGGCCATACATTAGTGTATTTTTATATTGAGAGCTAACTTAGCAAGAGGTACCCCACAATCTCCAAAATGATGTTAGAAGGATTAGGGGAAAGATGTAGTGGAATAACAGGTTAACTCTTCTGAGTGTCTTAAATGGGTGGTAGTCATTAACGATGTAAACGCCAACAAGACATACCCCGGCGTGATAACACCGAAGCTGGCATTCCCGACAGACTCGTCACACCGACTGCTTCAAAAAGAGACTTCAAAGAATTGTACATTGTACAGCCGGCACGTCCTTAAATTACCACCTGACAGCACCAATAATAGTGTCGCCCTTCAAAGTGACGTCATTGTTGGTTGCCAGGATCTTTATTACTCTGATTTCTTTGAAGTCTCTTTTTTTAAGCAGTTGGTGTGGCGACTGTGTCAGGAATGCTAGCTTCAGTGTCATCACATTTGAGTAGGCATTTACATTGTCGAAATGCCGTACCCAACCGGTATTAAACATGGCTTTGTTTTATTGGAGGAGAACACACACGATGCACACTTGGGTGACTGGGCTAAAACTGCTGTGAATTGGTACCTAGTGGAAAACAGGGGTGCCATGATGTATGTAGGGAAAATAAGATTGTCAACTCTACTGAGGCAGTGCCTAAATAAAGTTGTAGGATTGTACACAGATACAGGTTATGCTGGTGTAAAGCAATATACACATAATAAAAAATGTATTGGTCTCTTTAATTTTCGTTTGAACCAAAAGGCCTGTCTAAAAGATGGACAACCAAATTGCTAACTATACAAAAGCCAATAACAAATGATTGTTAATATTTCACATTCAATTTTAATATTATCAATGATGTATACAAAAGCAATTTAACAATGTGTTTTTCAATAAAATAATCAACTATTTTTATTTTATAATTTTAGAGCTTAGCTCTTCTTGGAGTTCGCTACTATGGCATCTTCCTCTGCCACCCCTAGTGCGTATACTTCTGATTGGTGGAGCAGTGGTAGCAGAATTCAATGGTGTGCAGGCCAGACTATTTTCATTAGAACTAGATACAACAGGTAATTGTGACACCAAGTTGTGACATAATTGTGAAACTGTTAAGATACCATTTGAGTTTAGCCTCACTGATCCTGTCAAAGCATTGGATGCGACAGTCATCTGTTGTAAATGTTTATATATACGCTCCATGACATTTGTTGGCTGATTGTTGGCATTAATGTGAATATTAAGGTATTTTTTATTTGTTGATTTATTTGGCTCAACTGCTGGTTTTGGGTGTACATAAATTCTCTTTGTATGTTTCTAAAATCTGCTATGCCAATTAAAGGGCTGTGTTGTGGGTGAGACGTGGCCTCGTGATCAGGCTGCTCACATGGTTGACTTTCAACTTGCGCAGGTGGGGCAGAGTCATCATCCACTAATTCAAGTTTTATCATGATGTCTTTCTCTGCCTTTGCAAGTGCATCTACAAAATCTCCAACAGGTTCCTGCTGTACAGCATGTTTTTCAAGTTGCTTGGATGTTCCTGTACATGAAAACATACAGTATATGTAAGTATTTAATTTTGGACCACAATATATATAAGGATTTCTGGTTTGATTATCTCAAACACTCTGCTCCTATAGCCTAGCTGCTCAGCCTCTTGTCAATTATAATGAGGAAGTGGCGAGGCTCTTATAGTACATCTGAAGACAAAATCCTGCATAGTTTGATAGCCATTTGAAAACTGGCAAGAAAAAGGCATTTATCAAAAAACAGCGCTTTTGTACTGAAGCTGTTTTGGGATTTTCAAACCACCACACATTGCTGGTGCTTTTAAGTTTTACACTCCAATCTGCTGAATAAGTAGATCCAGCAGCTTTGGAGGTGAAAACCGCTGATGATGTGTGGCGCTGCTTAGTGAATCTCCCCCTTGGTGTAATGCCAAAATATAAGACAATTCTAAATGTGCCACAATGTATGACGTTTTTGGAACTGATACATTGCACTGATCATTGGCATCAATTTAATTAATTGGCATTAAATATTCTGTTTACTGGCAGCAATTTAATATAGATGAATAAGGTTAGTGCATGCAATGCTACTGTGTATATACAATCTGTTTTCATTTAGTTACTTATTTCTGATACTTATTTAGTTTCCAAATGTTCTTGTTTAAGATATTATGCAGAATCATAGTGGATAATATGTTTTCCTGATGAAATATATAGGACAGAAAAGATTGATATTTTAGCTGAAAAATTTCATTACAATCTCATTTACTAGATCAAGGTTCTTAATCAGAAGGATGCAAAATTAAATAGACTATTAATACAAAATGCAATTCTCCCTAAGTACTATATATTTAATTTTAAAGCATGAAACATATTTTATCAAAATTGATAGCCTTTTCTCCTTAGTTTAATGAGGCTACATCAAATATGAGAAGATTGTAGAAGGATAAATTGGGAAACAAATTTAAATGTTCTGTATGTTACAGAACAGAAAAAAGCCCCAGGCTCTTTTTCCTCCATTAAATACATTATTGAGAATAGACAATGAAAGTCCATCTCTCTAGGACAAGTTAATAATAAAAATGAATACATTATGTAATCTACAATATGTAATTTTTCTGTTGCTGGTCTCTAGTAACTCGCATAGTAACCTAAAAGAAATAAACAGATAGATGGGGCAGATTTTATTGTTCATCCCCACACAGCACAAGGAGGTTATATATACTGGGATTCAAGGCCAAGCCTAAAGGGATAATCCACTTTCAGTTAAAACAGTTAACACTTGCACAATGCTTTGAGTTGAACTTCCGGCAGTGTTGCGTGGTGTAAATTGCACAAGTTTGCACTGTGTAAACTTGTATCCATCTGACACTTCCGCCTATTTACAAATGGAGAGGCGGAATGGGGGAGAGATGGAGCAGTATTGCATAAGCTGAGTTCATAGGATGTGTTCACGCTAATGCAGCTAAGGCAGGCCTGCTGGGATGTGCAGATACACTTGTCAGTAGGGGTATCTTTTACAGGTTCAAAGATCTGTGCTGGTGAAGATTAAAAAAGTTTAAATATCCAAAAATAACGCATCCCCCTCCCAAAAAATGTTCTCCACGCCAAGACTAATAGAGCAATTTCCGAGGGATGGACAACTTAATGTACGACCCACAAAAGTCACTACCAGCATTAGGCTATGACAGCTTGGGGGTTGGTGACACTTTAACAGGGAAATCTGCACTATCATAAAGTCAACCAGTCCTAGCCTGTTCAGCATGGGACTGAATTTATATGGGGGAATGGGGCTTTAATAAATGCACCCCCATTTAAATAAAACATTCCGATACTTAAAAGTACCAGGGATCTTCTCAAACTCCCATGTTACAGTGGGTGTGGAGTAATATAGTTTAAAGTATTAGATTAGAATTTTTAGCTGGTGAACTATAAGTCCCAGCAAGCTCTGGCATGCATATATTTGGGTATGCTGGCACTTACAGAACTTCAAGTGCCAGCATGGAAATAGTTGCCAGAGCATGCTGTTACTTGTAGACCTACAAGTGTGCGCCTGTAACAAAAATTCAGTAAATTAAAACAGAATCGCTCATCTCTATACAAGACTAAAAAAATTCTAGTGAAGCGATATACTGTGCAGCTACTGTAAATTAATTATTAAAAAGATATAAAGAATATCTTGCCCTGAGTTTCAAAAAAGTTAGGGAGGCTGTGTAGATGATCTCAAATTTATGATGCGTATTTGTTTCAGAGTTGAAACTCCAGGTACACCTAGATTAACATGTTCAATTGGATTAAGCTGGGTACACACTACACTGTTTTCGTCCAATAATCGGCTCAAACAGCCGACATACGACCACTCGTTCAAAAGTCGGGTCAGTGTGTGCAGTGACACGATGGTCGAAAGTCTGCCCAAATGGATGATTATCGCCTCATTTGGTTGGTCGTACCGTTTAATATTTTCGTTCCAATCTCGTTTTCGCTGTGTAGTGTGTATAAACTTCCGACCGATCCACAACAGTGAGTACGAAATTACAGTCATTGCTCACGACAACATGGCTGTAAAAAGTCGCTAAAGGGACGTCCGCTCTTCCCTTTATCGTCCTAAACAAGGCTAGTGTGTATGCAGTCCATGGACCGAGCGATCGGAACATCGATCGCATGTAAAATCGCTTGGCATAAAAAGTTGGTCGAAATTTCTGTAGTGTGTACCCAGCTTTAGATTGCTGCAATGGTTTTCTCTTTAACATGAAAGGAAAGCAACATAATGCCACCCAACACTGAAATTCAATTTTACTTGGAATATCCCATGTACAATCTGGTCACAAAAGGTTCCCTACCTGAAGTCCAGCTTTAAGGATATTTTGCAGATACTCCAAAGTTTTTCTTTATACCCACCAGTATTCCTCTTATTCCTGTTAACAGCATGTTGTCGGAGGAGGTGACTACAGAAGTTCTGAACTGGTTGTGGGCTAAGTTCCTGGTTCTTATAAGAACCTAGCAACACCTCTGGCAACAGTTATATTTTACTATGCAAGCTCAGCAGCTATACTTTACTGCACTGCCCTGGTGCTTTTGTTACTACTTGTGCTGAGCTACTCAATTCATGACTCAGCAAACACTCCTCTGACTTCTGGTGCTCAAGCAAATGTGACAGGCTCAGTGACTCATAGCAAGCTGTCATTGCATCTGACACAATTGGTGCTTGTGAAACCTCTACATAGGAACCAAGTAATGTACCCAGCACTGCAGGACCAATATGCAGAGAGTGATGTAGAGTTGCCTGTGAGTAGAACCTTTTTTCAATAAAACTTGATGAGGGAGCAATTTGGTGTAGTCAGAAGTAGACCAATATTATGCACCCTGTTGGCCTTCAGATGTTGTGGAACTACAAGTCCTACAATGCATAATATGCAGCTGGAGGCTGTTATTGGGGGAAGAGGAGTCTTTGGGGACATGATAACATCTGAGTAGGACTATAGTGGGCAGTGGGCAGCAGGAAATTCCCATCTCAAATGAAAGAAACCAAACATTATCCTACTCATTATTGCTTGCAGGGTCGACTGACTCTTTATTATGGGTGGCATTGTGGTGGTAGGATGAGGAGGGAGGAAATCAAAATGATGATTTATTTGTCAGGAGAGGAGGCAGTTCTTTTGGAGTATGATTATGTCTGAGTGGGGGCAAATACATTGCAAGGAAATTCATTTCTATGTGTGAATGAGGCTATGATGGAGAGGCGCAGGGGAGTGTCATGGGAACTATATTATAGCAGGGATGATTAGAGGACGGGGGGCCCAAACCAGTATCGTGTCTAGGGTTATTCAGTGTCTTCAGCTGCCTTTCCATATGGTATGCATTGGTATTATATAAAATATTGCATTATATTATTTAAATTAGTTCATTATGCCCTGCGAGTTTCAATTGCAATTTCAATTATATATACACTTTCTTTAGACAACTGAACAATTTACTCCATTTTTAACATTGTATGTTACAAATTAATTTATATTCACAAAAGAGCTTTCAACGCCTTCATAAAAAGACTGTGAAAAGGAAGTACTTTATGCAGCAAGTAAATCATAGCATTTATTATTTTTGAAAAACACCCCTTAGTGAATTCCTGTTGAAGGGGTGTTTTGAAATGTTTGCACTCACTATAGCAATTTTAGTCTATGGAGAACACAAATAAAATTATCTTGTTGTATTACTACAGAGTTATCTGCCGTTATTTCAGACTTTTCAAGATTCCACACAGAGAAGAGAATCAAATGATCTACTCATGCATGTGCCCTAACAGCTGTTCCTTGAGAAAATGATCTTCTTTAAACCATTCAAACTAGAGCATTCTTGTTCAGTTTAGAAAAAAGCACAAATGAGCCTTGTAATCCAGCAGGGTACCTAAATGTGACATCTGGCATCTAGGTCACAACCATGTCTGCTTATAATATAGTAATAATTATCAGGCAAAAGAACACATTTAACCCTACTTGGATGTCTCTACAATCACTCTGAATACTCAGCTAGAAAGCAGAGTATTTTCAAAGACATAATTATACACAGAAATACATCAACACTGTATGCATAATCTCCCAAATGCACAAACATTTGGGAAGCATTGAGTAGAACATATCTGGAATGTATGTACAAATACATGGGTTTGAACATACATTTGTATATGCCTTTCGCATTAGTTAAGGTGCTTACCGCACAGTGCCTTAGTATCCCAACTGAAGATAATAATGCAGGATGTATTTGGGAAAGAACCTGCAAAAGCTATGTCTGTCCTATTACTGTCAGCATTTCGATGAGTTATATATGTAACAGAAATGGGCTGATAAAAATACATAAAAGAAGCGTATATGCAAGTGTCTGCATACTTGCATTTGCATGTCTGTTTTTATTAGTAAGACATAGCTTAAGATATATTAAAATTTAAATATAGTGCATTATGGGCCTGAGTCACTATGGAGAGCAAGGCAAAAAAAGGAGTAAGTTTGCTACTGGACAAACCATTTTAGAATGCAAGGGGTGCAAATTAGTTTATTATTTTGCGTATAAATAAATTACTGTCTGCTTTTTCATGTAGCACACAAATACTTAATAGCTTTATTTTTACATTGATATTTAAAGTTAATCTAGGACATGCCCTACCCCAACTATAAATCAGTCCCCACATTTTAAATTTACCTCCCCCTCCAATGCAACATGGTTTTGCCAAAATGCAAAGTTACTCCTTTTTTTTCTTTCTTCTCCTTAGTGTCTCAGGCCCGATGTGCGTTAAGTGCATGATTCAAACATTATATGAAAATCAAAATACAGACGCATCTGAAAGGGTGTAAATAAAGTGCATCTCCACACCCTTACTGTACTGCTTCTAAAGCCTTGACTTTGTTCTTTTTTTTAACACAAAGAAATAAAATATAATGATCCTAGGCACTGAGTATATTGAGCCTGGTTTATTAAGGCATGTTAATGCCTATACGTGCAGTACTTTGCATAAAATCGCTCTGCACATGCCCAGAAATGAACCATACGCCAGAGAACGCAGCAACATCCAATTCATCTTCGAACACAAAGGACCCATACTACAGCCTACGATTTCATGGCTGGAATGGGGAGGGGAATAGGTGTATGCATGTAGTCAATGTACAGTAAGTGTGGGCCAAGTCACTTACTGTACCAGTGTCCGATTAAAGCTTTTGGCATCTCAAAATGTACATGTCTTTCTGTCTGTTGTAAGTGCTGAGTGATGATGGTTGCCAGCTTGAGCATGTGTTTGCAAGCAGGAGCTGCAAAACTGTAAAAATTCATTTTATGTACAGTAGACATTCATCACATCCTAATAAATATATTTTATTGACAAAATATAATGTTTTTTTAATGGTTTGTCATTAATGACTATGGGCCTGATTCATTAAGGAAATTTAAGTAAACAATTGATTAAGTTGTCTCCTGGACAAAACCATGTTACAATGCAAGGGGTGGAAATTAATTTTGCACATAAGGTAAATACTAGCTGTTTTTTCATGTAGCACACACATATCAACTTTAAATTTCAGTTTACAAATAAGCTATAAAGTATTTGTGTGCTACATGAAAAACAGACAGTATTTAACTTATGTGCAAAGTAGAAAACTAATTTGCACCCCTTGCATTGTAACATGGTTTTGTCCAGGAGACTACTTACTCAATGTTTTACTTAACTTTCCTTAATGAATCAGACCCTATATTGTTAACAGGTGACAGTAATTGATTATGTGATATATTCGGTGTGTTCTTTTAGGACTTTGCAATCCATATATGTATTTAACGTATACTGCCGTGTATCTGACCTAAACCCATATTTATCAACAGACATTTCCTTAGATCCGCTCCTTGTTGAATACGGACGTGGGTATGCCCGCATTGCGTGCAATTTAATAAAAATGCACAATGGGCCTGATTCATTAAGGAATGTAAAGCAAAAAAATGAGTAACTTTCAAGCTTGGAAAAGCTATGATGCATTGGAGGGGAGGTAAACTTAAAATGTGCAGACAGATTTATAATTTTTGTAGCACATGTCCTAGATCATCTTTTAATGTCAGTTTAAAAATAGAGCTATCTGCGTCCTACATGAAAAAACAGCCAGTATTTCCCTTATGTGCAAACAAATAAACTCCTTTGCACCCCTTACATTGTAACATGGCTTTGTCAAGGTTCAAAGTTACTAATTTTTTGCTTTACTTTAGTTAATGGCTGAATTGGCCTGATTCATTAAGGAAAGTAAAGAAATAAAAGGAGTAACTTTGCACCTTGGCAAAGCCATGTTGCATTAGAGGGGGAATTAAATTTAAAATGTGATGGCAGATTTATAGTTGTACAAATAAAGCTAACAAATATTTGTGTGCTACATGAAAAAACAACCAGTATTTATCATAAAATCATAAAATCATAAACTCATTTGCACCCCTTGGTTTGTAACATGGTTTTGTGCAGGAGCAAACTTACTCATTTTTGCCTTACTATGGGCCTGATTCATTAAGGAACTTAGGCAAGAATTTGAGTAAGTTTTCTTATTTAAGTTTTCTGGGCAAAACCATGTTGCAATGCAAGGGGTGTAAATTAGTTTATTATTTTGCACAAGTTAAATACTGGCTATTTTTTCATGTAGCGCACAAAGGGCCTGATTCATTAAGGAAAGTTAAGTAAAAAATTGCGTAAGAAGTCTACTGGATGGAACCACGTTACAAGTAAAAAATTGAGTAATTAGTCTACTGGACAAAACCATGTTACAATGCAAGGGGTGCAAATTAGTTTTCAATTTGTCACAAAAGTTAAATACTGTCTGTGTTTTCATGTAGCACACAAATATCAACTTTACATTTCAGTGTACAAGTAAGCTATCGAGTATTTGTGTGCTACATGAAAAAACAGCTGGTATTTACCTTATGTGCAAAACAGAAAACTAATTTGCACCCCTTGCATTGTAACATGGTTTTGTCTAGGAGACTACTTGCTCAATTTTTTACTTAACTTTCCTTAATGAATCAGGCCCAAATACTTGATAGCTTATTTGTAAACTGAAATCTAAAGCTGAGATTTGTGTGCTACATGAAAAAACAGCAAGGGGTAAATGTATCAAGGTGCGGTTTTGCAAATCCAGCGATTTTCTCGGGAGAGTTGAAACTCCTGATGTATGAAGCTGAGATTTCATGTAGAATCGCCAGAGATGTGTTTCATTCAAAATTGCTATTTCCAAAATCGATAGAGATCAAACTCCAGACTGTTTGCCACTCTGGCTATACAAGTCTCAAATGTACGAAGCTGCGATTAAGCAAACTGTCCTGAATTTGCTTTAAAAATTGCCAGATACAACATGCTGCTTGCTAGCAGCATGATTAGTAAACACATCACTGTTACACTGCCCTGAGGTCTGGCGGCTGTCAAATGTTTAAAAATAGATAAAAGTAAAAAAAAAAAAAAATCGTGGGGTCCCCCCGCCCAAGCACTATTAACCCTAATGCTGCCAGCCTACTGCTGGTTACGGGAAAATCTGGGAAAACAATTTATGTGGGGTCCCCCCGATTTTCACATAACCAGCACTAGGCAAATCAGCCCGGGGTGGGTAGCACTATAGCAGGGGGACACGTGGCAGGGGTCCCCCTGCCATAATGACAAGTCAGCCTCAGGCTGTTCAGCGCTGGGCTGGATTCCCTGGGGAGTAAGTAAAGTGTTAGGAAGCTAGTTATACTGCTGCTACTATTGGAGCTGATCTATTAGGATTTTCTGATGTGCTGAAAGGTTTTAATGCATGTACCTTGGAATTTCTTTTATTAAACAGTTGTTCATTTGCAAATTGCATCCACAGTTTTATAGTTTGGTTTTTGTTTACCATTGAGCACTGAATGAAAAATAAACATTAACAGAATCATCTGCAATAAATGGTATGGAAAACAGATAAATTTGAAGTTGGAGTGTGGAAGAGGCTATTATATAAGGATTACGGGGAAGGCACATAGTCAGGGGTTTTCCGGAGGGGTTCTCTGTCTTTCATAAAAAATCTAGGAAGCCCAAAAATTAGTGAAGAGTTACGGTTTAGTATGGGAGTAGTAAGTGATTTTTCTCTATACGTGTGTCATGCGTATACAAATGAATAAAGGGGGGGAGGTTAACCTCTTTTTCCACAGGCTGTTACAGGTTTAGCCAGAATGTGGGACGCAAGTTTTAGAGATTGAGAAGATCGGTCTTGGGGAGGATAGTCTAGAAGGAAAATCCAAATGTCTTTAGAGATTGGTTCGTTTAGCAACAAATTCCACATATTGTGTAGCTTGTCCTGGAATACAGTTATCTTTGGAAAAGTCCACCATGTCTAATACAAGGAACCCATGGGCCTGCATTTTCTCCAGCAAACTGAGTCAGAGTTAGAAAACATCTAATTGAGTTTATTAGGTGTATAGTGCCACCTGTAATGTAGCTTATAGGCTGATATAGATGTGTGGGCTGTCCTGTCTCATATTTCAGTTCAACAGTTCTTGTTGAGTGGGCATCAAGATCTTTTTCCCAATCGTGTCTGTACTTGGTTTGGAAATCTGTGCTAATATCAAGTAACATTCTATATTATAGAAAGATCATGCCTCTACGTAACGGAGACATAAGTGGTGAGCCAGCCTGAAAAACCTCAAGTGGAGGGAGTGCAAGGGTGAAATGTCTAATATGTAGGTATTCAAATAACTTTGGAGTCAGGATAGGATATAAAGAAGAAGTGGGAGCCTTCTGTGAGATGAGCGTTCTGCGAGGTGAGCAATACAATAACCTTGACTGAATCAAAAATTCAAATGGTTTGGGGTTAAGGACAGGAGGGAAGGGCAGATTATCCAAAATAGGAGTGATAGAGCAGTAAGTGGATGAGAGTTTGTACTTGAGAGCACATGAGTCCCAACACTATTGGGCAAATTTAATGTTGAAAAAAGTTGACATTTGTTTTGCTGAGAGATTTATTTAGGCCCCAGAAAGAAGGAAAGAGGGTAGAGTAACAGGAACTTAGTCTCAAGGTGTAGCCAAGAAATTGTGTTGGCAGGGGCAAAGGTTGCGGTTTTCTGTGCTAAATGTGCAGCCATATAATACAGCTTAGTATATGGAAAGTCACAGACTTTCAGTAGACTTTTGATGCACCACCTGTGACCTTTGACTGACCCTTTTTTATATCACTTAGAGTAGCCCTCTGTTTCAGAAAGATTACTTGCAAAATAGCAATGGTTAAAAAAAGATTAAAAGGCAACATTTGGTGATCTAAAGGAGTGGTACTAAAGGATCAGGTACACTTTTTCTGTATATATTAAAGCTATTAAAGCATACTTTTAGTTTGTGGAAGTGACTCCTTGAGAGCAAAGGCATACAACTAAGAAATAGCCTAGAGCTACCAATACAAAACACTGGGAATTGTTACACTGTCTGATAACTGATCATGGGCTTGTAATAAAAGTGGAGTTTCAAGGACCTCCACAGGTAATGATGAAAGTTAGTTCACTGACTTTTAAATATTTGTTTATTTAATATCATAATACAAGTGCAAAGTATGCAAATGCATATGAAAATAAATCAATTCCATTATATTTGTCCATACCAATTTGCATCCATACTTGCATCTGTGCACATTTCAGTTATGTCAAATATTTTAGCTGCTGTGGTACATTTTAGTGTGTTCAAAGCATGTTACATACTTGAAAAAGTCCACTAATTTCTATAGGAGTGCATTGTGTACATACCCATCAGGTGCTAACAAGAGCAGTTACATCAACATTGTTTTGTATTTTTCCAATTATGTTAATGGGATATTCATTCCAATGGCCCATAAATTTCAATGTGCTTGTGCACTACATGTAAAAATCTTAAAAATGAATAGTGCATTTTAAAAAAAAGGTCTTTTGATGTGAACAGAGCTTTACATTTTTATTTTTATTTGTTTTTCCCCTACATCAATAAAGATTAATGTAGTCTTTTACTGAAGTGTGATCAAAGCAGGTCATCCTGATAAAGACAGCCAATCACATTGTGGGAATCTGCTTATATTTAGCTGAGCCACTGAGATACCTTTGGTCAATTAATTCATTGGTGATTCTACAGCAGGGATTTTAGCAAGCAGTTTGCATAATTTGATATTTTTTTTTATTTTTTTCCCCTTGGATTGCAAAAAGATTTTTCCATGGATTACAACTAGAAGTTTTTCTGTGGTTTACAATTGAAAGACTTCCTATTGATAACAAATAAAGATCTCATTGGATTACAACAAAGATTTGTTTATAAATAAATTGCTGAAAGTGGTTTTGTGAAGTTATTATTTTAATAAAAGTTAGTTCAATAATATTCTGTATGTTTTTATTTTTTTATGATATTAGCACATAATGGAACAAGGTTTGTACTTAAACCACTGATATGACAAAGTTGTCATTACAGGGCTCCCAATATTTCTGATTATCTGATTCATTTACTAGTTCAATAAGGGGGAAACATTTACTAGTTTCCCCCTTATTGCTGGGGAAATTTTAAATATGTTTTATTATAGATTAATTAAGTTTCATTATTTAGCACAAATAGACATATATATTATTTAATTTACTCTTCTAAAAACAACCTAGAACTTATAGCTTTATATTCAGAGGGATAAGAAGATTTCTATGTCTAAACCTGTTATGTTACAAAAAGTCACGATCGTAAAGCTATTATGTTTTTCTCTTGTAACAAATGATATGCTGATACCCTGGTGTGTTAGCATTCACACAGATTCATTGTAAAGCTATTTTAAAAATATAACCCTTACTATTTCTCTTTACATAGGCCTCTAGTATAGAGATTTGCTTAATGGTTTTCTCTCATCTCTTTCACAGATTGCAGAATAATAAGAAATGTAGCTTTATCTATATGAGATCTGTCCTACTATAATATACAATCCCTCGCGGTTGTAGACCATACTCTAAGGCCACCTATTTTAAAGTTAAATTGTTATTTAAAACCTCTTATTTAAATTAAAGGACATAGGCATTCAGTGACAAACACCAACTACTCTTTGCTTTGCGTTATCAACATATCATTTGTTACAAAAGAAAAATATAATTGATTTACGATCATAACTTTTTGTAACCTAATAGGTTTAGAGAGTCTTCCTATTTCTCTGACTATAAAGCTATAAGCACTAGATTGTTTTATAAGAGCAAATTCAGTAATATATATGTCTATTTGTGTTAAACAATGAAACAATAAGAACTTAATTATATCTATAATAAACCATATTTAAAATTTCCCCAGGAAATAAGGGGAAATGATGAACTGATAAAGGAATCAAAAGGTAAGCACATTCTAAGTATCTCACATATATATTTTGATAAGGACTATATTATAAGAAATATACATCTTAAAGTGGCAGCAAGCGAGTTTTAATTTGTTACCTTGTATTAGCACGTTACACAGAGCACAATAACTTATTTTAATATTTTGCTGTCCCCTTATTTTTATAAGGATTTTAATTAATGCATAATAAAGTATTGATTTTTAGAATTAACGCCAGCACATTTACTAAACTGCAGGTTTGAAAAATTAGAGATGTTGCCTATAGCAAATAAATCATATTCTAGGGCCTGATTCATTAAGGATCTTAACTTAAGAAACTTCTTATTTAAGTCTCCTGGACAAAACCATGTTACAATGTAAGGGGTGCAAATTAGTATTCTGTTTTGCACATAAGTTTTCATGTAGCACACAAATATCAACTTTAAATTTCAATGTACAAGTAAGCTATCAAGTATTTGTGTGCTATATGAAAAAACAGTCAGTATTTAACTTATGCGCAAAACAGAATACTAATTTGCACCCCTTGCATTGTAACATTTATTTATTACATTCTACAAAATGACAGCTAGAATCTGATTGGTCGCTATTGGCAACATCTCCACTGTTTCAAATCCACATTTTAGTAAAGATACCCCCAGGAGAACAACTACAAATCAATCAATCATCCATTATAGGCCATCAGTGCACCATTCTAGAACAACTCTGTTCCCTATACTTTTTGTGATATGGCTGATAGTTTATGGTTGCACCTTTCTCTAAGAGCTGTAGAAAAATGAACTAGTATTTATCCTTAATAATTTGGAGAGAGAACAGCCTGAATTATATTTTCTAGTGCAGTAATTTTCTTTACACTTTTGTTGAGTATATACATATTTCCAAGCAGTAACATATGCGGGTAGTCTAGGGAGGATGATGACTATGGCAGTCAGCAATAGCGAACCTCTTCCGACTGGCTGTTTGTGATGCTCCACTTTTCTTCATTGCATGTGCCTATATTAGACTTTTGTGAACATGTCTAAGCTTTTTTTTCCAATTGTGAGATGGGGATTTCTTTCTATATAGGCACCATATCAAGGGTTGTTGTGTGTTTTTTGGAATATTTGTTCATTAAAACTAAGCCAACCCATTCTGTATGGCATGAATATATTTTACATGTGGACATGCAGTATTTAATAAATTTCACACTAGAAATATTTTATTGCAAACCTACCAAATATTTGTCATCAACCCCATTTTGCATCTATCCACATTCAACCCTGTGTATCCACCCTAGGGATGTGTTGTCACAGGCAAAAAAGTTTATAACTAAATAGAGTATTTTTGTTCTTGTGCCCTATGTGACGAGATGGGGGGTACCAGAACATCGAAACTAGTGGTTTAGTCTGCGGACACCCCTTTTTTGTCGAAACAGTGTTTTACATTGCTTGGGTCATGTTGTGTAAACCATGTATGTATGAATTCTATGATCACACTGCTAATACTGCTACTATTATGTAACCCTGCCTTTTATTTTTGTACTGTTCATTCATCAGTGATAGGGTTTAATTTTTAATGAAAGAGAATTATTGCATTACAGTCTGTATCAGTGACAATGGTTCTAATTGTCTTGTATGTCATGCAATAGTTTAAAATAATAATTGTGCTATAAGTACAATGATGTGGGAAGGAGATACAGGTATTTCCAATGTTATTGAAAGTCATTGTCCTGTAAAAGCAACATTTGTGCTGCTCTTGGGTATGTGTAAAGGGTGTCAGTCATTAATCTGGACAGAGAATGTTGCCAACTAGAGAGAGATGTGAGCCCTCAGCCAGGCTTAAAATATACTTTCAGGGGTATGTTTTTATTAAGGATAGTTATAGGGCCAGTAGGGATTATGGATAAGCACCTGTATTATTAGGATACATTGTGTAACACTGAATGAAGAAGAAAAATAAATCATTTATTTTTCTTATTCTATGTGGCTTTCAGTCATTTTTTTAATAGCAACATGAAAGTCAGTAACACCACCTTATTTGTAAAACAAACTTAGTTTCCATAGTGAATACATAAACACAGTTATCATTCAATTACTTATATTTTACACTAGACCATTGTTATGTCCAGACTGTGCAGTGACAGATGTTCAGCTATTTTATCAATTCTTTTATTTTAGTTAATATTTTTAACTGTTTTAAACTGGACAGCATGGTGGCTAAGTGGTTAGCACTTCTGCCTCACAGCGCTGGGGTCATGAGTTCAATTCCCGACCATGGCCTCATCTGTGTGCAGTTTGCGTGGGTTTCCTCCGAGTGCTCCGGTTTCCTCCCACACTCCAAAAAACATACTGGTAGGTTAATTGGCTGTTTTCAAAATTGATCCTAGTCTCTCTCTGTCTGTGTGTATGTTAGGGAATTTAGACTGTAAGCTCCAATGGTACAGCGCTGCGGAATCAGTGGCGCTATATAAATAAATGGTGATGATGAACTGCCTTAGCTCCTACAGGAAATTGTGTCTGTGTGCGTACAAAAACACATATCAGTTAGTTCACCTGGTTCACTTTTCCTCGCAAGTTATTTTGTGAACTCAGAGCAATGTAACCTGTTAGAAATAAGTGGTACCACTTATCTGCTTTATTTCCAATCCTGAAAAAAGTTGAACTTCTTTAGTGATCTTTGGCCTCCTGGTGCAGCTGAAGAGTGTAGCAGTGCAGGGTTCCTTTTTTTTAGCAGTTGTTTGTGGTTGCTGCTTTCTCTTTAGTCTTTGATACTGCTTTCTCTTTAGCTGCTGTTTCTGCTGCCACGGTCTATCATTACTCTGTTGGTCCAGGCTCTGTTTTTTTTACCTCAGATGTTGCTTTGAGTACTACTATCTATCACTTCTTTTTACTGACTAAAATGCATTCTATCTAAAACTTCTATCATTATTTTTCTTTATTCTCTTACTGCTCACTGTTTCTAATCAACTTTAACTGTTATACTCTGGTTACTTTTTTTATCCCTCTTTTTTGCTGTGATAATTACTAGTATTGCTTTCTTTAGGGGTTGTTTGCATATGCTACTTTTCTCTGCTTCTTCCTCTTATATCTATCTGAATGCGACTATAGTGACTCTGTATCAGTTCTCTCCTTTTTATTTTACTTTGAATATTTAGGTATGATTTTCTAAATTTTATCTGTCTTGTTATTTCCTGCCTCTTTATTACTCTCCTTCGTACACTGTCTTTACTGTCTGTTTTCTTTGGAGTTTGTTAAAAGTTTTTTTCACTTTACAGTGTGTCTCTTTGTTTCCTTTCTACTCCTCTTTCATTTTCTCCCTCTCTCAGAAACGTATATCTTGTCAAAAAGCAAAAGGATTCATTAGGAGAGGGTTTCAAAATGGCACTAATTCTACATAATTCACCATTCTATTGCATATATGAGGTGTGCCTTCTGCAGTTAGGATCTTTTTTTCTTTTTCTTATTTCAGCACTCTTTTATATTCAGCAAAATATTTTTTTCTAAATTAATTGGTTTCAAAATTCTGCTGTGTTTTTGACTGTACCACAGATGAGTAGTGAGGCAGCAATTTGAATCATTGATCAAATTCAACCAATGGTATGTGAATAACATTTGAATCAACTAGATTATAATTGAGATTGGTTGAATATTTAAAATGTTGACCTCAATATCTCTGATTTGTTGACCAGATATCATCATTTTATTGTTTGCATTATAAATGACTTGCAAAGCAAATAATTTATTTCCTTATAATCATTTGGATTAGAATGCTGTGCCTAATTTCAAGCTTAGCTACACTGATTTAGTCAGAAAGGTGCCATAGACATAAATGTTCTTCAGCTTCAAGAGAGACACAAGTGTAAATTTTATTTCCCTCTGGAGCACTCAGAAAGAGTTGCAGTTTACAGCCAGTAACCATGATTAATAGTACTAGTGATGAACCAGGCTTATAAAAATAAAGTAATCAGGTGTTCTTCTTCAGCACAAGTACAGAACAATTAGTATAAAACAATTATATGTGCTGTGCTGCTGGAGGACTTCCTAAGTCTGTCTGTTGATTATGATGATGTCATCACCAGTGTTATAATACAGGGAGGAAAGATTTTGGGTCTTTATAAGTTCAACAACTGCTCTGCAACAGAACTCCTGCTGCCTCACTGTTAAGGGCAATATGTTCACCTTTCACCTTTGGCTCCCTTTCTAAGGGACTGTATACATTACACAATACTCAGTTGCCCCAAGGACTTAACTTCTGGGAGTAGTAGCGCTTGATCTCACTATTGCCCAGTGGCAATCCATGGATCTCTCTGAGCTGCATATGTAGTCTCCGGTAGAGAACGACCACTCAAAACCAGATCTTGCACCTTCCATTAATGAAATTCAAGAATAAACACCCCTCCCACCTGGAGTGGCTCCTTATATCTACAGTCTAATTTCCACAGAGCTTTCCCCTCTCTGGCCAAACCCCAGGGCCTCTCCATGTTAAACATTGGTCAGTGCTGAACTCTGAACTAGGAAAGATTGGAGAGGGGAGTGAAGATGTGCTGTCCTTCCACAGAACCTCCTCTGCTAGATGGCCTGTCTGGAATAGTCTTCTGTGAACAATCGACACTAATTAGTTTAGCCCCTCCACTATCTTGCAACCTGATCTCTACCCATGACCCCCTGGCTTCACTTTAAAGACAATGAATAACAACCTCATTGCCACATCACCAATAAACAATATACATATTTACAATGAGCTACAATGTCCCCTTATCCACATGTAATTAGACACTGCAATGGTATTCTATTTTGCTGGGGAACAAAAGCAAGGGCTATAAAAAGTACATACTATAATTCACATTTTGTGAGAATGAGGGGCAGACTGATTAGGGTGATATTAATACCTTGTTTCACCATATCCGTGTTTGCGTGGGTTTCCTCTGGGTGCTCTGGTTTCTTCCCACACTGCAAAAACATTGTAGTAAGTTAATTGGCTGTTATTATTATTTTATTATTATTACTATTAATTTTTATTTATAGGGCGCCACAAAGTATCCGTAGCGCCGTACAAGGACATACAATGGCACAGTACAAGGTGAAACAGCACAGTACAAGTAACAGTAAGCACTATAACTCTGGGGGCTCAGGCACAGCATGAAAGAGAGGGAGGGAGGGGAAAAGTGAGTATAGGCAGGTAACTATGGCCCAAGAGGGTGGGAACGGATGACAGGTTGAGAGTCACTGAGGGGAGCGGAGAGAAGCGAGAGGAGGCAAAGGGACTGAGAGGAGGTGAGCTGAGTAGCTGGAGAGCGCAGTTAAAAGTGATGGAAACAGAAGGTAGGAGAGCCCTGCTCAAAGGAGCGAACAATCTAAAGGGAGGGGAAGACAGACAGACACATGGATGAGATGGAGAGACGGGAGAAACGGAGACGGAGTCGAGGAAGGGGGATTAAATTTATTAAATTATTAAATTTGTCCTTAGTCTCTCTCAGTCTGTCTGTGTGTATGTTAGGGAATTTAGACTGTAAGCTCCAATGGGGCAGGGACTGAAGTGAGTGAGTTCTCTGTACAGTGCTGCAGAATTAGTGGCGCTATATAAAATAGCTGCTGATGATGATGATGAAATGCTGGTAACATACGGCGGTGACCCACATAACTAAACACATCAGGGCACAATCTACTGCTGGCTGACAGGGAAAGGTCACTTATAATAGATCTGGTATGTTGTGGTGATCACCATACACTTGCTGTATCCAGGTGCAATCTGTTGTTGTCTGACAGAGAAAGGACGCCAGCTACTGCTATTAGGCAAATGATTCGGCATGCTGCAGCGATCACTGTATTTCTTAACACCAACATAAACACATCCTGGCATCCCTGACATACAAAATTATTTTATGACATGTTATCTCATGTTTTTTTTTAAATAAAAACAAAACATTTTACCATATAGGGGGAAATAAAAAAAAAACATTAACAAAAACATACACTGTTTTTTTATTAATCAGGATAATTACTTAAATTTTGTAAAAAGTGTGATACATTTTTGGGGGTTGAATTAAGGGCATAAAATTAAAAAATGATATAATTTTTTTTACATTTTTGCCTGTATTTTCATTTTGTATTGTATTTGATACTTATAAAATATATGCTTATAAAATAAATATATATATATATATATATATATATATATATATATATTTAACTTAACTATGATTCCAAATAAATAAAGCTCTACAGAATTTGCTGGCGCTATATAAATAAATGTTGATGATGATGATGAAACCCATATTAGTCACTACTCACCAAAATAAAATGTATTTAAATTTACATACATTGAAATATTTTCAAAGTGTACTGAGAGTTATCAAGGGAGTAAACCAGAGATGGAAAAAGAACAAAAAACCCCGGCTTCTAACCCCTGGTAAGTATAGTACTATAAACCTAATTTCTCCAAATACCCTTATGCTTTATATGCATTCCAAGCTGATATAATCACCATTGTTACACACTAAATCAATGTATGCTGATCCTTCTTACCTTGCTTTACAAATCTTAGAACACTCCACATTATTTTTCCTCCTTAACCTTTATTAAACCTTTATTAGACCATTGTTGTCAACTCCTTTTCAGATTAATTTACTAGTCTAATGAAAAGAGTTTCGTTCTTATGTTCCTCCAAATAACAAATAAAAAAGAGAGCGAAAGGAAGCGCAACAGAAAATGGTGGTCATTACAATTTATATTAACACATGTATATGTGTTTAAAATTATTTAAAAACACATTGCTGTCATATGTATTTTTTTATTGTTTATTTCTGAGGGGCAAGAGTCCCTTCTTTATTGTGAGCAGCATATTTACTTAATATTTAAACATATCTAATTATATTTGTGTATCATGTTGTGTCTTGGTTCTGTTTTTTGTATATGTAATGTACGGCGCTGCAAACCCTTTGTGGTGCCTTATAAGTCAAAGATAATAATAATAATATTTATAGGCAATGGAGGCATTAGGAGAAAAGGCGGTAGGGCATACCACCGTATACACCCTCACTTCGACCACTGTTTATAGGTTCATATTTGAGTACTGTGACTGAAACATACTGCACTGTTTATGTTTTGCATTAGTGTGGTAGTGAGACTTGACATATGTTTAGTTAGAGTCAGATGGCAAGGTCTCTATTTTGAAGTTATCTTTTATTTTTGTTGCTTAATAAACTGGCTGAGGCTAGTTGTACTAAAATCCCTGGACTTGTGTGACATCATTGCTGCTGTTTACCTCCATCTACCTCAGGAGATGGTATCTGATCCCCTCACATGGTCACATCTTGGTGGAGAATTAGCTTGCAAGATCTGCCCACATTAACAATAGCAGCTTTAAAAAACCTGCTGGAAACAAGTTTTTGTGTGCTTGGAAATTTAATGGGACAGACACAGTAGAAAAAGGATTTGCATCTGTTAAATTGGAAAAGTCTTATGAACCCTAATACAGGTCACCGTCAGCTGATAAAAAAAGCTAAATTCTGTCCTTTCCCAGCACCAAAAGCTAACATGGAGGATGCAATTAAAGTGCTGTTAAAAACTTCCAGGCAACAGCTAGCCCTTGAGGAGTCTCGGAGACAACAACAGTTAGACATTGAGTAATGCCGGAGGCAACAGCAGCAACAGCAGGAGGCTATTGCAGCTCAGCAGGTAGTCATTGAGGAGTCCCGGAGGGAACAGCACTAAGACTGCCAAGTTCTAAAAGAGGCGGTACAATCTTTCGCAGCCTTATCTAGAAAGGCTTCTACAGAGGACATGACTAGCACCAGCTCTATACGGGCTGGTCATTTCCTTCAGAAGATGACTGAGGTAGATGACATGGACGCATATTTAACTACTTTTTGAAAGAAAAGAAGAGCTCGAGGAGTGGCCAAAAAACCAGTGTGCTGGCCTGTTGGCACCTTTTCTGGCCGGAGTGCCTCAAAAAGCCTATTTTGACCTGAGTACTACAGACACTAAGGACTATGAAAAATGTAAAACTGAAATATTAATTCATCTGGGAGTCACACTGTTAGTTTGAGCACAACGAGTGCACCACTGGGTTTACTCCCTGGACAAGCCTCCTCCCTCACAGATGCATGACCTCATCACCTGACCAGGAAGTGGTTACAGCCCAAGACTTTAACCAGCCCACAGATGATGCCCGTGCTGTTGCACAAATGGTTGAGCCATGGAGACCCACAGACTGCGGACAAGTTGGTTGAAATGGTGGAGAAGTGTCTCGCAGAAGAGGAACTGGTGGTTTCACCGTAGCGTCGATTAGACCCATGACAGCGCATTTCAGCATTTCCTGGTAAGACTGTTCTTGGGAAAAAGGGTGCTGGGTGGTTAAGAGGCCTTAAAACAGATGAGACTATTGGCACTGGGCCTGGAGACTGGTCAGAAAGGCCAGGAAGTTCCCCACCACGTGAAAGACTTGACAAATATGTGCATAAATGTTTTAAATGTGGTATGCCAGGACATGTTGTATTCTCCAGATATGCAAGAACCCATGCAATGTGATGTTACTTTTGATTGTCATGGAATGTCTTACTTTGCCAGGTTTGCCTGTACTGTTTTTACAAGTCAGATTTTTTTTTGTTGTGTAGTTCAAATGGAGGGCAACCAGATAGTGGCATTGTTAGACTCAGGAAGTGTAATTACTCTGGTAAAAGCAGAGCTGGTAAACTCCTCAAAGTGACAACAAACAACTGTGGGGGTAACTTATACACATGGTGTACATTATGTCACTGCCAAGGTGAATTTTGAGACTTCTTTTGGTTTATTTACTGTTAAAGTCAGGTTATTCCCTTCTTTGGTGCATGATGAAATAATAGGGAGAGATTTTCCCCAGTTTTGGAAGTTATGGGAGTTCCGTATGGTCTCAGATATGCAGTGTAACAAACCGTTTGACTGCACTCATGGTCCGCCAGCAGTAGATGTGTCCTGTGAGCTCTCAGAGCCGTTTCCATTTGCTAATATGGCTTTGGGAATGAGAACCAAACTGAGGAACTTCCTACAGGGGCAGGTGAAGCTTTAGACAGAGCTGAAAGTATGCCTGACCTTGAAATAAAGAAAGAACTGTTTGCAACAGCGCAGTTAAGCAAGAAAAAATATGAAAGTCATTGGCTAGAAACCTGTAGAACCTGATGATAGGCTCAGGTACCCGCACATGGCCATCCGCAATGAACTACTGTACCAAGTGACAAAAAGGGGTGAGGGTGTGATAGAACAGCTGGTAGTTACCCGATCATATAGGAGAACCGTGCTAGACCAAGCCCATGGTCACATCACAGCCGGACACTTGAGGGCAGAAAAAAACACTGAAAGAATCTTACAGAAATTCTTTTGGCCAGGAGTACATAAAGAGCTATCCGATTGTTGTTCTTCCTGTCCTGAGTGCCAGTATCATGCTCCCAGACCTCATTTCAGGAGCCCACTAGTGCCTAAGCCTATTATTGATGTCCCGTTTGACAGGATAACCATGGACATTGTTGGGTCCTTGTTAAAGTCTGCTCGGGGGCATCAGTACATCCTAGTAGTCATGGACTATGCTACCCACTATCCTGAAGCCATCCCATTGTGTAATATTTCAACCAAAACAATAGCAAGAGAACTGGAGCATATTTTCATCCGGATAGGAATACCTAAACAAATTTCCCTTCATGTAGATATACGATGTAAACACTGGCGCTCAAAACAGTATTGTGTATGTACAGTAGTATAGTTCAAACCCACATATACACCTCTTCCATGTGAGGAGGCAGCCTTCCTACAAACTCTGGCTGGTAAGGCCGGAAATAAAAGTGATAGGTGCAACAGAAGGATGGCGCACTGGTGATGTTTGCAGTTTATGCTAAACAAAGTGGGAACAGATGAATAAGCATGAGGATAAAGTGCAAGACTCTGGGTTGGTATTCAACAGTGTATGCAATAATCCAGTTCTTAAATCCAAATGCTAGACACAGAATGAACAACCGTATCAGACTCTGGTGTACAGAAAATTAACTCCAATGTCACAATAAACATGCATGTGCAATTGCTGGTCAAACAGAGCTGGCTGGACCAGTATCCCGGCCCACAAGTTCTCCAATTATATATCAGCAAAGGGACAGGGATAAATAAAGGGTAAATGATGAAGTGCAGTTGACCAAGTAACAATGTAATAGATGGAAGCGTACCGAAAGGTAATATAAAAACAGCTTATCTGTATCAGAGTCTCCGATAGGGAATCACAGCTCCATATAGTGTGTCAGGAACAGGTAACCAGCAGGTGTAGTATGCAGTAGTTCTTGGTCTCGGGCAGCCGTCCCCACGCAAACACCGCTAACAAAATTGTACAAAATAATAATAAGCTTATCTGTATTAGGCAGTAGGTCAGCTTATACCAGTATGGATCCCTGGAAAGTTCTACAGGTGTTGCCAGTGATCTCCGCACAGGAGTATCAGGGTATACACATTAAGTGTCCAGGATGGTAGAGTGGCCTAATGTAATGTATACAGATAGTAGAAGGGCCTCAACGCGTTTCGTCGTAAATAGACTTCTTCAGGAGGAAATATGAGATGCCCATGTTCAGGGCTTGTTTATATACTGTTTATGGTGGCCCTTTTGCGCATGCGCAGTGCGCAGACGCTCCCACGCATGCGCAGTGCGCGGCCGCTACCGCGCATGCGCGGAACACCCGTGACCGCGCGGGTGCAACAGACTGAGGGATCTGGTGATAATCTCTCTAGATGTGTGTATTAAAGTCCCAGGACACTAATGGGACATGTCCAGTGCCAGATTTACAGTTCAGAGAGACCCAAATAGGTCCTAAAAACCGAGTGCGGCGGCCATCTTGGGTAAGGGCACTCCACATAGATTATTAGTAGATGCAGTCTGCAGTGGCCATCTTCGGCAGGGGAATCATAGTATGCAATATATGCTGATTCAGATAATACACAGTAACGAAGGAAAACGAGGGGGCTTACAAAAAACAAAGGAGAAGGTTCAATTCATCAACAACAGAACATTAAAAGAGAATGGCATTTTTAATTTATCCAAACACCAACTTAACAGCTCAGAAGTATCAGTGTTGAGCAAAGGACTCTCATTCGCCCCCACACATAAACCCAACAGATTTCTGATTTTTATAGACATCAATAAATTTACTAGGAAATTGACGCTGAAACGTCACTTTGCCAGAAAGGATACAGCCATCATCTCTAACTACGAAAATAGGTCAAAGTCAGGGTTAAAGCCCACCTCTTAGTTTTATCCTCTGGAATCCAGGAGTAGCCACATCGATCTTTTCCAGGAACTGGTTATTAAAGATTTATGTAGAGATAATTTTAATAATCCGAAAACCCATAACCTTACCAAACAGGAACTCTCAGCTATAAATACCCTTGCTGATAACAAAGAAATAGTCATCAAACAAGCAGATAAAGGGGGAGGAGTTGTCCTACTTGATAGATCAGCATACATAGAAGAGGCAGAGAGGTTATTGAACGATGCAGTCTCTTATACTAGATTACAAACTGACCCTACTACAGAGTACATATCAAAACTGAGAGATACACTTCTCAAAGGCCTAAGAAACAATGCACTGACTAAAGATGAATACCAATACCTACTGGTCCAGAACCCCATTATCCCTGTTTTCTATTTTCTACCGAAAATCCACAAAACATTGATTAAACCCCCTGGTAGACCCATAGTGGCCGTTATAGATTCCCTCACATCTCATATTTCTGAATATGTCAACATTTTTCTGAATAAATACGTAGTCAAGCTCGAATAATACCTTACGGACACGAGCAGTGTCCTGAATCTCTTTGAGGACTTCTGCTGGAATCGAAATTATATTTGGCTGACCATCGACGTCCAATCACTGTACACAGCAATTGAACACGAAAAGGGCATTCAAGCCTGTAGAGAGTTTTTAGATCCAGACCCTGACCTCTCCTTAGAACATAAAGACTTTCTGTGCGAACTGATGCGGTTTTTACTTACCCATAATTACTTCAAATTTGTAGAAACCTTCTACCTCCAAATCTGTGGCACAGCTATGGGCACGATTTTTGTGCCCAGCTTCGCCAACCTACTTATGGGATGCTGGGAACATGAATATATATACAAGCCCAACCCCTTTTCTCACTGTATTAAGATCTACAAAAGATATATAGATGATATCCTCATGGTTTGGGATGGTGATGAGGAATCTATTAATTCATTCCTCACATACATTGATACTAACAACTACAATTTAAAATTTACAGCCAAACAGAACACTACTAGCATTGAGTTTCTAGATTTAGTTCTTACAGGAACTGACAATAAGGTTGAAACAAAAAACTTTGTTAAAACGGTAGATACCAATAGCTATCTCCATTTCAAGAGTGGTCATGTAAGAAAATGGAAATCAAACATCCCATACTCCCAATTCCATAGGATAAAAAGAAACTGCAGTAATGACTCACAGTGTAGGGAACAACTACACATGTACGCACAACGTTTCCAGGAAATAGACTACCCAGACAAACTTATCTCAGAAGCATTGATGAAAATTGAAGGGGTTAACAGAACAGATCTATTACAATATAAAACTAGAGATCACCAAAAGGAACGTATACCCTTTATCACTAATTACAACTCATGCGAAAATAGAATAAGGTCTACTATCTCCAAACACTGGGAGATTTTACGCATGGACCCCATTCTAACTACCATTCTCCCTACAAGACCGGATATTATTTTCCATAAAAATAGGAATTTGAAAGATGCTCTTGCACCCAGCATGTTATCTGATGTTCATACTAACACTTCCAAAACATTCCTCACGGTGAAGGGTTTCAACAAGTGTAGCCACTGCAATATTTGCAAGTTTGCAAACCCTGATAAGAAAGTCTTTTATAATCATGATAATAGCCTGAAGTTTAACATAAAAGAATTCATGAACTGCCAAACACCTTCTGTTATATATTTATTAGAATGTTCTTGTGGTCTTAAATATGTTGGCAAAACGAAAAGACCATTGAAACTAAGAATCCAAGAAAATGTCAGGAATATTAAAAACAAGATTGAATCCCACTCTGTTTCTAGACATTTTAATAAAAAACATAACTCTGATCCGAATCATCTTACGTTCAAGGGGATAGAGAATGTATGCCTAGGATGTCGAGGAGGTGATCTCCAGTCCAAGCTCTCCAAGAGGGAGATGTTTTGGATCTTCCAGCTAAATACCCTTACCCCCTCTGGTCTTAACGAAGGATATGAAATTGCTCCTTTTTTATAACTATATGTTTCACTGTATATTTTACTAAATATCTCTGGGCTATCTAGAACTGCTGGCTAACCTTGTTAAAAGGTTTGTGTGATCCCAGGTTGCATAAGACGGCATTGTATTATTCTGCTTGTATTCATTACTCATGTTTTAGCATATGTCCATTTTTATCACAGTTTCACATATCTGTCTTACTTTCACACCACCTATATGATGATGTGTGTGTTTTATCTGCTATGATATTTATTATTTATATGAATATATATATATTTTTATATTTTTATATTTTACACAAATTATATTACTTACTGCTGATATTGTATTGCATTTGCACTTTACTGTGTATTATCTGAATCAGCATATATTGCATACTATGATTCCCCTGCCAAAGATGGCCACTGCAGACTCCATCCACTAATAATCTATGTGGAGTGCCCTTACCCAAGATTGCCGCCACACTCGGTTTTTAGGACCTATTCGGGTCTCTCTGAACTGTAAATCTGGCACTGGACATGTCCCATTAGTGTCCTGGGACTTTAATACACACATCTAGAGAGATTATCACCAGATCCCTCAGTTTGTTGCACCCGCGCGGTCGCGGGTGTTCCGCGCATGCGCGGTAGCGGCCGCGCACTGCGCATGCGCGGTAGCGTCTGCGCACTGTGCATGGGCAAAATGGCCACCATAAACAGTATATAAACAAGCCCTGAACATGTGCATCTCATATTTCCTCCTGAAGAAGTCTATTTACGACGAAACGCGTTGAGGCCCTTCTACTATCTGTATACATTACCTTAGGCCACTCTACCATCCTGGACACTTAATGTGTATACCTTGATACTCCTGTGCGGAGATCACTGGCAACACCTGTAAAACCTTCCAGGGATCCATACTGGTATAAGCTGACCTGCTGCCTAATACAGATAAGCTTATTATTATTTTGTACAATTTTGTTAGCAGTGTTTGCGTGGGGACGGCTGCCCTAGACCAAGAACTACTGCATACTACACCTGCTGGTTACCTGTTCCTGACACACTATATGGAGCTGGGATTCCCTCTCGGAGACTCTGAAACAGATAAGCTGTTTTTATATTACCTTTCGGTACGCTTCCATCTATTGCATTGTTACCTGGTCAACTGTAATTCATCATTTACCCTTTATTTATCCCTGTCCCTTTGCTGATATATAATTGGAGAACTTGTGGGCTGGGATACTGGTCCAGCCAGCTCTGTTTGACCAGCAATTGCACATGCATGTTTATTGTGACATTGGAGTTAATTTTCTATACACCAGAGTCTGATACGGTTGTTCATTCTGTGTCTAGCATTTGGATTTAAGAACTGGATTATTGCATACACTGTTGAATACCAACCCAGAGTCTTGCACTTTATCCTTATGCTTATTCATCTGTTCCCACTTTGTTTAGCATAAACTGCAATCATCACCAGTGCGCCATCCTTCTGTTGCACCTATCACTTAAATTTCCCTTTATGTCTAGAATAGTGAAAGAAATGTGTAAATTGTTTAAGGTGGCACATCTCAGTACCTCAGTTTATTATCCCCAGACTGATGGTTTGGTGGAAAGGTTTAACAAATCCTTAAAAAATATGCTAAAAAAAGTGGTAGACAGAGATGGGAAAAACTAGGGCTACTTGTTGCCATATTTGTTACTGGGCATCAAAGAAGTTCCTCAGTCTTCTACAGGGTTCTCCCCGTTTGACCTATTATATGTGAGACACCCTAGAGGATTGTTGGGCGTGGCAAAAGAAAAGTGGGAATGGCAACCCACTCCGTATAAAAGTGTTATTGAACGCGTTTCTCAAATGCAGGACCGATTGCTGCAGTATTACCCATTGTCAGGGAACATATGGAACAGGCCCAAAATGCGCAGAGGGTGTATAATAAGAATGACCGTGTTCATACATTTACTCCGGGGGACAGATTTCTGATTCTGGTGTCCACAGTAGATAGCAGATTTTTGTCCAAGTGGCGAGGCCCATTTCAAATCAGGGAAAAGTGATTGAGGTTAACTATAAAGTGTATCAGACGGGGAAAAGAAAGCCTAAGCAAATCTATCATGTGAACCTAATAAACCCTTGGAAGGATAGATGAATTAGCATCCTTTAGTTCCTGAAGTAATGGTATCAGAGACATTGCCCAATAAAACGAGGCTAAGGAGTTTGTCTTAAAACATGGATGCATTTTCTGAGCTACCCATCCGAACCGCCATAATAAGATATGACATCATTACAGAACCAAGGGTCAAGACCAACTTAAAAACATATACGATACCCGAAGCCCAGCGAGATGTTATTTCCAAGGAGGTGAAAAAAATATTAGAGCTACATCTTATAGAAGAGTCTAACAGTGATTGGTCCAGCCCCATAGTGCTAATCCCAAAACCAGATGGCAGCCTACGCTTTTGCAACGACTTCCGCAAGCTGAAAGCAGTGACCAAATTCAATGCTTACCCCATAACCCATGTGGATGAGCTAATAGAGAGGCTAGGAACAGCCAGATACCTCACCACACTTGATTTCACAAAAGGATATTAGTATTTACCGTTGACCAACAGCGCAAATGAGAACACTAACTTTTCTGTTCCAGAAGGGCTCTTTCAATATAAAGTCCTGCCATTTGGATTACTTCGGGTCCCAGCAACCTTTCAGCTTGCAATGGATAAGTTGTTAAGACCACATAGACAATATGCAGTGGCCTATCTAGATGATGTTGTGATCCACAGTCCAGATTGGGACACTCATTTAGATAGAGAACAAACAGTGCTGGACTCACTTAGAAAGGCAGGGCTTACTGCCAATCCGAAGAAGTGTTACCTGGAGATGGAGAAAATTAGGTACTTAGGCTCTACCAAAGGAAGAGGTTTGGTTAAGCCCCAGTTAAATAAAATTAAAGCTATCCAAAACTATCCCGTCATGGGGTATTACCGACGGTTCATCCCTAATTTTGCCACTACAGTGGTCCCATTATCAGACCTTACAAAGGGAAAGCAATCTACATTGGTGAAGTGGAACCCTGAGACAGAAGTACCATTTCTGGCATTAAAAGCAGCGCTAGCTATGCAGCCTGTATTAATAACTCCAGATTTTTCAAAAGAGTTTGTGGCGTAGACATATGCCTCAGATGTAGGGGTAGGCGCCATGTTGTCCCAAACCAGAGATGGGGAAGAGCAATAGTATACCTGAGTTCAAAGCTCAATCTCAATGAACAAAGCTACGCCATTGTAAAAAAGGACATGATGGCTGTCAAATGGGAGTTGGACACTCTGAGGTATTACCTATTAGGAAGACAGTTTAGACTTGTGACAGATGATGCCCTGTTAAAGTGGATGTCTACAAATAAAAGCCAAAATGCCCAGGTTACCAGATGGTTTCTTGCCCTACAGGAGTTTAGGTTTACAGTGGAACATAGACCCAGTGCACAGTTAGCCAACACCGATGTTTTGTCACGGGTCTCCTGCTTAGAGATAACAAGTGTTCTGGTCCCTAGGTCAAAACAGGGGAGGGGGATGTGTGACAGAATCTAGGGTGAAGTGTATTGTAACTAGTATGTTTCATCTAGAATTCTTATCTACTTCTTTTAAAACATCAGGAGAATGTGTGTTTGTAGTAGCTGTGAGCTGCAGCAAGACTAGCCGTCCTGGGGTTTATGGATGAAAAGAGTAAGGTGTGTTCCATCCATTCGGTATGTAGCCGGGTCTTTCAGGTGACCTGCTAACCTGCTGCTAATTAGGATATGCACCTGAGCAGTGCAAGTAAAAAAGCTGCTTCTCAACACAGAGTCTCTCTCTGCCTGGGGACTAAAGCCGGTGAGTCTCAGTGAGAGGAACCCTTCCTACTTTGCCTGTGAATGAACCATACTGCAATATATATATATATATATACATATATATATATATATATATATATATATATATATATATAAATATATATATATGTATATTTTTATATATATATATATATATATATATATATATATATATATATATATCTATATATATATATATATATATATATATCTATATATATATATATATATCTATATATATATATATATATCTATATATATATATATATATATATATATATATATATATATATATATATACATTATGCATATCTGTTTTATTTGGACAATTGGTATCTGGGAACATGAGTTCCCCTTCTTTATTGGGAGCAGCATATTTATATAATATTTAACAATATATAGATTATATTTATAGGCAATGGAGGCATTAGGAGAAGTGGCGGTACCATATACCCCCTCACTTCAACCATTACTTATAGGTTTCTATTTGAGTACTGGTGTGTTACTCTGTTGCTATCCAACTAACCATAGTGACTCTATTTCAACCATTATTTTGTTCCCTCTGAAATGCATGCTCTGTTTGCATTAAGCACACAACCATTCATGACCAGTTCCTCTCTAACTTCTTATACCTGTTGGCTCCTACAGAAACATGGTTCACTGACTATAATGCAGCCTCATCAACTGATGTATATGGTGGTTTACACATTACAGACCTGGGAACAGACAGGGAGTTAGTAGTATAATATTGTATAATATTGTAGTATAATATTGTGGACTTTTACCCCTTGGCCCTTTCTCTTTCCCGTCTTTTGAAACCATGCTTTCAGACTTTGTCATCATTATTTAACATGCTGCTGTAATGTACTGTCCTTCTGGTTCAACCCAACATTGCTGGTGTAAATCAAGGGATTAACACCAGCAATCGCCCTGCTATAGCTGCTCACGATAAGATATAATTATTATTTAAATATAACAATTGTTCCAATGGAAAATATGTGAAAATAGTATTTTTAAATATTATTTGATTTATTTATTATTATTTTATATCTATTTTATTTAATTTTTTTCACCAATTGGACCCGAACCCGAGCGTGTGCTCTCAGTTCCAAGCAAATGTGAGAGCTGGCTAGCTGGGTCACGCATGTGGATGTGCCCTGAAACTGGCCTGGCAAAGTGGTAAGTGATGCCTAACCACTCCTGGCTGCTATCGCTGAGCAGTTGAGCTGGTAATATTTTAATAATAATTTGTAGCAATAATAGATTTTGCATCACTGCGACCAGCGGCAATAAAAAAATCATTGCCATCTGTGTAGATTAACTTATAGGGGCCTATATCACAATAAAACCAAGACCTTGATTTGACTTGGACCACATAGCTCTCACCACCCTCTGCGGTCCTCACCAGTGTCAGCTACAATCCTAGTAATCAAAAGAGCCATGTTGCCTTCAAAGGTGCTTCCATGATGTGGAATACTGTTGGATATTATCCTTCTGTGTTGCAAATGGTGATGATGATGATAATGATGATGATGATGATGACATTTCTTCTACTAAAAATTATATTCTGCTCCAATGGCTATGCCCTTCTCATGCCAAATAATTTATTTTTATTGTGATAATATCTTCTCTATTAGCATTTATTAAATGCCTCTTTACTAAACTCACCAGAAAAATCTCCCAGCCCTTACCTTGCAGCCCAGTGGAACCCTCAATGGGACCAGTAACATCACAGGATCATTGCAGCAAAAGTGAAAGAAATATATTGTTTTATGAAAATGTTGCGAACTCCACCCAACTAATACCCAGCCTAAAAGACCCAGGTTATTTCCGGGACGAGTCCCAGCACCCGGGTCTAGGCTTGGTGTGAAAGGGGTCCCCGCATCTACCCGGGTCGGATGACCCAGGATTTGAACCCGGGTCTTTTGCAGGGTTATACCCCAGTCCCATCCGGGTAGATACCAGTATGAATGGTGAGACTCAGGTTTTTCAACCCGGATCTCAGGGGCGCACGCAGGGGGGGATTCTGGGTCTCCAGAAACCTCTCCCCTCCACTAACGAAGTGCCCCACATATTGGCACTGTACTATACAGCAGCTGTCAAAGAAGTGTCCGTGGTGGTGCTGTATTGTACAGTGCTGCCGAAACGGAGCTCTCTCGCGTGTTTTCTTTTTTTCTTTTTATTTTTTGGTTGGGGGGGCGGGGAAATCCCCCCTAGCAATCCTGAGTGCGCCGCTGCATCTCACCAATACCCATTAAAAGGTTAAGATAAAAAAAAACATCACAAGAGGAGCCAATCAGAGCTCCTCTTGTGATTGTTACGACTAGCAGTATAATCATTAACTTGTAGAACAAGATGGAGAGGTCTTCACCCATAGCAGCAGCCTTTCTCGTAGAGCTTGACACCCTCACAGGTACTTGGATGCCCCCAGGTCTTACACTCAGAGTAGTACAAGTTTCTGAGACGTAGAGCTGAGTAGCGGGAGATGAAAGAAGCGGAGTCTGGAAACAGGCCGAGGTCTCAGGTCCGTAGCAGGTACCGTGGTCAGGAACAGGCAAGATGTCAGGGCTGTCAGTAAAGAAGGAGAGTCTATAAACATAGTAAAGGTCAGGGCAACAGGCAAAGAATCAAGGTCCAGAAAAACAAAGCCAAGGGTCATACACAGGTAATCCAATAAGAGTAGATGCAGAGCACAAGAGCTGGTCAGGAAACAGAAACTGCGAACTATAACCATCAGGGAGGCTTAGCCCTCCCTGCTTTTTATACACAGATGACCCAATCAAAACAAAGAACCCACACATGAACAAATCATCCCAGCAGGCTGTTAATGAATTGACCCCCATTGCGCACGTGCCCGGCTGTCAGATTAGGCCGGGCCCTGACGGTGAAAGAAAGAAGCATCCCGGCTGTTGCCCTGCTAACAGCCGGAATGTGTGGGTGGAAGTGATGTCCCGGTCGTCATGGGGACAGCCGGGTCGCCAAAAGCAGACAGGAGCGAGCCACGGCGGGCAGTAGCGGAGCTGTGGCTCGTGACAGTGATGTTGCCATGAAGACTCGGGCAGACCCGTGTTCAGTGTGAATAGGGTCTACCCGGGTATTTGGCCGGGTGGGAGATACTGTCCCCCAGCAATATCCCGGGGTTCATATACCCGAGATATTGACATAGTGGTAGTGTGAAAGGGGTGTAAGTGTTATGTTTTGCATGCAGTTCTCCTTCAAAATAAACTTGCAGGACAATGGCCAAGGACAAATACAAAACCATACCGTACACTATAAATAGATTACTTTTCCAATCACTGTCAAAATTGAGGATTGCCAGGCTTTGTGTTAAATACTAATAAACCACTCACTGTAAACTAATAGCCAAAAAGATTTTTATTTTGCCCACTACATTTTGTAACTTGACAGTTAAATTAGTGAAAATATGACATGGAATATTTACACCAGTAAAACAATATAGTGACTATTTAAGCAGCAAAGTTTACTGACTGTAACTACTGTAGCATTCACTTGCACAATTAATCAATATTGCTTGATGCTATGTGTAATTGTGTTACCATGGCAATCCTTCACATTTATACACCATGACAGACTGCCTCAGCCTTCTTTTCTGAACTGATTTAGCAGCTGCGAGTCAAGATTGATAAACATCTATTTCCAAATTTGCAGAAAATAGATATGTTGTAACACAAGATAAATACATGATTGAGTGTGTACGAAGTAAATATAAAAAAATCTCCAATATGTAATGAGGAAAATATGTCTTTAAAGTAATTTTATGTTAACAAACAAAACAGGTTTGAGATTTTTGAAAACTGTGAATGAGATTAGAGATGTAAAGTAGACTTGTCACTATGAATTAACAGTTTTTCTTTTACAGTAGTATATGCCCTTTTACCATGCAAGCTCATATATATATATATATATATATATATATATATATATATATATATATATATATTCAATACTTCAATAATCCGAGAAGGTGAATTCTCCTCAGGCTGCAGCCATTTCTTTAAAATTTTAGAAAGCTCAGCCACTTGCGCTCTGACCGGTTTTTCTTTATCATAGCGCCATTGGTGATAGCGCTGGGCTCGGCCTGGCCCGGAAACTCCAATGCGAGCCAATATCTCAGAATTTAGGCACAGATAGTCAGAGGCCCATTCCTCATCTAGATCCATATAAGCTCGCTGAGCTTCCCCAGTCAGATATGGCGCCAGTCTCTCAGCCCAATCTTTAGGAGGCCATTTTGCCCTTTTTGCAAGTCTCTCGAAATACACCAGATATGCTTCTACGTCATCAGCAGGTGGTTCATTTCTGTCATGCCTCACCTGGCTTAACTCTTCTCTTAAGAGCCTTGTGTTTTTTCACCTGTGCCTCGGCGACTTGTAGCATCTGAGCTTGCTGCTGTTGCTGCGCATCGGCCACATTCACGAGGGTTCTCAGTACTTCCTCCATGTTTACGTCTGCGCAGGTTGGGTAGCGGAAACTTGCTTCCCGGAGCATCCCACTCCTGACACCACTTGTGGCAAGAGCCCGCTACTGGTGAAGCACACGCGTACAACTTCTTCCTTTTTATGGTTCTTTATTGTCAGGATGGTAATAATGTTTTGACACCGTATACTTGCACAGCAATTATGGAGACCCTCAACGCTTACTATACATAGTCCAGCTCTCTGTCCAGATCAGCCAGCTAGCCCAGCGTTGATCTCCCTGAACAATGAAACAAGCAGGGTTTTATACCTGACACTCCTCCCACAGGCCTAGATTGATGGACAGGTGACACACCCACCTTCTCTTTAAAAGGAAACGCCCATCCCTGGCTCTGTTTAGACTATCAGACCCACCCTGTCTGTTTGCTGAGAGGAAGCAGCTTTTAAATCATGTAAGTAAACCAATTTTAAACTACACATATGTTTTTATCTGGTTTAATCTCCACCTAGGTACATAACTGTGCCAATGTTTTACTCTACTTCCCTGCTTTCTCTGCATATTGCCAGCTAAATGCCTCCTTTTGTTACACTATATATATAATATCTATCAAGTCATGCAGGTCTTGAAATGTCCTACACTTTTTTTGACTCAGGCACTGGATTTTTACATATGTATGATTAGTGCCCATTTTCTTTCTTATGTATAATAAATAAATAAATATATATATATATATATATATATATATATATATATATATATATACAGGGTGATTCAAAAGTCGCAGCACACCCTTTTATTTCAAAAACTCTACAGGAATTGGGCCGATTGGCCAGTTTCAAGATGGCGCCCATGTTTGGTACATACCGTAAAAGATAGACCACGTCACCCATACCTTACTGGAGTATTCAGGTTTCCCAATTTCCTGTAGAGTTTTTGAAATAAAAGGGTGTACTGCGGCTTTTGAATCACCCTGTATATATATGTATAATATATGTGTGTGCTGTGTAATTTAAATGCTAAATAGTATTGTAAAACCGAGCAACGTTCTTTAGTTGTACAGTTCCTAGATGGCTTTGTGGCTTATCAGTTTATCCTAAGTAATGCTCACATTTTATTTTAATGATGTCAGGGGGACAGTGATGTATATGCTGCCTTTCTAGATGTTCCCAATTCCATTTATTGAGGGCATATGTATATGCAAATATACATTTGCTCAAAATACATTATCTGCAATGTAGTTGTGAGTTATGTGTTTAATGTTAACCTCCCAGGTCAAGTACATATGAAAGTGGTGTAGAGGTATGTTTCTTTGGCCAATGATGATCCATGTGCGCTATAGAATATTTAACATTGCAACCATACTTACATTTTCTTGATCGGTCTGATTAATTAAGGAAAGCAAAGCCCAAAATAAAGAGTACATTTTCCTCTTTGAAAAGAAATGTTGTATTGTAGGGGAAGGTAAATTTAATATGTTTGGACAGATTAATTGTTGGGGTAGAGCAAGTCATAGATCTACTTTAAATTTCATACTCAAAACATAGCTATCAAGTATTTGAGTGCTACCTGAACAATCTTTCCCATTACCGATTTTGGCTTATCCCCTAGTCATGCTTTATCCCCGCCACCAAACCCAGACACCCGCTAACCAAACAGCGAGTCAGTTTAAAAAACAGCCCTTTCCAAGAAGGTCAGCTCAGCCATTTTATGGGGGAAATAAATGTTTCAAGTATAACAACGCACAGTGTACGAAGGGATCACAGTGTAGATTTAAGCATTCATGCCTGCGTTGTACCGGACATCACCCTGCAAAAGACTGTATTAGAGGGTCCGGATCTTCTAAGTGAGCATCCCAACTGCTTTATTCTAAATAGAGCATATACCCTTGTTATGTCTCAGTTGCTCCTTATTTACCCAGATAGGGAAGAAGCTAATTTCCTAATACAAGGTTTTAAAGACGGTTTTAGGCTGCTTATTTTGGGTTACATGTACGTAGTTGCTAGCAGGAATTTAAAATTAGCTTATCAGTACCCCCAAATATTGAAAAAAAATTAATAAAGAAACGCAATTAGGCCGAATTTGTGGTCCTTTTGCTTTACCTCCTTGGGCCAATTTGATGGTTTCACCAGTTGGCATTGTTTCCAAAAAAGTTCCAGGCAAATTTTGTTTCATTCAGCATTTAACCTTCCTGGAAGGTTTTTACGTGAATGATGCAATTGATCCCCAGCACACTAAAGTGATCTATTTAGATATTGATTGTGCGCTTAGTCTGTCCAGGAGCGCTGATGGCAAAAATACACATTAAGTTGGCTTTTCGCCTTTTGCCCCTACACCCATCAGCTTTTCGTTTCATGGGTTTCCGTAGGAGGGTTTATTTGTAGACTGGTATCTTCCAATGCGTTGCTCCGTTTGATGTGCCTATTTTGAGCTCTTTAGTTCATTCTTACATTGGTGGTCACTTAGGCGTTACTCATTATCTAGAGGATTTCCTGACTGTTGCACCACCAAATTCCAACCTTTGTGCGAGAGTTTTGTTTGACTTTTTCTATGTTTTCCTGAGATGTGTTTGGTTTTCTTAGGTATCGAAATAGATACTCCTTGTTGTTTCCGTGGCGCGACCTGTTAGGGGAAAAAATAGGGGAGGGGGAGGGAGAAAGAGAGAGAGAGAGAGCTTAGGACCTATATTGCAAAAGGAGCTATAAACATATCCCGATCCCAATCGTGTATACTGCCTCGCCTGTTCTTTTCTCTCGCCCTTCCCCTCTCTCTCTCTCTTTCTCCCTCCCCCCTCCCCTATTTTTTCCCCTAACAGGTCGCGCCACGGAAACAACAAGGAGAAAACCAACAGAAACCGGACCTGGAACATCCGGACCATCCGTCAAGGCAGCACCCACCCTCACAACAACAACGACAAAGCAAAGCACAGACGTCCTAGGTAAGCCCTCCCAAAAGGGTCTATACCACCCATCTCATCGAAATAGATACTGTTGTAGGTTGCTGCCGCCTTCCTTTTGATAAAATAAGAAATTAAGGGATAGCATTGATTCGATTAAAAAGCAGCCTAAAGTTTCAATTAAGCAGGTTCAGTCACTACGCATGCCACATTTGCCAAAAGTTACAGAGAGCTATCTGTGGGATAACCAGGGCCCACGCAAGAATTAGGCTTTCCGGGGAAATTAAGGACGAAGTGACCATTTTGGATAGGTTTTTAGCACGTCTTAAAGGGGTTCGTATATGGATGAAATCGCTGCGTCCAATAGAGAACTTCAGATACTTACACACGCTGCAGGTTTCGTTAGTTTTGGAGCTGTTTTGGAAGAGTCCTGGTGCTCTTTCCACTGGCCTGCTAGGTCCTGGTGCGCTTTCCCCTGGACTGCTAAATGGTTTTCTTATGGTTTGATGGCTAATTTACTAGTTCTCAAACCTTTCCCCAATATTGTTGCAAAGGAACTTTGGGTGTAGTATTTTGAGATAGTATTTTGGTGTGATAATTTGGAAGCAGTTCAGGCTATTAATAAATAAATTGCAACATCGGCCCCTGCAATTAGGCTCATCAGACAACTAGTTTTGCACTGCTTGGAGCACAATATTGTTTTCAAAGCCAGACATGTTTCAGGTGTTGACAATGCCTTAGCTGATTCACTTTCCCATTTTAACTGGGTTACGTTTAGAGAGCTGGCCTCTGATGCGGAAGCTAATGGTACTCCCTGCCCTTATCATGTTTGGAAGATTGTTGAGACAGCATGGCGAGTCTTGCAAAGGAATCATTGGCTCCCTCCACCTTGAAGGCGTACAAAGCAGCATGAATGGTCCTTCTTTTCCAGCCAGTCAGAACATCAACAAACTGATCAAGAAATGTGCATGCTGGAATTTGTTTGGCATAAATACAATCTCGGCATATCCAAAGCATTAATTTCATCCATGTTAGCGGAAATACCTTTTATCGCGCAGCTGCAGGGTCACAAAGATCATGCAAAAGGTTTCCTCATTAGGAATACGCTTAGAGGATAGGCTAAGAGTAGACCAGTAGCAGAGGACGTGAGGCGTTCCATTGACATTAAAACGTTGAGAGATTTGAAAGAGAAAGCTCAGACAGTTACAGTTTCCGAATAGTAAGGCCTTCCTCTTAGTTTAGCCCTTTTTTATGGCATATTTTGGTGCTTTTAGGGTAGGCGAGAGAGTCGCGCATGCTAAATCTTCTCAGACTCTGGCATGTTAACAAATAGCATTTGTATTTTAGAAGCATCTCTGTTGTGCAAGCTTCATAAATCTAAAACTGATCAATTGGGAAAGAGGTGTTGGATTACTTTGTCAACACATCCTGATACTACGGTTTGTCCAGGGCTTTGGCCAAAGCTTTTTCAAAGGTCAGACCTACTGGTGATCAGGTGTGATTAGTCCACTTAGATGGCTCATCCCTTACAAAATATCAATATACCTTCATATTTAAGAAGTGTGTTGCTGGGATAGGTTTGGATCCAGCTAGTAATGGCACACATTCATTTAGAATTGGTGCAGCCACCTCTGCGGCAGTAGAAGGGTCCTCCATAGAGTGCATTAAACAGCTAGGCAGGTGGAAGTCAGCTGCATATAAAACATATATCAGATGCACCAAATTCTAATCTCCCATACCTTTATGGCAACCCAGGGTTCGTCCGCTTGTCACTTTTGGAAGTGGGGCATGAAGGGATTTCTTTATTTTTCCTCAAAAGAAGGATCTCATAACATGAGCACCTTAGACGTTTTGTAAGGTTTTTACCTTGATATGGGTTGCTCCCTTCCTTGACCCCTTCACTGATTTCCTTCTTACTGTGTTTTTGCACGGCTTCTTGCCGCTATATGTTGCTTGTCAGCAGGAGGCTTCGCAAGTGTTATGTTTTCAGTATTGTTCATGGAGTGTTTGGTTTTCCAATGTGGATAAATTTTTATAGGTATATCGGTGGTTACTGAACCTGGGGATATTGTTTTGATTACAGATCCTGAAACATCACCACTCCAAGTTTGGGTTTTTGGACATTCCTTTGTTTAGTGGATTGCCAAGCACCCAGCAGAGCAGTATTCATATAAGTGCCAAGTTCCGGTAAATGTGCAATGGTTTGGTAGGAGGGGTATGTGTTGGTCAAACTTTAGAAAGATTATCTTGGACAAAATAGTAGAGATCCATGTCCCTGATATATTAATTATACATCTTGGGGGAAACAACCTAGGCAAAGGGAAGACCATTGGCCTAATTTGGTGGATTATTCATGACCTAAAATTGATTGGAAAAACCTGGCCCACTATGGGAATTGGTTGGTTACACATAATTTATCGGTTAAACTGGAGAGGGGAACATTGTGGCTTAATTATGAATAATATGAGACAACAGGGGAATAGAGCAGTTTCAAAATATCTGATATGGGGCTGGGGTTGGTCAATCCCTCATCCTGATATGAAGTTTTTTGATACTCACCTCTATAGACCGGATGGGGACCACTTAATGGACACAGGCTTTAATTTGTTTATTGGGTAAATCTACACTTGTTTGGCGGGGTTTCTAGGGTCATCTGGTGGCAGGCTGACTGTCTGCTAGAGACAGGCTGCGTTGGCAGGTGCAGGTAGTGGTTAATAAAGAGCGCAGGTATTTTGTTTGGTTGAAGGAGTTTTCCTCCCTTCAATCCTGTATCTTTAAGGGGTCATCTGTGAAGTTGCCCTGGATATTGTTTTAGGAAGCATACCCATGAGGCCAGAGGGGGTGGAGTCTTTCTGACAGCGTAATGTTGCTCTGGGATTTATGGGCGGCTGGCCATCCCCTTTAAAGTATTCTGATAGTTTGATATTGACTAGTATCTTGCCTGCATCCACTTTCATTGCCACCATATTCTATCTTTTACCAAAATAAATAAACTGTGACCTTAGTTCGCCAAATTTATTGCCATGACGTGTCCATGTCATTTATTTCAGATTCATTATGCATATTACATCTTAAGGTATTTTGAGTTTTAGGGAGTGTGGTGAAATGAGCCCAATGGCATTTAAGAGGAGCGAAGACCTGATTAGGGATGAGCATTGTTAAACGGCGGGATGTTGGAGACACACTGTCTTCACCCTAAAGGGTTAAGCTGTGAGATTCATCTCACCAATAGGTTTAGAGGGGTGGAGTTTTAGGTTAGTGTGTATAAGCAAGTGGGAGGAGGTATTTCTCCTCCTTTTCCCTGTGAAACATACTCCCTCCCACCCTTTGTACATTAATTGTTGTTTAAGCTTGTCATGTATATTTTATGTGTTCTAACCATACTTCTTTCTGCATTCAGAGGAGGCACAGAAGGCGGGAAAGCAGTGCAGGCAATAAAGGATACAGATATTTTGTTTGGCCGCAGGAGTCTTCTACCCTTCGATCCTGTCTCTTTAGGGGGTCACATGTGCAGGTGCTCTGGATATTGTTTTAGGAAGCGTACCCGTAAGGTCAGAAGGGGTGGAGTATTTCTGATGCCATAATGTTACACCTGGATTTATGGGCCGGCTAGCCATCCCCTTTAACTTATTCAGATAAAGTCTGGTATTGACTGGTAGCTTCCTCTGAAACAGTTTCTTTCTTAAATGTGATTTACCCTAGATCTGGTCATAGTTTTCTATTCCAGAGGTGCTTGACATCATGAACATATTTTTTTGAGGAAAACAAACTCCCCCCACACACAATATATTTTTAACATATGACTCCAAAAAGTCTAATTCCCCTGACTATTACTGTGTTCATCATGAACCTTTCGCCAGTATTTCACATAATATACCACTTGTGAACTCTACTGAGCATGCAAAATGTGTGAACAAAGTACTAGCATATGTTTTAATAATGTATTAAGAGTGCAATATTGTAAAAAAAATAAAATTATTTTCCAGCTTATGAAAAGCTACTCCAACCTGTGCATAGCCAATGCCCACAGCAAAGCACTCCCAAACGATTATCCCTTCCCAACAAAACCCTTCCCCTACCCCAAGTTATAGTAAACCAACTAAAAAAATTAAGAAAACTAATTTTAAAAAAATGAAAAAAAGTAAAAAATAAATAAATAAATAATTTACTTATTACATTTATTAAGGCAAAATTATTAAAACTTCCCGTTTTACATGATTAAAAATGTAATAAAAGTTGATTTTAGTTGTAACAATTTGTGTGTATGTTTAATTAAAAGTTTGATTGATGTAAATAAAATGTGTATTAAGGTTTTTATACTTTGAAAAAAATCCCCACCCGAACAGCTTAACTACAAGCACCAGAATACATAACAGGTTCCCACAAGTGTTGAAATGCACCGACACCCAGGGCCCACTGAGACCTGTAGTGCACCAAAGAAAAATGTAAATCAAACAGACAGAAGTCTAAACATCTTTATTATTCATATAAAAACACCCCTAAATAAACCTCATTTATTATCATTATTGCTCACATGCATCAAGGGTCTTCTATTTGTAATACATCCATGGATTATTAGCAAAATTAATAACCCAGGTAGATGATGCTAAACTACCTCCTAAGAGCGCCACTGCAATGTGAGCTCATGCATCAATGGTAATCTTTATAACAGAATGTCTATACAAATGAATAATGTAATCAAACATACGTGTGACATATTTAAGTGAAAGTTTAGAGTAAATTTAAAGGAATTCAGATATTATAGACTGAGCTGAACTGTAGGTATCACTCACCAGGCTCTCAGATCCTGTTACTTACCCCTTTGCTGTCTTTCTAAGCTTTCCCTGCGGTCCACAGGCTCTACTGTTCTCAGATCTCTCTGCAGGATGCTGCCCAGTCTGTCTCCACTCCAGAGATCTTTCCAAAATCAGTTCATGGGCTTTGCCATCTTAGATTCAGTCACCTGTTATCCCTTATCCAGTCAAATTACTGTTTCAGCTCAGCTGACTGCAGCTTTCAATCAGATGATAACAAATCCAAGTCCAAGGTTCCCTCCAAAACAAGTTCCTGGGTGCCGCCATCTTAGATCCAGTCACCTGATCCCTCTTAGCCAGTTAGAGTGCTGCTTCGGCTCAGCTGATCGCAGCCTCCAATCAGGTGATAGCAGTTAGTACAGTACAGTCTGCAATCCAGTCCCAGTCCGGCCCACCAATCAGGTCCTAGTCTGGTCCAGTATTAAGGTTCCAGTCTGGACTTCTTTGCTGAATCTGACCACCATCTTGCTATTTTTCACTACTTGCCAATCTCCAGTGCCATTCATATGCTCTAGTCTCCTGATCTAACAGCAATCACCATCTGTCCCAGTCCTTTCTCTTTTATGCAAAGGAACCTTATCAAGCCACCCACTTTTTTTGCACATAGTCACCTTTTCTGTTCCAGAGATACAACCCAGCCTGGGTACAGACAGATCCTCAAGCGGGACAGTAGGTACAGAACTGAACACAGTTCATGATAACTGCAGATGTTTCTTTAAAAAGGAAACTGTCATTTATCGCACCTCAGTATCTACAGCAGCCCATTGTGGTTGGATTTCAGCAAGTGTAACAAACATGTTAATGTGTTAAACTCATATAATATTATCCAAAAAAATCTTAAAAATCATAATTAATTTTGTGGTGAACATCTGAAACCCAACCCCAAACAGTCACTGAAGAGGTGCACAGTGGCGCACATAGAGTTGTGTTAATAGTGCAAAGAGTCGAAATGACTACAACTTACTACACAGGCCTTCAGCGTTTGAAGGTTATATGTGCACTACTGTAAGAATGAAATTGAACTGTTAATAATATAGCAGTGTTCTTAGGACTAAATCAGAACTAAATTAGTAGATAAGTGATCCAGAAACTAGATGAACAGATTTAATCACTGTTTGAATATTTATAAGTATCTTGAAATTTAGAAACTTTTCATTTGTTTATGCCATTAGCAAAACTTATATTAATCTAAGATAAGAGACCGTGAATAGTAATAATTAACTTATAATAGGGGGTTTTGGCATAGACAATAAGTAACAAAATAACCCTGAGTAAGTGTTTTATTATTTGATCAATGGTATATTTTAAAAAGGATAGGGGAAAATAATTACTGTATTAGTTTATACAAAGAAGTATCCTTACACTGGGACACTTTAGCAGAGCACCTCCTGCTCTTTGGGTAAGCTAATGAATAAATTGCTTTTGTTCATTATGTTAAATCACATGTTGGTCTTCAGTTCACTTTAATGCTCCTTCACTAAAGGTAATTTTAGTCTCAAGATACTCACCTGTGAGCCCACATTCACAGCACCTTCTCAGGTATCACAGATGCACAGAGCCAATATACATTTTGAAAGCTTTGGAGTAGTCCATTCACAACAGGTCTTATCAATCTGTCCTGTTTTGGGAGCCATGTAAGATAAAGTTCAATTCCCAATTCTTAACCCAGATTGGGAGGTAATAATGAGGGAATAAATGATTATAAGGAGGTTAATTTTATTGGGATTCATTGGTCATGAGGAAGTTGAGGTTGGTGAAGAGGTTATGATGAGGCTGAGATATTTAATGATTGTGAGAAGGTTAATAACTGAGGATGAGGGAGCTGACTGATCGTGGAGTTAATGATTATTATGAGGTGATTTTACTATTTTTTTTAATATGCAAACAAAATTGTCCCACAACGCTCTAAATTTTTAGACCATTCGGGCCCCCCCTCTCTTAAGTGCCCCAGGCCCAGGTCAGGAGTTCAATTCCCGACCAGGGAAGTGTGGCGTTTGTATGTTGTCCTTGTGTTTGCGTGGGTTTTCTCCAAGTACTCTAGTTTCTTTCCACACTCCAAAAATATACTGGTAGGTTAATTGGCTTCTGACGAAATTAACACTTATCTGTGTCTGTTAGGGAATTTAAACTTGTAAGCTCCAATGGGCCAAGGATGGACGTAGATTATAAATATTCACTGTACAGCTCTGCGAACTGGTGGCGCTATATAAATAAATAGGGATGATGATGATTGTTTCTAATGTTACCATACATTTTATAATTTTTACGTACTTTGTGCTTTTTTGAATGGTACCTTTTTTTTTCGTTTGCTGCATTTAAATGTATCAGAAACCCTAAAATGCTAGTAAAACACAACTAATAGACACCTATAAAACACCAGTAGTTATGTAGCTTTAATATTTCCATTTTTAATAACATCCCTTTGGGAAAGAGGATTTCATGCAAATGTAGAACAGAGAAGAACTAGAAAGGATGGAAGGAAGATTATCAGTGCTAATTATCAGTTTCAGTGCTGCAATTTACATCCAGTTACTAAATATATACCAATAATTGTTAGGCAGTTTATTTTGGGTTAATTCTATCATAGTACAAGAATCATTATTATAAATATCCTACAGGAGGCTGCTCAGGAGCTGAACCCTGCATCGCAGTGACCAATAGCATTGCAGAAAGTTAGTGTTGGCTGATCATGTAGGAATTCTGGAGGGTACATGGGGTCTCCCGTGGGGTCCTCAAGGAGGGGCATTGGCATTTTTGGTCCCCGTCACCTTTGGGCCGCGTAGAGGCTTCACCCCCTGCTCCCACAGAAGTTCTGCCTCTTTGACTGCTGGATCACTGTGATTTGCTATCACTGTATTCTTGCTTACCATTGGCTGTTATTTTAAATATGTTCTACTCCACAATGGTCCACTTATTTGCCTCAGAACTGAAAGTTACCATTATTCCCTTCTTGAAATCCCTCTTACGTTTTATATTAGGATTTTTTTTTAGAAAACTTGCTTGACTAAAGTAAAAATAGCATATAGAATCTTACCAACAAGATACTACAAGGGGAGTCTATATTGAGATTGTCTTTTATATGTCATTACTTATTACATGTCCCTCTGGTTTATTAATGGGAAAACAAATGATATAACAATATACTATTATTCCATGTTGACAACAGTGAACCAGTTACCAATACAGTCTAAAAACTGGGTCACTGAGTAGGCAGGCAGCAATTATCAGTGAGAGAGATTTCATTATTGTGCTGCAGCTCTTAAAATGGCACTGCAGATCTGTACAAGCTCAAATTAAGCCATTCTCGATTATATAAACCATGTACTTCTTTGTAGTAATGATCAGTAAGGTAAACCTTTTATTGCTTTTACAAATACTGGTATAATTGATTTAGCTATTCCGCTGACAATTTGCAGAGCAAGTCTGCAGACATTATACACTTATACAGCAATGTACCTAGTTCAAAGGTAGACAGGTGGAGGACATAAATACGACAAACTAAAAGTATAAAGTGTACTTTAACTTGCATGATGGAGGTGGATATCTTTTCTCTTACAGCTGACTGGAGGTGTCTGCAGTGAGACAGATTAAAAAGCACCTAAAGAGACCTCCTTCTCTGTGGGAGAAGTCTCAAGTATAAAAACCTGTATTGTGCTACTATGCGGGGCGACCGATGTAAAACAGGGGTCAGTGTCTAAACTAGAGATGTTCACTGACCTCCGTGTTTTGGTTTTGGTATTGGATCTATATTAAGTTTGTGTTTTGGTTTTGCCAAAACCGCCCTCGCGTGTTTTGATTTTTTTTTGGATCTGTATTTTTTTTAGAAAAATTGCTAAAATATGCTAAAATCAATCATAATTTTGCTCTTTTTTTGTTCCTACATTCTTATGAGCCTCAATAAGAAATGGCAGGTCTTTTGCTGGCTATAGTAGTGTGCTGGGGGAATTTTTTGTGTGTTTGTTCCTTTTAGGATAACGCCACCCTTTCATGCACCTGCTACGAGCCTATAAATTGATTGAGCAACTTCCACTTCTGTATTTGTCTGAGAGGCATGTTGGTGTCAGTAGCTGAAATACTGGGGATACTGGTGCTGAATTCTAGTTTGGAGGCTTCTGTGGTACCTCATTGGTAAGTTAGCTCTCGATTTAAAAACACATATGTATGGCCCAAATATATGGGACTCTCACTGTTTAGAGTTAGGACCACCCTATTAGCAAAAGCGCCATGGAGTGGCAGGTGGCTTTAACATACATTTGCAAATGTGTGCAACTAAAACTTTTGCATTTTTGTCTACAGTAGAAATGGCAGATCTGTTGCTGGCTATAGCAGTGTGCTGGGGGAATTTTTTGTGTGTTAGTTCCTTTTAGAATAACCCCACCCTTTCAAGCACCTACTATGAGCCTATAAATTGATTGAGCAACTTCCACTTCTGTATTAACCTCAATAACCCTAATTTCCAGTCATTACCAATCAATTTTCACCACCTTACAGGTCACATTATTATTTTCATACACTTTCGGACAAGGACTGCAGCGATCTGGCTGGATGCTAAGTGACAGAGCAAAGAGACAAACACACGGCAGTTCATAGCACATTTAGGAAACATTTCACATTTGCACTTTCCAAATTAATTTAAATAAATCCAGGAAGGCAACCAAACTGACTTTTTATTTATCACAAATTTGAAACAATTTTGTAGTTCTCTACAATAAAGTTAATGCTATATTTTTTATCTTGTGTTCAACTATAACTGGGGTGCACATGGGCTCTCAAAAAAGATAGTGGGTACAGGTTTGTGGAGAGGCATCAATGTAAATGTTTCATCAAGCTTCCAACCTCCTACTGTTTTAGAGTCACCCTTTCATTAAGTAAAACATTTTTTCCTTATATACTGCCCCGTTTAGCCTCAGTAATGGCTTACAGTGATTTGGAGAGTAAGGTCTCTAAGGTTGGGGCTCAATTCAGGTGCCTTCAACAAGATTTGGGCCAAACGGGGCAAATAGAGTCCCATTAGAAACATAGATTTCATTACCAAAGCCAACAAACACACGAGCAAAGGAAAACAGCTAATGCCCTGGAGCGGATGGGCAGTAATTTTTTGACAATGACTGGGACATTAAATGGCTTAATAGGGACAGTATGAATGCCAACAGTGTTAGAGCAGTGACACAACTGCACTATGATTTGAAGTCGTGGCTTAGTTTTCCATCTATATCTATTGGCAGTAGTCTGGGCGCACGCCAGCCACATCAGTATTAGCTGCTTCTCCTCCAAGCAGTGTACACAACAGGGAAGTCACAGGGTGAGGGCAAAGCACGTCCTGACAACTACCCTCTAAAACCTAGTTCATATTGTTTAACAAAACATTTAATTCTATATATGTTTTATTTTTTTATTGCTTTGTAAAGAATTAAAACATTTTTGGGAGCACCACTTACATTTGAAGTATTGTGAATTTTTTTCTTAAGTCTACTGTCTCCGTCACACATATTATGCACATTACCCGATGGTAAGTGCTATAAGTGTTGGTCCCTCATAAACACATTAATATCGGGCCCTTAAAATAAAGGCAAAAATATGCCTTTAAATATCATGATTAAAATATATTTCCATTTAAATATCATGAATAAAATATATTGCCCTTTAAAAATAATGTTACACTCATATTGCCCCCTTTATATAATAACATAATAAAAATTATCCTCTTAGGTTCTGAATGGTAAGATAGATTTCAGAAGCAGGTTTAAAAAAAATCTGCCTTTTTTCTGACAGTTTGACATGCAGTTTTGCAAGCCACACATTCATAAATGCCACCATTTGTATATTTGTCATTTAAACAACATTGAGATGGCAGTTTCAAAACAAGTGGTTTTTTGTGTGGTTTGGGCTATTGTAAATCAGACATACTCAAAGCTGCACATAGAAAATCTCTCCTGTGACTGTTTTCATTCCATGCGTTACATTTGCATTTATTTATGTTTTTATTCTATTAGCAGAACAACATCTTTGCCCTTTCTTTTCTGCACAAAACACACCTGTAAAGTGCAAACAGCATCCTATCTAAAGGACAGGATTACTGGTATCTGAGTTGTTTTGTGGAGGGAAAGCGACTCTGTGACTACCTGCTAATCTTCAATAAATCAGTCCTTGAAGCTCATTTAAATATCTCATACTACAACACAAAATCTTTCACCAATACAAGGTGAATTTAGCTTGGAACATACCCTGACCTGCTCAGCTCCACTCATTAGACGGCCAAATCTTTTCACTGCACACAGTCATAGACATCTTGACACACTAATCCATGTGATTCCCATATAACTGGAGCAATTGAACAAAATATAAGTTTATGGTGCACAATATGACATTTGTTTTCTTTGAGCCTGCATTTTTACAGCTTATAATTGACCCTTAGGGAGTATATAACAGCACAGACAGATTGCTCTTCTCTGCCCTTTGGAGGAATTTCTATTACATTTTCTTTTTGTTTCTAGACATATATAACAGAAACACTCAGCAGTGAATAGTCTGTTTAACTGAGGATAGTAAGGGCTACGTTGTAACCAAAAAAAAGATGGGGAAGTGGGTTGTGTAGGCTTAAGCTGCTAATCTTACAGTTAAAAGCAATCTCATCTGTACATATGTTTGTAAAAGTGAGTGTCCCTCACCTTAGATTGTGCAGTCCCTCTTCCTCTGTGTTGTTTGTGTACATTGATGAAATCAGCCTCCACAAGGGAGGATCTGATTTCCAGTGTAGGCAGAAGCAGAATGTCATGTTGGACCCACCACCTGCCATTTCAGGCCACTGTTGTAATTATATTTAAAGTCTCAAAGCTCAATGGTAGTGATGGGTTGAAGCAAAGTAATGATTCAGCAGAAGGCAGCACTGACATAAAGTCTTCTATATAAAAGCCTGATTTCACCAGATGACCTAAAAAGCAAAGAATAAGAAGTTTCCTGGAGACACTTCTACAACAGAGGTCCCTAAACATAAGTGTGAAAGTGACAGCAATGTTCAAATAAAAGCAAATAACAAAATCCAAATGGACTTCAAATAAAATGCAAGGTATGTAATACAGTTTTCCTTTAAAAAAGCAGAAGAAAAATGTCACAGACTGTTGAATCCAAATTACAGAATGTCCAACTGTAAAAGGGTGCATGTGTATTTAAGTTGAGGATGGTTTGTGTGAAAGAGGTCAACTGTCTGTTACTGTAAGTCACTAAGTTTAAATTCCTTTATGTTAATTTTCTTGTTATCTTCAATATGAAATTACATGGAGTAGTGGTGAATCTCAGTCTTGTCTGGCACATAATTTCTGCGGACCGACAAGGCTTTTTTTCTCTGGCGCTATGACAGCGGTATACTTAGGGTAGTGTTTGAAGAACTAGTTGGCAAAATAATGGGTTTGGTCTAACTTACGCAGCAAAAAATCATATTTCCCTCTGAAATGGGTTCAGCGGGTTTACTTGTGGCATATTTGGAATTGATTCTCGAACCACAGTGACACATACTTACTGAGCAGTCTGCTGTCAATGTCTTGGACATTAATTGTGTAAGGGGAAACAGTCCTGGCGGTACATTTACTAAACTGCGGGTTTAAAATGGGGAGATGTTGCTTTAGCACCCAATCAGATTCTAGTTATAATTTATTTAATACATTCTACAAAATGACAGCTAGAATCTGATTGGTTGCTATAGGCAACATCTCCACTTTTTCAAACCCGCGATTTAGTAAATATACCCTAAGAAGTTAATTTGTAATCAATTAAAGCAGATTACTCATATGCTAATACATATAATTGCACATGGTGTAAATATGAAAGGTAGACTTCAATAGTTTCTGCAGTGATAGTGACCTTGTATTTTCTTTGACAACTTTTAGGCAGCTAATTGCGAGAATACTATCACAGGAATAATATACTTTTTAAATCTTCAGTTAAAGTTCAATTGAATCATAAAATAAATGTAAGATTTTATTTAAAGAGGATTGCATTACAAATTTAATTTATTACAAAGAGAGCTCCAACAGTGCCTCTAACACAGGTAATTTAACTATAAAATATATTAATACTTGACTTTAATTTAGTTAAATTGATTGTCTATGATACAAATTACATCTAATATTTATACCATAATAAAAATTATAACATTGTACTTCCATATATTTAACTATCTTAGAGAAAGATGGCATTGTTATGATGATATGTATGTGGCTTATTGATAATTAATAACTATTTAGATGGTAAATTATTTGCTGACGTAAGGAAATTTGTTTGAATTATACTTATATCAGTTCTAACCAATGTTTTTTTGTGTTACACTACTTAATTAAATAATTTACTTTGAAAAATAAATTTAAGTTCATAACATAGTTTGATAGATAATATTAAACCGTCCGTGGTGGTTTGTTTTTTTTTGAAACTGAAATACCAAGGTCTTTGGAGATGGCCTTGTACCCTTTAGAGGTCTTGTGTTTGGAGATAATAGCACCCTCAAAGCTCTCAGACTCTTGTTTTCACCATTGTGACAAAGAAACAGGGAAAAAAGTGACCGTTTTAAACAATGAGACCATTATATATATGTATATAAGTTTTTGTTTTGTTTTTTTATATTTTTATTTTCTTCTTCTTCTTCCTGCCCACGGCACACCTGTGACAGCGCCGCGGCACCCCTGGGAGCCGCGGCGCACAGATTGGGAACCTAGGAGCTAGGATATATTCCAAGATTTTGAGATAGCCTCTCTTCTGTGGCTTTTGGATCACATGGGCCATGGAGTCAAACCTCAACTCCATGGAGTTTCTGCAGTGGATGTCTCTGTAAAACAGGCCTGTCCAACCTGCGGGCCTCCAGATGTTGTGAAACTACAAGTCCCAGCATGCTCTTCCAGCTATCAACAGGTTGTCTACTGGCAAAGCATGCTGGGGCTTGTAGTTTCACAACACCTGGAGGGCCGCAGGTTGGACAGGCCTGCTGTAGAACTTAATGTTGACAGTAATGATACTCATAGAAATACATTATGCTTGGGTATAAAGTAAATCTGTAAGTGCTTGCCTGTGATGGTTTACAATGCCAATTTATCCATTTTATGTGCATTAATTCTTGTAGCTGCTTGCCCTCATTGATCACAATGTTTCACTCCTTATATTATTGTACTACAGCAATATGACATAAAACCATACTATTGGTTGCCGGTTTCCAGCTGTTACATATTGGTCATAATATAAGAGAAACAGATTATTAACAACAGAATTTGGCCGTAAATCTTCCACGTGGAATCTCCTCCAAACGCATCACAGAGCTGAATGAATCGACATAACTTTATTCATAGATTCAAAATTTTCTAAAATATGGACTTAACAAATACAGTGCAGAATGTCCATTCTGTGTAATGATGAAGCAAAAGCACAGCTTAAAGGTGGTAATGCCAGAACTTGTGCGATGTGGCCTGTCCTGAAAATTTGATTCATAAGTTCCACTATAATTTTTCTTTTTCTAATTGTTTTATAGATTCTCTACATTGTATGGACCATTTAATCATATCTACACATCCAGTGGTCCGGGACGGACAATAAATAATCACTAGAATGTTTAATAACTATTAGAACACAAATCCACATGCAATTTCCCACAGATCATTAAGAAATGTATGCAGACTTTATTTCACTTTTTTCTTATGTGATAGCATTCAACATTGAAGAAATATTTAAGATAGAATAAAAGTATAGATATGTAATTTTTATTTCTTATTTCTCTTTGGGCTTTCTATGTTCACTGGGATATCATTGAAATATCTGCATGTGTCCAACAGGCTCAGTGTCAATTTCCAGAATAAAATACAATTTCAAATTAATTTACTACGAAAAAGCTGCAGAGACAAGGTAGATTCTCCATAAAATGCTCTGATGATGCAACATCAATGCAAGTTTATTTCACAACAAAGAAAGTACTTGAAGGAAAAAAGAGCTTTAATTTCTAAATAGTTTTACTGTGACTTTAAATATAACCTAAATGTGTTTTATATAAAATCCAGCTATATAAATACTAACAGAAGGTAATGTAATGGCCTTTACAATTTAAAAAGCAATTTTACTAAAAATAAAACTATGATGTTTACAAATTTACTGAACAGACAAACCTTCATGACATACTCTATAGCATACTATTTTATTCGGAATCTGTTAAATCCTATACATCTCTATTTTCTTTTCTGGCTGGTAGCTGTGGCAGTAAGAATGTCCTTGCAGAGTACATATTAATCACTCACATCTTCTAGCACTCAGTTTTGTACATTAGTCATAGTTTAGAAACTCATAAGGGCTGAAAATTGAACTGTCCAAAAAGATGGCAGACAGACAGCAGATAGTGTGGAGGTGGGATTGAATGCCCATCAGTAGTGTTTCATTACAGCCTTTGTGTATCCTGCAATACAGACAAGTCAGGTAAATACAGATTTATTTTGCTGTACATTTGGGGAAAGGCATCTGTCTTTCCAGCAGCTATATTTGTATAGGCTGATATGATGAAGTATGTAAGTGGGGTTCACAGGCCTATCTATTGGGGAATGTTAAATCAAATGCAAATTTAGACATTTTGTGCCTGGGCCATGAAGAAGAGCAAAGCAAAAAAGGAGTAAGTTTGTTCCTGGACAAACCATGCTACAGTGCAAGGGGTGCAAATTAGTTTATTATTTTGCACATAAGTTAAATACTGTCTGCTTTTTCATGTAACACACAATTACTTCATAGCTGTATTTTTACACTGAATTTAAAGTTGATCTACATCATGCCCTATCTCGACTATAAATCTGTCCCCATATTTTAAATTTACTTCCCCCTCCGTTGCAACATGGTTTTGCCCAGGTGCAAAGTTACACTTTTTTTTTATGCTTTGCTCTCTTTAATGACTCACACAGTTTGTTCAGTGCATCTTGCCTGAATTCACTCTGTGCATGCCCAGAATGTACTCACACACATATGTGTCTATGCAGACTTGCACATTTCTGGAACTAAAACACCCACTTGTGCCTGGAGAGTTGGGATCAGGGATGGGAGGATTGTTCTACAATGTTCCCAGTACAGTAGAGACGTGATTATGCAAATGCCACCTTGCAGGCATGCTGAGACATGCATATACACCTATAAGGAGGTGTTTTTTTTGCACCTACTTATAGGGCTGTGCTTTATTTTAAAGAGTACTTTACTCCCATTTTGTGACTGACTCTGCATCAGCCCCCTTTGTAGGTGAAACATTAGTACAATTTATTTATCCAAATAATTATGGCTTTTGAGGAATCAAGCCACAAAAGATAGAAATGTCCTCTATAAATGTTTTATGTAGTCATAATAATAGATAGTACTTTTATGCAGTAATAATACATTCTTTGTGGTAAATGGCACAATCCAGTAAATCATCTGAGCTAAGGAACATGCAGTACAATATAACTACAGTGGGCACAATTAGGGGTAAACAGTGTGATCGAAGCACAGTGCGACAGTTGCTTGATTCCGCCATTTATTCCAAATAATCACTGCAAACTGTATGTGGAGGATTCAACCACTTCAAGACTCAATGTTACAGGTTACAGTAAATATCATAAACACTATAAACATTACTTAATTATTATGCAAACTATTCATTTTAATGTTTACTTAAAATGTCATCTTCATTATTTAAGTCGGAAAATGTGATCATCCTTTTTAATGGCTTTTTTTTCTTTTGGCTTTAACTGACTGTTTTAATGGCTGCTGTGTTCTGAGAATGATTGTTAAGGGCTCATCCCAAGCCATTACCAAAATTTCACAAGCACATTACTAGCAGATATTAAAAATTGCAAATCTTTGTTCTGTTAAACAATATAATTTTGCTAGTGTTATTGTCTGATCCCCATGTAATAATTTGCTCATGTGTGGTTTTAATGAAACTGCTTATCCGCGCCACTGACAGAGTCCTCTGGGAAACATATATCATGCACTTCCTTTGCAATGTAGCTGAAATTTTTCTTACATGTTCGCATAATTTTCCCTCTTAACACTACAATATGTAATTAAAATGTGTATTATGTTGAAAAGAGACATAATAAATTGTTGTAGCTTCAAATGAAGTTATGATGCTCACTATGGTAGCAATAATGAATTTGGTGCATGAGATATGTACAGTGGAAAAGTGACACATTACAATATGCTGTTTTATTTATTTGTAACAGAGCCCTCTGAGTGGTAAGTTCAACTTGCCAGATGACTGTGTGCTACAGTCACCAACCATGCGTCCCACATGGGGGCCCTGTGACTTGGCTGCAATGACATGCAATGACATATACAAACAATGCAACAGATTTGCATAATTTTAGTTAATTATACATTTTATTAATTTTACAACAAAGACACATAATTAATGTCGTAAACACACATAATGTATACATAATGTAAAGTTGTCGGATTCTGAAATGATATTAGGAAAGGAAGGACTGGAGTTTGTAACTCAAGAGTCAGGGATCAGTGATTGCACTGAATTAGAGGGAAATGATCAACAGATTGTGCTGCAGGAAGTGAGGGACGGAATGGTGACTGAACAAACGTGAGAGGTGAAGATGATGGTATCATCATCATCAACAATTATTTATATAGCGCCAGCAGATTCCGTAGCGCTTTACAATTGGGAACACACAGTAATAAAACAATACTGGGCAATACATACTGAGAGTTAAGAGAGCCCTGTTCACAAGCTTAGAATCTATGGGACAGTAGTTTGATACACCATATTGCACCATATTGCTCAATATTGCTACATCATATTGCACATTTGTCCAGCTAGAATGCAAAAGTTAAAAAGCATTTAGTGGGCTGTATGTTTAGTCACATAACTACTGCTAAGGGGGTTGTTGTCTTGTGTTATCTGTGTAGAGGGTGGCAATAGGGTAACCTAGGATGATTACAAGAGTGATTGAGGAATATTATAAGCTTGTGTGAAGAGGTGGGTTTTCAGAGAATGTTTGAAGACTAGAGGAAAGGGGTAGCTACAGTATTCTGCAAGTCACCAGCTCAGCTTAATGGGAAGTAACTGGGATGGGAGCAAGAGTTAGTCAAAGTCTTAATTGGCAGGTTCTAACTGGTATCATTTACAAATGTGATGGGAAATGTCCCTACTAGTATATTATTGCTTGGATTCTTATCACTTCATTTAATGTTTACCTTTTTTCACCAGGCAGGAAAGTTTCTTACCCACATTCATATAAATAATAAATGGAAAATCTGTGGCTTGTGGGTTGCATTAGGTCAACAAAGTCATTTTTTTGTGGACCAGAGGTAGGAGAATAGATAAAGAGGGTCAGAGTTGGTAGGACAGAAATACTGCAGTACTATTTCTGTATGGGGGGGTACCAGGTCCCTGGGCCATGCTTGTGTCCCCAAAGTGATCCTCCCATTCCTGGTTACAGTACTTTTTTTCGGGCTGTGCCCACTTTATGGAATTCCCTCCCTCGCACAATAAGACTTTCCTCTAGTCTTCAAACCTTCAAGCGTTCTCTGAAAATCCACCTCTTCAGACAAGCTTATGATATTCCTCAACCAGCATCTTCAACTCCCTAAGTTACCCTATTACCATCCTCAACACAGCTAACACAAGCCAACAACCCCCTGACCAACATTGCTGTGTGACTGATCACACAGCTCACTCAATACTTTTTACTTTTGCATTCTGCTTGACCAATCTGCAATATGATGTAGTATGTGCCCTTGTGTTTCAACCTCCCATTGTCACATATATTGTAAGCTTGCAAGCCGGGCACTCTTACCTCTCTGTCTGTATGTATTACCCAGTATTGTTTTATTAATGTGTGCTGCTAATTGTAAAGTGCTACAGAATTTGGTGGCACTATATAAATAAATATTGATGATGATGATGATGAACCACCACAGAGGGATTACTCCAGTGGATCAGCAAGAACTAATTTTCTACCCTTGAATGTTTTCACTTGACACTACTGTGCCGTTTTGGGACTATCTTCGCTTTCAGTATACAAATACTGGGTGGTGCACCATGCTGCCAGTATCTTGGCATTAATGTCATTACCAACTAGACCAAGCAAAGTGTTTCCCCATAAAACTGGTTACATTGGAGTAAATAAATTATGGATATGATGTCACAAAATAGAATTTGCAATGCAGTCCTGCACATTTGCACATTCTCATGCTAAATTAGCCTGTTTTACTAGCATAAAATATGTAGACTTGTTCAAAGCATGACCATAAAAAAGGTCATAGGCCTACTTTCCTGTGCAGATTTGGTACTTGTTCTTACTTGTGTTTGGAAAAGTGGAGTAATAAAGGGAAGGGGTGTGCAAACACAGACTGAATACAATGAAGTTGTGGTGTCATAAGTTGGAATTGAAGCAGAGTCGCACAGAGATATATACAGTAACAATCTTCCAAGGAAGAGAAATATTAGAACAGGAGGACATGCACTGCAACTGGAGGGATGTAAGTTCAGAGGAAATTTGAGGAAAAATTACTTCACAGAAAGGGTAGTGGATAAGTGGAATATCCTCCCATCAGAGTTGGTAGAGGCTAATACAGTAGAGCTATTTAAACGTGCTTAGGATGTACATAAGGATATCCTTACAAAGAACTAAGGATCAAATAGGGTTTGTGGTTAAATAGGCAAGGTTAATTATTTACGGGAATAGCCTATTCTACCTAAAAAAGGAAAGAGTATTTCAGGTTCTCAGATCAGTAAGATCCGATTACCTTTTGTGTGCAATTGTGATAAAATTTACAGGAAATCCATTTCTACTTCCAGGTGGTTAAACGCATGGCCATTATGTCTAGGTTATGTTAGGTTTTGTGCTATCTTTCAAGTTTGTAAGTGCCTAGAGATCATATATAATGTAAATGGTCATCCTCCTCATAGATTTCTGCCCCACAACCTCTCTGCAATATCTCAGTCTTGTGATAACAAGACTTGAAATCTCAATATCAAAAATCAAATTGTACTTCTATGCTCTCCTATATACGCTTAGATATATCCAAGTACATCCTTACATCCTTTTCCAAACTTAGCAGAATACACATTCTCAAACTTAATGTCATACATTACTTTTTAAATTCCAAGCCATAACAATTATATTACCTGATTCTGTATTCATACTCCAGTAAGGTCGTTACGGTATGCTTAATGAGAGAATGACATTGACAGATGCATGGAGGTCTTGTCAACTGCAAGTTAACAGGAAAATCTAAGAAACCCTTCTCTTGTTTGCTTCATTTCTGAACCTTCTAGTTTACTTCTCATTTGAGAAAACATATTTTCATGTCTACTCTTATATAGGCCACTTGGCATTTTTCCTTGGAAATCCCTGATTCCAGCTATGCCTTAGCACTATTAGATATTTTGCTACGTCTTATCAATACTGACTTTGACTAAACCAGTGCGGTTGGTACCTCTAGTCTAACAGTTTAAAAGAAAGTTAGCTTTAGGCAGTTTGGTTTCCAATGACTATTTAGACTGAATTCTTTGTATTCTCCACTGTGCTATCTCAGCTGTTAGGCAGGATCTTTTAAGACACTTCCTGTTTGGGACCAGTACTGCAATTCTGCAAGATTGGAGGCCTACTCCTCCTCCTTTCTCAGAATTGTTCTCTTGATGTTTTTTATGAGTATGTAAAAAATTATTCCTGCAAGCTCCAAAATAACTCTTTCTTTCACCAGCATCTGGAACCTACAACTGGGGGTATATTTACTAAACTGTGAGTTTGAAAAAGTGGAGATGGTGCCTATAGCAGCCAATCAGATTCTAGGTGTCATTTTGTAGAATGTACTAAATAAATTATAACTATAATCTGGTTGGTTGCTATAGGTAACAGCTCAATGTTTTCAAATCCACAGTTTAATAAATATACCCCCTGGACTTTGATGCATTAATAGCCCTGGCATGACATGATATTGTGTTTCATTCTTTGATCATTTGTCTTGTGCATGTTTTTTCACATTTGCTTCTTTCCTAATCAAACACTGATTGCCTCTTTTTTGTGTTGCCTCTAATAAAATTTAAATAAATAACATGAATATCTATCATGTTTTACCTTTGTACATTAACACTTACACATGATATAATTGACTCCAATAATGATAGACAAATTCTTTTGTCACATAGTCTGACTGTGTAGAATTTTTTATAGAGATTTAGATATTTCTTAAATCCTAGATTACTTATCACGATGTCCCTGTACTTGCTGTCAAGGGAAATCATATGATCATCTCCTTGCACCTTGTTCATCATAGCCAAAAGGGGATAAATCAACTTGCTTATAAATGACTTGCATCGATACATCTCTTTTATCTCTGTGGCCACCTGGTGTAAAAAGGTCTTCTATATCAGTCAGTAGCTAGCACATATATCTATGTATGCAAGACGAACACTCAAATAGAAGTGTTATTAAGAAGGAGGGAAACTAATCAATTGTTTGATCCACTGTTATTAGGATGAACACCAAGAGTCATTCTTTAAACCTTGAAAACTATGCAGATGGTAGAAAAGATGTCATCTTCAAAAGTATGCGAGAAACATATTTTTGCAGCTTAGCAAATATTTTCTGTTTTTTAACCCTTGTGTTATATATAATTTGTTTTTTTTGCCCAGATTCCTCTTTGTGTCTGCCAGGAGATGGATGACAAGTCATACAGTTAAACATTAATAAGTCACAGCAGATATATTTCTAATACTTTTTTGGACTACATTCTCTCTTATTTGGCTTTTTGGTTAATTTTCAGAATATTGCTTCTTCAGGAAGTAAACAACTTAATAATATATCCAAAAATAAATGGACAATTTGGAGAACTAGAATATTGGGAACGCTTCCCTTGAGTATAGTATTAAAATTTAGAATATTCCCAATGAGAATAAGGTTATGTTTATGATCGATCCATAGTGTGAGCAGGACAGTGGTGCTCCTGCATGTGTTATCACCACCATTCTTGAGGCATTACTCTCATCCTACAGTCTTATCTATGTTTCATTGATTACCATCTTCATTGTCAATATATACAATTAGAGGTGAGCAAAGAAGTACAGCAATGAGCTTCCAGATACCACTGACTATAGGAAAGAACATACATTTAAAATTCAATGCAAAACCAATAAAGTCTAGTTGCTTAAAATCAAAATGTTTATAGTAAAAGCAAAAAAAGGAGGACAAATGCAAGAACATCAATAAAAATGTTTACATTCAAAGAAAGCAAGAAACAAAATAGTGGAGCTGAGACCTCAAAAGTCATGAATATGTTTTTTTTATATTGTCTATAACCAGAAAACTGTATTCTAAATGTATAATTCCTGATTAAAAAAATGCTACTCCAACAGCTAAATGGTATTGGGGTGAATATCTATACACAAATCTCACTTTTATTTGCATAAAGTTCTCATCATTAAGGGAAAATCCATGCAAGCCACTCTAGAATAAAATCATAGTCAATGACTTCATTTATATTTTTAATTTGAAATTGTTATGTACGATAATATATGCAGCCTGTAGAGCTCTGACAACTTCACAGGCAAAGTAAAATTAGGCAAAGTAACTTTTGAATTTATATGTAGGAATAGTAACATTAAAACAAGAAATTTGTTGTTTAATAATTTTATAGTTAAAAAAAGACAAGTCCAACAAGTTTAACCTTTTCTTATACGTACTAACATTGTTAGTCCACAACAAAGCAAAAACAAACCATCAGTAAAGTAGCTGGCAATTGATCTTTGCAGTGGGGGAAAAAAAATCTTCATGGCCCCATAAATGGCAATCACATAAATTTTCTAGAGCAAGTACCATAATATTGCTGATCTATTAATTATAGCTAGACATACCATTTCTTTTATGAAAGGTTCATGTCATGAATTGCCCATCACCACTGCCTTTGCTAAAGTGTACCGTATTGTGTTTACCCTTATGGTAAAGAATCCCTTTGTATGCAGAACGCTTAACCGTATTTATTCCAGTAAAAGCAAATATCCCCTTATTTCATGCACTGTAAGTATAATAAGCTAATTAGACACATCTTTGTAATAACCTTTGATATTTATTACTATTAGTACACCTTTTTAGTACTGAGTAGGACCCCCTTCAACCCCAGAACAGCATGAATTCTTCATAGCATGGATTCAACAATATGCTGGAAACATTGCTTTGAGATTATGGTCCATATTGACATGATAGCATTGCGCAGTTGCTGTGAATCTACTTTTCTACCACATCCCAAATGTGCTATACTGGATTGAAATCTGATGACTGTGGAGGCCAGGGTAATACACTTAACTCATTGTCGTGGAACTAGCTTGAGATGACATTTGATGTGTAACACTGCATGTTATCCTGTTGGAAGTAGCCATGGCTAGACTGTGGCCATAAAGTGATGCACGTGGTCAGCAACAATAACTCTGGTAGGCTGTGGCATTTTAATTCAATTCAATTAAGCGGTCTAATGTGTGTCAAAAAAACATTCCCCACAACATTATATCACCCCCACCACAAGCCCGTAACGTTGACATAGGATGGATCTATGGATTGTTAATGCCAAATTCTGACCTACTATCTGTATGTCTTAGCTGAAATTGACATTCGACCAGGTGCTGTCCAGTTTTGGTGAGCCACTGCCGCATCATAATGACGTGGCCGCATCGCGAGTCACATGATGCAGCTGCCTGTGCGCTGATGCGGTCGCATCCAATGGTAACATAAGACAAATTATTACATCCACGGCGGGGGACAGGGGGAGGCGGCCGGTCCGAACAGCCGCTAGACTGAGTGGCCCGGGTGCCCGCTGCCCCCCTGCCCTCGGTCCAGCCCGCCCCTGCACTTTCAGCAACTGACTGGCATTGAGTGCTGCTATTTTACTGTCGACAATATTCCTAAATCCTTTTCCATATCAGATTTCCCCAAAAGTAATCAATTTACAGTGTAAGCAACATAACATTTACCATGTCCTAAAGGCATAACCTTACATCTATCTATGTTAAGCAACATACACATTTTCCTGTGCAAATTTCCAATTTGTCTGAATCTTTTGCAGCATCCTTTCTAACTTGCAATTTATTCACAACTTGTTACCACTACTGTTTGGGTTTCCTAAAGCTGTAATATTATATAAGGTCCATTTATATATATGCAACTTCAAGCAAATATAGCATATATATTTGGTACATTAGTCTGCAAAATAAAAAAGTAAAATGAAAATATATTCTAGTACAATTTAAAAACCTGCAGTGTACCTTTTACTGAACAGGCTCATTCTTCTGCACTGACAGCATAACAATATTAAATAAAATTGAAAGCTTTTAAACATGACCTTAGAAGATCATACATTCAATCTACATGACAATATGAAATTTGACTATTTAAAATATTTTTTAGCAGTTCCTAATACTTCAGCTCTTTTTTCTGACAAAGTATCTTTCTGGCTCTAGTGTGTTGTGTGTGATGGCACAGCATTTAAAAGCACATTAGTCCTAATTAGCTTCTCTTCAGAGATTGAGAGCCTGCCAGAATCTCTTTAATTTTATACATATGATGATGTTTTTTTTCATGTTAGCAATTTTTAAATCCAAATTCAGCAGAATCTGATGCCCTAAAAGCCAAAGTGATAGATGGTGAACAATGCTAATTATAGGAAACCAGAAGCTGGTGTTCAATTTATTGTCAGTCACAGACGTAATTTGCTGGGGATTGTTTGTTATTTCATGGTCCATCCTTTTCAAAGTCTATTTTTGTTTCAATGAAATAAATTGACTGCATACCTATGACATTCCTTTACATCAATTTTACAAATATGAAGTATTACAAGATGTTGCTCATATATCGTTTCACTACAATATTTTCAAAAATCTGTGATAAGTTTAAGGCATTTTTTTTTACTGAGACAATCCTGTTAAATCATTTACGTACATGAGTTACAGCGAAAGTTCCCCACAAATGTCTTCATGATGTCACAAAGCCTGTTTCAGTACAGGGCTGTTGTTTTTAGAGAACTAAGCATTGATGTGCACAGTGTGATGTTTAACATTCTGGACAGGATGGTGGGTGGACTTCTACAGATCATGGCTATTCATATGTGCTACAGGATAGGCACATTTATGTACATTACTATTTGTGTTTGTAAAATAACCACCATGCCCCTCATTGTGTATTACCTAAATCACAGAATTCCCTCCCTGTCACAGGGGGCCTAAGATAAATATGGGCTTCAACAGTGTAGTGGAAGAGATTCCAGGGGAGGGACCCTGTAATTTGGTAAGGGAGGCAAGAGAGTGGAGTTATTTTGCTAAATGTTTAATAGAGGAGGCAAGGTAAGATCAAAACCCCCACCGTTTACTAAGAATCTAAAATGACAGTCTTTTCAGGAATGTTATACTTTATCACACTGGGACAAGATCATCGTTTGACCCTATTTACCATAATGCCTAATAATGACACCATTAAGTATGTTAACATCATTATAGGTCAGCTCGGCTATTATTGGGTAACAAACGCTGTTATTTTTGATGATTTGTAACTGTGACCAGCATAACAAAACTGTCAGAATCTAGTGGGTAATGATTACAGATTGCCAACTTTTATTTTAGAACACAAAATATATGGGTTGTAACACAGGACGGTAGTTCATATAATATATTTACCAGATAAGGAAAGACTGATTAAAGTAAATTCAAAGCACAGAAGATATAGACTCATATATATATATATATATATATATATATATATATATATATATATATATATATATATATATATAATTTGCAAGACTTAACTGACAATAGTGTCACATTGTCTTTAATTAAATTACACAGTTCCAGGTACCTGCCTATTTTTGCTCGGTGTATTTATGATACTTTTTCTAAGTAGTTTATAGTAGTATTTCTTTGGAGGAAAATCTAATGTTTTTTAGTGATATGTAACATAATAATGTTTATTGGTGTTATAACTGAATCAATGATGTTTCAATAGTTACAACCCGTAGACAACATTCATTCTTATTCTGTGAGATCAATATTTAAATGAATGGCAAAAAACAATGCAATTATAGGTAAGTAATGATTTCCATAGTCAAGATGTTGTCACATCAATAGCAAACACAATGAAACAATTCAGTTACATTATAAATGGTACCTAGGCTGTTTTGCTGATGACAAACTACTTACTAATTTGAGGAGAGGTTGAAAAAAGAAAATGCGGGAGTGACGAATTAAGTCCTGCTACTGTGTTTACCTTGTGTGATAGCTAGGTAATGGTTGACCACTTTCATGTTGTCTGGGGGCAATGGCATTGTTGTGTGATTAATGCAGGTAGCAGGCAGAAAAAGAATGGGATGGTACTAATTGGCAATAAACACAAGGCAATGCTGACCTGAAGAATTCACATGAAATTGAAACATTGATTCCTTGACCCTCCACTATAGATCTTCCCCAAGGAACTATTCTATTTTCCATTAATCCACCTGCAACTCTCTCATTATCAGTAATCCTGATTAAAGTTTCAACATACATTGTCTTTGAGTTATCCTATTCTGTAAAGATTACAAATCACCACCGGCTTTGTAGATGCTTCTAATTAGCTTTTTGATATGTATATTTTTTTTATTGATTTTGATTATAAAGGCTGCTTTGGTAAAACAAGCTACCTTATGGTGAAAAACACACACTATAAAAGCTTCCCATGAGATAGATCAAACATTTTAGCAAAACATTTGATCATTTTCTGTCTTTAAAATGTCAAACTCAATTTATTTATAGAGCTCAGTTCTGGCATCAATGCTGACATCCATTAAGAATAATAAACAATATATTCTTGAACAATGTACACCTTTAGTGGCCCATATAATTACATAATAACACCCTAGAGTTCATTTGTTATACATAACTTTTCTACCTGACTACTTTTTTTTTAATAAACATTCTATAGTAAAATATATCTAATGGTTAAGATACCTTGACTTTTTTTTTACAAGTGGAATTCAAATCCTGATTGCAGAACATATAGACCACATTGTTTTTCCCATGTCAATGGGGTTCAGACTCATATTTGAAGCACGCTCACATGGGGGAAGTGATACATAATGAACAGTGACTTAGAAGTGGGGGCAGGCAGATGTTTATGGCAGGAGCAGTAATAAATAGCTTTTGGACAAAAGTCCACTAGGTACACATTTAAGTGGAACATGTGTGGTGACCTTAGCTGCTTGTAAATTGCTATGGCCACGTGGCTGCCTGAGTGTCCTGAAAGCCTACAAAAATATAAGTGCATGAAACTTATGAAATTAGTAACTTTCCTGTGAATTTGTGGAGGGGAGCAGCACTAATGCATTTTGTAGATGGGTTGGATTTAAAGCAGGGAGATAAAGGACATTTCGTTTTTTATTTATTTTGCACTTTGCACAATTTTATCTTGATTATCTATTTTTTTATTTTTTTCGTTAAATTCAATTCAATGTATAAATATAAAATAATGCAGATGTCCATCTTTACCAATCCAGGTGTCTAATTTATATTTGTTCTTACTCTTGACTACCAGTATCCTCCACTTGTCCTTGCCCTCTTGCCAATGTTACATCTTTTATCTCTCCACCCTCAACATAAAACGTGTTGGTGTGCCTGCCTGTAAAGGTCATTTATTATTGCTTTTGCTGCAGATCTCAATCCTTCTAGCATGAGAGAGCTCATTTGCTTTACTGCTCACTTAAGAATAGCTTATGAGAGCTGGAAATCACTTCCTCGATGTATCAGAGTTGCACATGTCACAGAAACTACTTTTGGGTTAGCAAAAATACATTCATTGTTGGGATCCTTGTTTGAGAAAGTTGATGGGACTTTTTAGGAAGCTCACTAATATCAGCATTCCTCACAATTATTGTGAAAACTCTAGATTCACAAGAGCCGACTATGCACTGTATGCTCAGGTATGTTTGGGAAGTAAATGCTGGCTCTTTGAGAGGTACTTTGTCTGGCTTGCTACTTTAACATTGTACATATTTGTGATAAATAGATTTATTTCGAAGGATCCCAATAAAAAATTATTTTCAGGTGCAATAAGTCTATGATATGATTAAAAAAAGATGTTTTGTCATACCCGCCTCACTCTCTACTCTTGACTTTGCTATCCACTTTACCGCCATAATTGAGTCCATATGTCATGACACCTCCTCCCATTAATCCATTCTAGGCCCATGCTGTCACCTCCCTACCCTCCATGTCCCACTTCCCATCCTCCTCTGATGCCACCTGCCACTCCACTTCTTATTCCACTGTCCTGGACTTTGTAACTTGGTAATTATATATTTCTCTCTTTATTTTCCTGCTTCACCATACAGCTGCTCAATTCATTCTCTCTCTCTGACCCCTACCCTTTTACTTGGTGCTTCTTTTTTCCACAAACTCTTTCACATCTAATTTCACACCATTTCACACCTGCTTCCATCTTTTCACTGCTCTCTTGCCACTAATTCCATCCTGGACATTACCCAAATAGGCCTCTGCACCATTTGGACCCTGCAGGACTCTGTACCACCTAGGCAACTGCACCATCATTGCCCCATCCAGGCCTCTCTACATCACTGCCTCAATTTTTTGGAGGCCTCAGCACCAGAGTGAACCCAACTATGCCTATTGATCCTATTTGCTTCTTTTATCTCTCTTTATCCCCTCTAGAATGTAAGCTCTCATGTGCAGGGTTATCTACCCTATGTCTCATATTTGTACTCTATGTTTCATGTCTGTACTCTATGTTTCATATTTGCCCACTCTCCTTCCTCCTCTCTGTCTCATTTTGTTTTTGTATGCCATGGGACCTGTTCTGTTAATTGCATGCATGCAGTTATTATTCTGCTTATCTGTACCAATTGCTCTTATCTGTATATACTTATGTAATTTTGTTGTATATTCAAACACCATATGTACAGAACCGCTGATGCCTTGTGGTGCCCTATAATTAAAATATAATAATAATAATAAAAATAATAATAAACAGTATAACCACACAGAACTAATAGAGTGTTAAATTAATTTTACCATCTATAAACAGGCATAAAGTGAATCTCAAAATTTGAGTTAATTGGTGAATCCTTATTTCTTAGATATGGTGTAGTATCAATCGTTCATCTTGGTTAACGTGAAATTAGTGCATTTATTTGGTTTAGGGTGGAGAGTGTAGCTCTCCATTACAGATATGAAGTGGACTGAATCTCTAGATCTAGGTTAATGTTTGGGGTGAACCGTACATTTGGGCTAACATTTACAGTAAGTCCTTATGTTTGATCTACTGTGACATCTCTATAGCTTATGCTGGCTGCATGCTCCTAAACTCGCCTCTCTTGCTGAATTCCAAGTGATAGAAATGTTCAATTTGGCCACACATGCAATGTAGTTGTAAGATGACTGCACACAAAGGGCTGTAGTAGCCATCTTCCAATCACAATTACCAACATGCACGTCAATAATTTTGATCCAATTTATTATTGAACATCTTTCTTATATTTAGCCCCCACACTGTGATATCAGACCAGTAGTTCAATATCATTGCCAATATGGCTACATGTGTGGCGAACTTTAGGTATGACTTTGAGTGAAAGTGCACATCTGGCATAATATGTGAAATAAACTGTTTTTAGGTCTTTGGATTTTTTGATAGTTTATAGTCTCTTTACAGTATTATTTATTTTAAATATGTTCTACTGCATGGACATTGTTGCCATTTTTATTATTTATTTACTTATTTTTTAAAGCGTCTTTAAAGTAAATAATTGTAATTACTATTTTTTTCAGCTTATATTTTCATACTAAAATGTCACTGTGATCTTTGAATTCTAATTAAAGTGTAATTGTAGTAATGTGCCTCTTCCACATACATAATGTGATTTTCTTCTACAAAAGCATCCTTATGTATCTCAAATGCTCAAGAATGAATGATACACAACTGTCTCCCTTTCTTATGCATTTAAATGCTATTAACCTGTGTGCATTGAAACCAGAGGCGATCAAGCTACTCAGGTGTTGTGCCAAATGGTCAAATTTCTGCCAATGTGGCCACCTATGCTTATGGCAAAGATTCTGTAGCTGAGAGCTTGGGTTGGCCCATATGATGCCAGCATAATGAAGAGAATGAAACAAATAAATCACCAAGACTGTAAAAAAAAGATCAATGGTGCCAGTACAATATAAACATGTTTGACAAAAGAATCCAGAAGTGTAGTGGGAAGTCTCTAAATACAGAATGATAGCTTATTAAACTGAACAAAGAAAGCACACCAAAATATCACTATAAAATGAATAATTGATTAATTATTAAAGAGGTTTGATCACTTTCTTGCCTAAAGCCAATGTTATTGCACCAGGGACACTTGAAAGGAGTGGGGTACAAAAAGCCCAAAAATGGTGGCAAAACTTTAATTAGCTGTGACTTCCATCCAATCATTCTATTCTTATTTGGGCTGGAGTAACGAGCTTCTTTCAAGTTTTTCCATGGTGAATATTCAGTGGAACAGTTTTGAAAATGTTGCTCATGTCTAATTTCAGCATTACACATTTGTTCATAATCTGAGAAATTGCTCCCTTGATATATCTATCGTATGACAGACTTCTACTAGAAACAACCATCCATCCCTTAGGTTATTTTGGCAGATGATTGTTATTTTGAAGACACACTAAGCCAGAACTATAACCAGAACTATAACAAAGTGTACACATGTATGTGAACATGCTGCGCAGGATTTCCTACTGTTTGTTAATTGTTATATTATATACATGGGGGATAGATAGATGAGTAAATAGATAGCAGTAGGCAGTAATCTCATACCAAATCCTGTTTCTTCTGTCTCTATCCTTATGCTTGGGTCATACAGCATATGTGTTGTTGGACAACATGGATCACCTCTTTTGGACACCCTCTACTACTTTCTTTCTTCCTTCTACTCAAGACAGGAATTTAGCTGTTTTCCCTCCTAACATATATACAGTATTTATTATAGACATTTTCAATGCAGTCCCTTTACTTTCCATTAATTTTTGATGTGTGTTACTGAACCAAAACTGCAGCATTCTTAACAAGCTGCTGAACAACACATGAGTGTGAATGAGTCATTGAGTTTAATGTATTTTTATTGTAATGTAGTTTTTCCTGCGGTAAGTAATGCATAAAAAACCCATTATAAGTGCAGTGGTGTGAATGAGTCATAGTAATGTGCAAATTGACTGACAACGTTATATCACAATGTCATGTAAATCAATGCAAAATGAATACACATCTTTAAATAAATAATTGTGCTTATAAGTAATAAAGATTAAGGCTGTTGCATTTGTAAGATCATGTCCTTTGCTGAGTATCCTAAGGTTTCAGCAACAATTATAAGTCCTGTGGTATTAGAGCTTTCTCTTATAGGTACTATCCTTCTCCTTTAAGAGCAGGATAGAGCATTGTCTATTTAAATTAACTAATAAAAAAAAACTAGGGACAAATGAACTAATTTCAGCTCAATATCAAGCAGCAAACTAGAATTGAATGGAAATGCTTGGGATCATTGAGCACACTGTGATTCAATAATGGGTTCTCGCTCTTTGTAACTCAATCACATTGTACTGTGTTTGTATCATGAAGAGGTGCTATAGCTAGTACATATTGCTGGGGACCTTAAGTAGTTGGGATAGCATGGGATCTCTCACACATCCAGATGAATTTATAAAGAACCTTTAATAATGGAATAAAAAATGTTCTATCCCCATCACCCTGTACAACCTAACTTACCACCCCTGACTATCTTCCCCTATTGTAAGACCTTCTGTTACCGCATCACAGGATGGAGCTTGTCTTCGGCTGCTCAGTGTCCAGCTTCCAGGTGTCATTAAAGAAGTCCAACTGCTTGTTATTAACGGCCCTGCAGCACTCTCCTGATAAAACAAAGAAGAAAATGGATGAGCATTTCATCTAAGTCAGCCCAATATTCTCAGATGACCAGCTAAGATTGGTCTCCAAGTCATTATGGTGTAACAATATAATTCATATTGTCCTGCAGATGAGGTGGCATGGTGGGTATGTTATGCCAGAGGGTGGAAAAGTAGAAAATTTGGAATGTACGGTTTAGTAGTCCTTTAATACACTATATACATATTTTCACTTTAGATGTTTTGTATTATATATCGATTGGTTATAAATAAGTATGTAGCAAATCCATACTTCAGGATTCAACCTAACATTGATTCAGAATAGAAAAATCAATTCCAGGTCTTAGTTTGCTCATTTAAATTAAGTAGGTTGGGCTTTAATGATAAAATCATGTTTTCATTTTTAGCTTTTCAAAGTAATACATCTGAGTCCTGTGCAATAGAATCACAGGAAAAGCAGATGTCTGTCAGCAAAGTCCCAAACCAAATCTTAGATTTGATGCATTCTTATTTTTAATTAAAATGCCTAAAATTCAGAACAGAAGTAATGGCTTACTCATATACCAAAGACACATTTAGTCCCTAGTCAGTGAACATTGTTGCACTTGGGTGGTATGGTAATAACTAAGTTTAGCACACTAGAAATTCCCATTAAACACGGGGAAAGTTATAACCTAGGGTGAATGATAAACATCACTAGTCAATATGATGGTTTAATATGTAATAAATTAAGCTAGATGTTGGGAGCAGAATAAAATATTGAGGATAAATTGATTTTTAGAATTGTGTTAGTACTTGTTAATGTTCTAATTTATATTTCTTATTTATTTAAGTGTAATTTGAATAGCTCCTACATATTATGCACTGCTTTACTGATAATATATAATCATTCATATCAGTCCCTGTGCTAGTGAAGCTTGTTTTGGAAATCATTGTTAGTTTTCAAGACAAAAAGCACCCTGTTTTGACAGATTACAAATTAAGAAAGCATGTCATCTTTATACAGAGAATATATCTGAGCCTGGGATTCATGTCAGATTATGGATCCCTCCCAGCATTTAAAAAGGCCAAGTTGGGACAATATAAGCCTCACCATTGAACTGCCCAATCTCCTCCCCTGATCCAGGAAACACACTTACTTTTGAGCAAAGCTCCATGGTCCAGCTACTTCACTGTAAGGTCTGCCTCAAATTAGGAGAGTTGGAAAGTAAGGATTATCTATCATACAAACTACATAGCCTGCCATTTATTATGGTAAATATCTGCAAGGACTTACCTCTCCCATCAGTATCAGCAGACAATCTGACATCTAACACCTCTTTTGGCCTCTCCCATTACATTCCTTGAATACATCACATGTGTGCGCTTTTGTCTGTATTCTCCCAGCAGTCTCCATGTTTGCCTTTTTGCATTGTATATGATGTATGTCCTATGCTCTATGCATTAATATCATATTGCATCTTAACTTCATGTGTAATCTTCCAGAAAAAAAGGGGCCTTAATGTTTTGAAAACTTGTAGGAATTACCTATACAGTCATCTATTAAAGATATATTTTATGCTCCTTTGCTTTGCAATTTTTTTTTACCATTTTCATTTTAGGCTGTAATAGCTTATGTCCCATCATTCCACATGTGCAAATTATGTGCATCTGCCTAGCAACAATGTGTCCATGGAAACTGAATTAAATACTTGTAATTATATCAATTAATAATCACTTGCATTTCCTAAGTGCTAACATTTTTCTATTTCTTTACCAGAGATGGAAAGACTTGTGCAGTTTTCCCAACTTCCATTAAAAAAAACCATTGCTCACCCAAAAAGTAAACAGAACGGTAGCATTAAATGTTGCACGAAAGAGACTTATAAAGCTTTTTAGGATTTTAGCTCTCAATCCATAAATGTTTTTTTGGCACTGAAAATGCTATTTGTGTTTCCCTGAATGCTGCAATTACCCCTGACAAACTGTCATCAGTAACAAATAGGTGTTGCCTTACTGGAAAACGAAATCCATTTCAACTCATAGTCTGCTTTTTTCTAGTTTAACAGGTATTGTAAAGTACCTCATGGTACAGTATAAAGTAAAAAGAGACATACACAGTCTACAGAATGAAAACATTATGGATAATTGCTGTATTGTCAACCACCCACAAATAAAAGACATACAGTGACAAATGATAAAAAGAAAAGCACTGACTGTATATGAGCTACATGCCCAACACATATTATTCATACTGTATATCATTTCAAAGGAGTGAAGCCAACTGTCCATAAACAAACATATAACATTATAGTCTATTGGAAAGAGTCACGGAGCCTGAATTTGGAATAGACCCCGCAGGCTAAATGTTGAAACACTTAGCCGCCGGGGTCCAGACATTGGCGCTTTAAATTACTATTCTTTTAAGTCGCGCACACACCACATTGAAGTGCCAGAGAGCTGTCCACTCGGAATCACTGCCTGTCAGCCTGCAGTGCCATTGGACATCTGCCTCTTCGTCTTTCAGGTAAGTCTGCTTTTATTTAATTCGTTTTTTTGTGCCATAAGATTTTTTTTGTAAGTATAAGACATGTCGGAATTGTGGTAATTGGTAATCCGTACCCAACCCTATTCAAAATGGACATTTGGAATTACAATTTATATGGGACATTTCAAGCCTGGACTTTTGTAATTACAAATTTATTTGGGACATTTAGAAACTGTTGACGAAAGAAGAAAAAATCTGATCGGTGAGTATTTTGTGGTTTTTCTATTTTTAATAAATTTATGTAGTATGAATGAGGGTGTGTATTGTTTTTATTGGGGTTTTATTATTTTTTTAAAATTTAGTGGTTTAAAACAGGGAGTGGTGGTTTGTTTAAAAAAAAATTGTGGAACTACAGGTCTAAGCTAGCCATGGGTGTCAGGGCATGTTGGCACTTGTGGTTCTCCAAGTGCCAGCATGCCCTGGCTGCCATGGGTATGCTGGTGCTTGTAGTTATACAAATATCAGCATGCCCACACTGTTTATGGCTGCCCGGGCTGGCTGGGACTTGTAGTTCCACAAAACAAAATGGCATCTGTTTATTTTTTTACATAAACTTTTGCCATTATTATCCTACATCCGCTGCCCAGGGGTGTAGGAAGAGCCCTAGTGCTTTAAGCACTGGGCTGGTTATTCCTAGAGGGGGGCCCGATCATTTTTTTCAATTGACCCCACTCCCTAGGGAATCCAGCCCAGTGCTGAACAGCTTGGGGTTGATTTGTCATTATGGCAGGGGGACCCCTACCGCGTGTCCCCCTGCTATAGTGCCACCCACCCCAGGCTGGTTTGCCTAATGCTGGTTATGTGCAAATCGGGGGCACCCCACGCAAATTTTTTCCCTGATTTTCATGTAGCAGCAGTAGGCTGACAGCACTAGGGTTAATAGAGGCTGAGCGGGGAGACCTCACGGTTTTAAAAAAAAATAAAAAATTGTTGTCTGTTTTTACACATTTGACAGCTGCCGGACCTCCGACTGTACAGATAGGGGCAGTGTAACAGTGATGTGTTTAGTAATTACGTAGGAAACACAGGAGAGTTAGCTAAAGACAGGAGTGTTTGACATTGCAGCAAATCACCAGAGATGAGCAGCGATTTTTAAGATCAGAGTAAAAATCGCAGTTTAATACATCTGGCAACTTTGGGACTAAAATCACGAGTTATCACCCGAAATTTGCCGTGATATTAAAACGCTGAAAAATTCAGACCTTGATACATTTACCCCCAGGTATGCGCATGCTCAGTTCAGACCAGCAAGCGAATGAACGGAGTGAGAACCAAGGGAAACAGGTAAGAACTGTGACCAAAATGCAGGTTAGCTGATGCAATGTGTGACAAAACCCCCTCTTTTTAAAGGTGGGCACCGCACTCTTAAGACCTAGCTTTGTTTGGATACTTAGCATGAAACTTTTTGACCAAAGATAGAGTGTGAACATCAGATGCATCCACCCAGGACAGTTCCTCAGATCCATATCCCTTCCAATCCACTAAATACTTGGTCTTGCCCCTAAAGGTTTTGGAATCCAGGATCTGGGAAATCTCGAATTCTTCAGATTGCTGAACAGCCGGAGGAGGAGACTTATTCTTATCGGAAGAAAATCATTTATAATGGGAAGAAGTCTTTTTGAGACACTCAATCGTCCGGTTCCAAATAGCATGGAAATCACGATGGAGATCATTTGCAGCCGGAACCTGGGTGGGAGGTAGGGCTGAGAACTTGGGAAGATTAGGATAAAGGCCATAAACAATGGAGAACGGAGTGGATATGTGATACAGGTTGTTATGGGCAAATTCTGCCCAAGGCAAAAGATCCACCCAATTATTCTGGGAAGCCGAGGAATATAGACGAATAAAAGTCTCCAAATCTTGGTTCACTCTTTCAGTTTGACCATTGGATTGTGGATGGTAAGATGACAAGAAGTTCAGCTGGATATCCAGGAGTTTACAGAGAGATCTCCAAAATTTGGATTTAAATGGGACTCCCCGGTTGGAGACAATCTCTAAAGGACATCCATGTAAGCAGAATATTTCCTTGACAAAAATATTTGCTAAACAGGACGATGATGGAAGGCAAACAAGAGGCATAAAATGCGCCATCTTAGAGAAACGGTCTACAACCACCCAGATGGTGTTAAACTTCATGCTGGGAAGGAGATCAGTCACAAAATCAATGGATATATGTGAACATGGTTTGGTTAGAATAGGAAGCGGCATGAGAGGACCAGCAGGAGACTGACGAGGGGTCTTATGTGCACAAAGATGACAAGCCGCCACAAACTGTTTAACATCCGACCTAAGGGTGGGCTACCAATAACTCAGAGAGTTCAATTATTTTGGTGAATCTAGCATGACTGGAAAATCGAGAACAGTGAAACCAACTCAAAAGCTTTTTCGTAGATTCTGAGGCACAAAACTTCTCCCAGGAGGCAGCACTGGGTCAGGAGACAAAGACATGGCCTGAAGAAATTTGGGTTCCAAAATAGGACGATTCACAACACCCAGCAGAGGAGTACTAGGAACGAACTGCAAAAACTCCCAATGCTGAAGCGTCTACTTCAACTAAGAACGGTTAAGAGGGATCAGGTTGTTTGAGAACTGGAGCTGTGGAAAACGCCTTCTTGAGGGTGCCAAAAGCAGACAAAGCCAGCTGGGACCAATTCTTAGTGTCAGCGCCTTTGTTGGTCAAAGCAACAATGGAAGAATAACTTCGAATAAACTGTCTATAATAGTTGGCGAACCCTAAGAAGTGTTGAATGGCCTTCAGGCCTAATCAAATAGGCCACTCAATGATGGCTCGCACTTTCTCAGGGTTCATATGTAAGTTGTCTTTGGAAACAATGTATCCTAAAAAAGAAGTCTCCGTGACTTCGAGGACACATTTCTCGAGCTTGCAATAGAGGTAATTGGTCCTGAGAGGACCTCAGCAACATGTTGTCTGTGAGAAGGCAGATCCGGGAAGAAAATTAAAATATCGTCCAGATAGACTACTACTGAAGATTGGAGAAGGTCTCTGAAGATCTTGTTCATAAAACTTTGAAATACAGCAGGAGCATTGCTAAGCCAAAAAGGGCATGATAAGATATTCGTAATGGCCGTCTCTGGTTTTAAAAGCGATTTTCCATTCATCTCCTTTTTTAATTCTGATAATTTGTATGTACAAGCACTTGGAATGACCGGATGGACCCGAAGACAGAACTTGAGTAGATGGCCAATCCATATGAGGGGAATGCAGACAGAGCCAAGGTAAACCAAAGATAACCAGAATGGAGGTGTGTGACAACACATAGATAGATATTTTTTCGAAATGCAAAGCCCCGACTTGAAGAGACAATGGTTCCGTTCATGTCAGAATTCTCCCATTAGGAATCTGACTCCCATGAATGGCTGGGAGCACCCCTGGGGTAGATAGTAATGTGGTAGGGTGTGACAAGGATTCCACTAGATCAGAAGAAATAAAGTTCTCAGCTGCCCCAGAGTCCAGAAGAGCAGGCAATTGTTTAGATTCCCTGGGACCATGAAGGGTAAACAAGCAGACAATTTATTAAATTCTGGAGAGGATTTGAAACTCCCCAATCTGACCTCTCGATCATAGATTAGGGTTTGGAATTTCCCTGGCATCTAGAGCATGAGACCAAGCAATGCCTGGGTTCAGCACATTGGAGACAAAGTCCACTAGAAATTCTCCTCCTTCTCTCTTCAGGAGAGAGCCTAGATCACCCTAACTGCATAGGCTTCTCTGTGGTACTAGAGGGTAGGCTTTGGGTGACCGTTAACACAGGACTCCACCGAGAAGGTTCTTTCTCTGAAGCCCTCTCTCGACATCGGGTGACAACACGGTGGCACAATGAGATCAGAGCATCTAGGGTAGTAGGCAGTTACTGCAAAGCTAAAACAGCTTTAATTCGGTCATGCCAGAATGTTGCTACGAGGGCTTCATTATTTTATTACAGCTCAGATGAAAGTGTATGGAACTGGATAACGTATCGAGTAAGGGTACGGGAACCTTGACGGAGTCTGAGTAAACTTAAAGTGGCTGGGGTAACACGCCCTGGCTAATCAAATATTTTTTGGAAAGTTGCGATAAACGCAGCACAATCCTGCAATAAAGAATCACGCCCACGCTAGAACTTGTCCAGAGAGGAGTTATATGATGTAAGCCACTTTAGTGTGATCAGTGGTAAAATATTGCGGGAGTAGCTCAAAATGAATTGAACATTGGATCAAAAACCCTCGACAAAGTTTAGGGTCACCATCAAAGTTTTGAGGAGTAGGTAAACGTAGAGATGAGGAGGATTCAGTCTGTGTAACTTGACTGGGCTTGGAAACCGGTGGTGCCTGGGCGACCGGTAAGGCAGTTTTCAGAGAATCTAACCTAGATGCTAGGGCCTGTAGGCATTAAAGAAGTTGCAATTGCATAGCATTCTGACGTTCACTGTGACCGACCAGGTGTTGCAGCATGTCTTTAGCAGACGGAGCCTGAATTTGGAATAGACCTTGAAGCCCCGCTTTAGATAGACTTACCCCCAGAGAGGTGTGGAGTCTAACGGTAGAGAGGTATTCACCAGGGATCTCCGCAAGGAAATACGGACTAAGCTACTCTCTAGCCGCAGGTTGCGGCCCTCTAAGGGGGATTAGAGCAGGGTGAGATGAAACTGTGCACTGGAGCAGGACTGCTGGAAGATAAATGCAGAGATTCGGGTGAACAGCAGTGAACCGAAGCGTAGAAGACTTTAGAAAGCGAATAGCTGAGATCAGGACTGATTATGAGGCACGAGGTTCCTGCAACAGTATCGCAGGTCTTGATCATGGAACAGGTAACACAGGATACCAACTGAGAGGTGGTGAACAGCAGAGAACTGATGCACTGAGATTCCAGGAAAGTGAATAACTTGTGAACGGGACCGATGATGAGGCACGAGGTTCTGGTAATAATTTAACAGGTCTCGATCGTGGAACAGGCAACACAGGATACCAACTGAGAAGTGGTGAACTGCAGAGAACTGATGCACTGAGATCCGTGGAAAGCTAATAATACCACAGGTCTTGATCGTGGAAAACAGGTAACACATGATACCGATGTGCAGACGGGAGCCAGAGAGAACAGTGTCCTAACAAGTAAGGAGACCTGAAGATCTGGCAACTTGGTATAGAAGCAGGTGCTTTAAATAGACAGAGTTGACAGGCAATTAGCCAATCAAGAGAATGCAGAAAGTTTTGAAGAGACCAGGGGGTAAATGTATGAACCTCCGATTTTTTCAACTCGCCGGAAATCAGCGACTTTGCAGGTAAAATTTAAAGTGGCGATGGCTTGTAAAGGCAAACTTGCCTTTAGCTACACCTCTGGATAGCTCTATTCATAAATACCTCATGAGTAGAGCAAAAGAATTCACAGACAATCAAAAAGATAACAATGTAATTTAGTCTCTCCCTCTTGGGATTTAACCCATGGTTGGGAACAAAGTTCCTGTTAGCCACACCAAGCTTATATTATGAAGTAAATTACAAACATCTATTTGCAGTTTCAAATGACTTGTAAGTAGCTTGCATATGACAGGTTGTATAAAATTTTAGATAGAGGTGTTTTGCTCATGTGCCTTTATATAAAACTATGTTCATATGTCTGTAAAACTCCTATCTGTTTACTAAAAAATTAATTCATTTTAATGAGCCTATGATGTGTTTTCCATGCATCTATCAGGACTTTTTAATTCATGAAAATGGAACAGACAAGAGAGATGGAGGTATTTACAACTGACAAAATTGTGCTAACTTTGCATTATACAGTTGCTAGTGCACATAAAGTAGGAGATGTTGTCTCCTAAAATCACTTTGTTGCTGGTCTGATAATTTGGCTGAACAATAGGTAGACCATAGGAATTACCGTGTAATTGCATTTTGTGCATACCATGTAATGCAAAAGCACAAATGCATGATGGCAGCTTTGTAAAACTCATGTTTAAAGGATAATTCCACCCAAAAGTGAAAATTATATATTTTTTGAATAATCAGAATTTATAAATAAAACCCAGTCCCCTTAAATCAGTGGTCAGGGAACAGGGGTAAATTACCCCAAATGGGGTAAAAATGAAATTCCTGGGGGTAATGCTGCCGATTCACATGCTGTCAGTTGGATTGTAGATCCCTTTAAATGTGTAATTGCTGTTGTACCAGAAGAGCCTCAAGGGTTGACAGAGGCATTTCTTGAGCTTTGATGCAATAATAAAGCACGTATTGCATTTGAAAAAAAAGCAGATCTGTCATATTTTGGGATGTCAGAAGCTGCAAAGGCATTCAAAATTGCACATGAGGATCCAGTCAAAAAGTTGCTGCCTTTTGCAACAACCTACCTTTGTAAACAAGGATTTTCCACTCTAACGAACATAAAAACAAATCAGAGAAATCGATTGGACGCTGAAGACTGTATCCAAATTGCTCTGACATCAAAATGCCCCAATATTGATGCTCTCGTATCAAAAATGAAGCAACATCATTTCTCCAAAACCTGAAGTTTTGAAGTTGAAGCTTTTAAAGAAAGTTTGAATAGATTCAATAAAATTTTGAATTCCAATAATTAATAATATATGATTTACTTCCTTTCAAATCAAGGGGGTAACGTCGGCGTATCTAAATATATTTTGGGGTAAAAGGTAAAAAAGTTCCCTTAAATGCTCCTGCCGCTGCCAAGCTCACTTCTACACACCTTCAGTGGTAGAGTGTTGGTTGAAGACTGGATCAGCAGAAGGTAGAACACTCCGGCAATATGTGCTGCCTCTCTTAGAGATGAGCGGTGCTGATGCAAGCAAGAACTTAAATGCTGAATCCATTGTTTTACTTAGAATTCTCCTTTAAATTAGCATTAGGCAAATAGACTGGTAAAATATGTATGATGTGCCCTAAAGCTAGCTTTAAAAAAATATAAAAAAATAATAAATGACTATATGCACTATATTTGAGGACAATGTACACAATGGATCTAGCATACCATAGCATAATAGTTATAAACAGTCATCTATTTAAACTATTTAAACTCAACTTTACTTACATAAATAGCTCATTTAAGTCAGCCAGGCGTGAAATGACAAAAGGCACTCTATGTGAAAATTAATTAGGGGATGAATGGGCCGACAACTAAGATTTCCCATTGGGGTGGAATTACTGGACTTCAATTACTCAGAAATACATTAAGACCTATTTCCCAAAGCTGCTTAATCAAAGTGTGTTTTAAAAAGCCTGAAATTGCCATCTTGAAATCTGCCTTCTATAGGTGAAGCTGTTTATGTGTATTTGAGGTACTATAACCTTTTAATGAACATTTACAGAATGTAATTATGTCCTAGCCAGGTTTAATTCTCTTTCAGATCTGGAACATTGCATCAGAATACTGTAAATGCATTTCTTCAGTTTATTGTATTTGTTCCATAAAGCAGCTTAGACTGTAATAAGGTCTTTTAAGGATTAAACAAAAAATATCTGTGATAAGCATAACATAATACCAGTGCAACTCAAGAGAGTGTGAGAAGATAATAATGGCTTATAAAGAATCTGTAATTTAAGCAGTGTCACTGAAGACAACAAAGATAATGTGACATGATATGATTTGGTGTAAGTGCATTAGCTATGCCTGTAAGTCCTCTGGGAGCATGAAGGAGTAATTGCATTGTGAGTTAGGAATTGTGAGAAGAGTTAAACAAGAGAACAGTTTTTATCTTATTATCTAAACACTCACATGACTGTGCAATGCCATAGCCTTTCAAACTTAGCAACTCACTTATCGAATGATAGATAGATGTCTCCAGCCAACAGACTCACTGGAAACTGTGATGGATAACTGACAACAGGAACCAGTTCTGCATGTCTATTTTTTTTTATCAATAAACAATTTAACCAAGCTGTAATATGAAGTGGTCATCGTATACATGTTTTTAGTATATGCTAAAATAGTATCTAGTCTATCTACTTTTCACCTGGAGCTTTAAGCTGATGTATTAATTCAGTTAAAAAAGACAGTAGACTTAGATTTCACATCCCCTCCTTTCATTATTTGCTACAATAGAACTTAGAACGAGAGAAAGATGCTCTGCACACGGATAGCAAGAAAACACAAAAACCGTGTGCAGTGCGTAATAAGATAAAAATCTTTAGTGTATAGCACGCGGGGGTGCTAGTCCCAATGTATTAGAAACAGCAAAAATTACGAACAGAGGTTCGTTGTATAGGGACATATTAGCACTCCTTGTGTTAATTAAAATATAACCTTTATTAATTTTAGTTTAATAATAATATCCTCCCGGAAGAAAAGGTGAAATATAAAAGATGCACCTAATTGAATTGCCACATTAGCGTTGCCTAGTAGGATTATATCGCATAGTGCTGACAGCTATTGTCCAGGTCTATTGTTGGTTATTACGAGGCTGCATCTATGACTGTAACAGGACATGGAGAGCTACTGAGTCCCTATCAGAGTTGGTGTTGGCGCCAAATAACCCTGGTCCCAACGTACGTTTCACCCACTTGGCTTTTTCAAGGGGAATCCCCTTGAAAAAGCCGAGACTGCTGTGAAATATCACGGAACCCTCATTCAGTATCTAGAGAAGTGATTGATGCTACCCAGCCTTATTTTCTGAATGAATGGTACATTAACTGTTCGTGATTCATAGGATATCTGTGACACTACGGAGCATGCATACATTGCTCTATTAGTGGTTCTGATAATACAAAGTCACGCACCAGGGCTGTTATGCATAACTAACTCCTGTTGAACTATTTGACCCACATTGCTCTGCCAATCTAACTAAGTGATGCTAATGAGTCAGTTTTGACTATTTATACATAGCATACATGATATTTCTTTCCTGCAGCCCGCCTGCTACATATTTTCTTTGAGAAGACAGAAACAGACTTTGGTGCATAAATTACAGGAGACACTGTTCTCATGCACTTAACAACTGCTCTGTCCTATAACTATTAATTAACAGTCGGGTTAGACGTTGGACTGCTACGTAGGATTTATTCAGACAATTTTCTGAGTTCATAAAACAATTATTCCTATCTATAACAGATCCCTATCTGTTGGTGTTTTTGTTTTTAATACATGTATGTATGTGTGTATACTTGCATTTTTTTATATTTCACCTTTTCTTCCGGGAGGATATTATTATTAAACTAAAATTAATAAAGATTATATTTTAATTAACACAAGGAGTGCTAATATGTCGCTCTACAACGAACCTCTGTACAATAGAACTTAGCAAGTAGCCACCACTACAGATGTTTTGCTGTTGCTGAGAATCAGTTGAATCTTGCTTTACATTTGCATTAGTATTCAATCAAAATCTCTTTCCCTTAAGTACTCACTACCATGAAGATTTGCAGGCAACCAGAACAATTGTTACTTTTTACATTGTTGCAAACATTATTATAATTATTATCCTTTTAGTAGTTATAGTGGCAACATATTATGTAGTGTTTTAGAATGTGTAATCATTCATATCATTCATATCAATACCTGTGCAAGTGACGCTGGAAGTTTGGAGTTCAAATTCTCTACCACACATTTTATATATCTGTAGGTTTTAGGATTGTGCATCTATCCCCAAATAGGAGCTGGTCATTTTAAATCATGTATTCAAGCATTAAGGAACAAACAATTAATGTACTGTTTTCAAGTCTTCTTGTCAATCGGAGGATATAATAAAAATAATTCATTAGACATCTTCTCTAAAGTGAATGATGTTATGTAAGTGTATATCATTTGTTTTGTGTTTTAAAGACAGAAAGATCTAATAGATGTCCGCAATGAATATTATTTCTTTGTTTACACTCAACTTTTTGAATGATTATCAGCAATTTACTGAGGCTGCCTTTGTTTCTGCCACTCTGGTCTGTCTGCATCATGAACAGTGTCAGGTCACACACAAAGATGTATAGGACAGCTCAACAATGGCACACATATGTTGAGAGACAAACGCAAATGCTATGTGCTTGGACTCCACTAGCACTATGTCCTGCGATTATCGCTTGTGACCTTTGTTCCGACAGAGGGTCTCATTTAGAGTAAGGAGCAAATCCAGATAAAGGGTGCATGTAAGGAGTGAAATTTTGTTTTCGGATGCATGTCTGCTTTACCATGTAGCAAACAAATACAGGACAGCTTGATTTTAACTCTGCAATTTTGAGATAAGATGCATCCATTTCCAATTCTAAATTTGGCCACACATTATAATATTTTCCTCCTGAAGTGCAACATGATTTTTCAAAGATGCAATATTATTCTAGCTAGATTTACTCCTGATTCTAAATCAGATGCACTGCGTGTATGTATCTGTCCTGTTTTGATCTGTCATTTTAAGGCTAGACTAATGCTACACTTAATCAATGCATGTACAGTTACTTATTGAATAATACACATAAAATGAGTGATCTTGGCAGAAAATTAGCATTTTTTCTAATCAACACACAAAATGAAAAGGATGTGTTTAAAAAAAATTATTTACAATCACTCACATTTAGAATGACTGACTAAAATCATCATCATCATCATTTATTTATATAGCACCAGCAAATGCCATAGTGCTTTACAATTGGGAACAAACATTAATAAAACAACACTTGGTAATACATACAGACAGAGAGGTAAGAGGGCCCTGCTCACAAGCTTTCAATCTATGGGACAGTGGAAGTTTGAAACACAAGGGCATGTGCTATGTCGTGAACATAGAGAGCTTGCAGTTATTTCTAAGGGATAATTCATAACTGCAGTGTAAATAGGTTGTATCAAATGAATCCATTGATAAGTTAGTGTAACAGTTAAAGACAGAGGGCAAGATTTACTAAGATGCGGGTTTGAAAAAGTGGGGATGTTGCCTATAGCAACCAATCAGATTCTAGCTTTCATTTATTTAGTACCTTCTACAAAATGACAGCTAGAATCTGATTGGTTGCTATAGGCAACATCCCCACTTTTTCAAACCCGCAGCTTAGTAAATCTAGCCCAGAGAGTCTGATGTAATTGTGTTTGATGGCTTTTTACATCCCAGTGTGAGGAGATAAGCCTGCCACTTTTAGCAGCTTCCAGGATGTTCGCTTTATAAACTTGAATAGACTTTGTGGTGCTAATCACAGCTGGAGATCCTGGTAGGCAGCATGTGAAAGCCTATACAGGTATATAGAAATATGACCTTCAAAGGAAAATGTTGTCATAGTTCATATTTTGGGAAATCTGGATGCCACTCTGTACAGAGGGGCCAAAACCACACAAGGGTCTTGAAAGATAGATACCAACTACACAGGGAACAGCCATAGGCACATGTATTTCAGGATGAGATTGGATATTGTTGTAATTCCATTATGTTTGGTATGTAAACGTGCGGGGGATTATGACCGGTTTATTGAGGGGGGTGTTATTTCTCTGAGATATATCTGTGAAGAATTACCAACAGGTCAAAACTTAGGAATAGTTTGACCAAACCTGAGGTAACACCCAGGGGACATTTCCGCCCCCCACATTAGCATTCATGCTGCCCCTGTGAATGCCGTCCCATTTGAGTTTGCTTAAAAACCTGTGTCTGGAGGGACAAATTGTCAGACTTTTGGGGATCAATCTAATCGAAGGACTGTCCATCTTTCCTGCCTGCCCCAGGCATACAGATTATTATTTGTAAGTAATGCTCTGTACTTTCATCCCATTTATTTTACAAGAAACAATTGCACTATATTTGTATGTATTTCATTATCTTTTTATCTTAAGCATTGTGGATGTATTTTCCATATTGAATTACACTTAATAAGTTCTAGTCTCTGTGTTCTTACGAATTCACGCAACAGTTTGGTCTAGACGCTACCTAATTGAAACTGTGCAAACTTTGTGGTTTATGTGAACTCTGTTTAAAGTAAATTGTGGTAGATTAATGCTAGGGAGAACCGAAGGCTTCCTAAATAAGAGTGTCAGCTCTTGTCCGAAAAACCTTGGTGGTGGTAATTAGTATTGCAAAGCTAGTGTGTGGCATAGATAGGGAAGGTTTTAATCATTTTAGACAGACCAGGTGGTTGTTGTTTGGTTAACCCTGTGTCAAACCTGCATCACGCAGACTCAGGTGAGTGCTGTTCGTGACATGCTACATCATATTGCACATTGGATCAGCTAGAATTCAAAGGTAAAAGTATTGAGTGGGCTGTCTGATCAGTCACACAGCAATGTTGGTCAGAGGATTGTTGTCTTGTGTTAGCTGTGTAGAGAGTGGTAATAGGGTAACCTAGGGAGAATAAGATACTGGTTGAGGAATATTATAAGCTTGTCTGAAGAGGTGGGTTTTTAGAGAACGCTTGAAGGTTTGAAGACTAGAGGAAAGTCTTACTGTGCAAGAGAGGGAACTCCATAAAGTGGGCGCAGCCCGAAAAAAGTCCTGTAACCAGGAATGGGAGGATGTGATGAGAGTGGAAGAGAGACGCAGATCTTGTGCAGAACGGAGGTGTCGAGTTGGGAGATATTTTGAGACAAGTGAGAAGATGTATGTCGTACAATTTTGTTGACGGCCTTTTAGGTTAGTAGAAGAATTTTATATTGCATTCGCTGAAAAACAGGCAATCAATGTAGAGACTGACAGACTGGCTCAGCAGAGGAAGAATGATTTGCAAGGAAAATCAATCTAGCCGCTGCGTGCAAAATAGATTGTAGGGATTCAAATCTGATTTACAGAAGACCAGTAAGGAGGGAATTGCAATAGTCGATACGGGAGATAATGAGTGCATGAATTAAGGTTTTTGCAGTGTCCTGTGTGAGATATGTGCGTACTCTGGAAATGTTCTTTAGATGTATTTAACATGATTTAGATATAGAGTCGATGTGGGGAATAAAAGATAATTGTGAGTCAAGGATTACACCTAGGCAGCAAGCGTGCGGGGTGGGATTTATGGTCATGCTATCAACAGAAATAGAAATGTCAGGCAGGAAGCTTCTGTTTTGGGTGGGAATATTATTAATTCAGTTTTTGAAAGATTGAGTTTGAGTTGGCGAGAAAACATCCAAGATGAATTGGCAGACTGACAGTCAGTAATGCGAGACAACAGAGATGGTGAAAGATCAGGAGAGGATAGATAGATTTGTGTATCATCTGCATAGAGATGATACTGAAATCCAAAGGAGCTTATTAGTTTTCCAAGAGAAGTGGTGTAGATAGAGAATAGCAGAGGACCTAGAACTGAGCCTTGTGGTGCTCCAACTGATAAAGGAAGTGGAGCAGAGGTGAATTCAGAGAAATTAACACTGAAACAGCGATTAAATAGATAGGATGAGAACCAGGATAGGACAGTGTGTTCAAGACCTAAGAATTGTAGTGTTTGCATGAGGAGAGAGTGGTCAAAAGTGTCAAATGCAGCAGAGAGATCCAGGAGATTTAGAAGAGAGTAATGGCCTTCAGGTTTTTCTGTGATCAAATCATTGACAACCTTGGTCAGCGCAGTCTTTGTGGAGTGTTGAGAGCGAAAGCCTGACTGAAGAGAATCCAGTAGGTTGTTTGCTGTAAGAAAGTGTGTGAAGCGAGTGTAGGCAATTCTCTCGAGAAGCTTGGAGGGGCAAGGAAGCTGAGAGATGGGTCTGTAATTTAAGAGAGCTTTTGGGTCAGAATTTTGTTTTTTCAAAATAGGAGTATTCACTGCATGCTTGAATAGTGATGGAAAATACCAGTAGAGAGAGAGAGAGATTACAGATTTTAGTTAAAGGTGGAATGAGCACAGGAGACAGAGACCTACCAATTTGTGAGGGTATGGGATCAAGAGGACAGGAGGTAGAGTACAAAGATGAGAAGAGAGTCAAAACTTCCTCACCAATTGTGGGATTAAATGAAGAGAGAGTGTCAGAGGGTTTTGCAAAGGAATTGAGCTGATTGCTTGTTGAGGGAGATGATAATATTTCAAGTCTGATCTTATCTATTTTGTCCTTGAAATGGGAAGCAAGATCCTGGGCACTGATGGTAGTTTGAGGGTTTGAGGTGGGAGGATTGAGAAGAGATTTAAATGTGTTAAAATGGTGTTTGGGGTTAAAAGCCTGAGCATAGATGAGTTATTGGAAGTATGTTTGTTTTGAGGTGTCCAGAGAATTTCTATAGGAGTGGTAGATACCAGTATATATGATGAAATCATTAGAGGTAGAAGATTTATGCCAGTGACGTTCTGCTTTACGAGAAAAGTTTTGTAGAGTTCGTGTTACTTTAGTGTGCCAAGGTTGGCAACGAAGTCTACGCGGAGTCTGTAGAGTCGCTGGAGCATTTGATCAAGGGCAGTTGCTACGGTCTGGTGAAAAAGGGGTATTGCCATATCAGGGGAGGAGATTGTAGAAATTGGGTAAAGAAGGTGTTGAAGAGAGGTGGAAAACTGTTGAAGATCATTAGAGTTGATATTCCTGCTGTTGTGAGGAGGCTTGGAAGAGTTTGACACTGGGGAGGGTAAAGAACTGGGAGTGAGCCAGTAGTTAATAAAGTGTTGATCCGAGAGGGGGAAAGGAGTGTTAAGGAAATCAGAAACTGAGCATAGTCTAGAGAAAACAAGATCAAGACAATGGCCATCCAGATGAGTAGCAGATTCAAACCACTTGGAGAGGTCAAGTGAGTATGTTAGTGAGAGTAGTTTGGAAGCAGCATTGAAACATGGATTAGAAGTAGGGATGTTGAAATCACCCATGATGATGTAGGGGGTCTCAGAGCATAAGAAGTAAGGGAGCCATGCAGAGAAGTGTTCAAGAAATTGTTGGTATGGTCCAGGGGGGGCGATAGATGACAGCAACACGCATAGAGAATGGGTTAAAATCCTAACAGTATGTACTTCAAAAGATGTGAACGTGAGTGATGGGACATTTGGTAGAACTGTGAATGTGCACTGTGGGGAGAGAAGTAGTCCATCACCCCTCCTTGTCTGCCTCCTGGTCTGGGGGTGTCTGTGAAATGGAGAACACCATGTGAAAGGGCTGCAGGTGAGGCAGTGTCTGATTGCGTGAGCTATGTTTCTGTTATTGCTAGAAGGTTTAGGTTGTTTGAGAAGAAGAGATCGTGTACGGAGGTAAGTTTGTTACAAACAGAGCATGCATTCCAAATGTCACATTTAAAGGACTTTGGAAGACAGAGGAGACAGCTGATGTGTTTGAGGTTTGCTGGATTTCTGTAACATTCAGATATATGTGTGTGTGAGAAGTGAGGCGGACCTGGATTAGGTGATATATCACAGCTAATAGAAGCAGGGAGGAAGAAAGGTAGGAAAGATGATTGTAAGTCAAGATGTGTGTCCTTTCAATTTCTGGGGACAGGGTGAGACTGTTAAAGTTATTGAATTTAAATAGGAAAAGAGTTCATGAATGTTAAGTAGAGGTGACTGAAGTAATGAAGGGGCAATGTGGACAGAGGTGTATGCTGCAGGATGGGTGAGGGATGATATAGTCCTAAAGGTAATGCCATGTAAGGAGAGAAAGAAAAATAATTTGGCAAGCATTGGGATTTATGAGTAAAATAGCAAAAAATTTGGAAATTAAAACAATTACCTAGTTGCAATATCCTGTGTAATCAGAGAAGTAGTGCAGAGTGAGGCTACAGTACACGTAGTTTAATTCTGGATGTCTGGATAGGGGAAGTGTTGAATGGAGAGTGATAAAGAACAGGCAATGGTGTAGCTGAGTTCTTGCAGAGTCATGAGAGAGGACAGTGTTTCAAACTAAGTTTAATTTCTTTCTACTTGTAATAGCAGACAAAACCTTGAGTAGAATTGAAAGAACAATGATGAAATAGAGCACTGAAATAGCTGTAGCATGGGTAGGGAGTGGCTGAACAAGTAGTAGTGCAGGCAGATTTCACAGAGGGGATTTTGCAGGGAAAATAAACTGACATATAAAACAAACTTTCATGACCTGAGTAGAATATAAGAGCAAATCAGTCCAGGAGTCCAAAACATTCTTCTTGTTGTGTGAAGCTAGGGAGAGATGGAAACATCAGGAGTAGAATATGGTTTTCAGGTGAATACTGACTGTCGTCCTTGTGTTGCTGTGGTAATGGGTAAAATGTTCTTCTCCTATTTCCTCCTGTTTAACTCCGGTATAACTCCGAATTATGCTATTTAAATTAACTTAAATCACATTGTTCTTTTAAGGATTTAATGAAGTATGATAAAACAATTGTTTTAAAAAGTAATAATTATCTATGGATGCCCTCTGAGGTGCATGCAACAACCAACAATATTTTACTGCCCTACAGCATCCTGCGTAGCCTCATCATTCAAGGCTCCGATGAGACAGCGCTCAAATCGATCTCCCCACAATATGTCTAATAGTGTCATCAAATTTACTAGATTAGTATTATTGGATTACTATAGGTGATATATACAGTAATGGCCAAAAGTTTTGAGAATGACACAAGTATTGGTTTTCACAAAGTTTGCTGCTTCAGTGTTTTTAGACCTTTTTGTCAGATGTTGCTACAGTATACTGAAAATTACAAGCATTTCATAAGTGTCAAAGGTTTTTATTGACAATTACATTAAGTTTATGCAAAAAAATCAATATTTGCAGTGTAGACCCTTCTTTTTGAAGACCTCTGCAATTTGCCCTGGCATGCTGTCAATCAACTTCTGTGCCACATACTGACTGATGGCCGTCCATTCTTGCCTAATCAATGCGTTTGTCTGAGTTCGTCAGAATTTGTGGGTTTTTGTTTGTCCACCCACTTCTTGAGGATTGTACACAAGTTCTCAATGGGATTAAGGTCTGAGGGGTTACTGGCCATGGACCCAAAATGTCAATGTTTTGATCCCTAAGCCACTTAGTTATCACTTTTGCCTTATAGCAAGGTGCTCTATCATGCTGGAAAAGGTATTGTTAGTCACCAAACTGTTCTTGGACGGTGGGGAGAAGTTGCTCTTGGAGGATGTTTTGGTATCATTCTTTATTCATGGCTCTGTTCTTAGGCAAAATTGTGAGTGAGCCCACTCCTTTGGCTGAGAAGCAACTGCACACATGAATGGTCTCAGGATGCTTTACTGTTGGCATGACACAGGACTTTCCTTCTCTGGACAAGTGTTTTTTTCCAGATGCCCCAAAAAATCTGAAAGGGGATTCATCGGAGAAAATGACTTTACCCGACTTCTCAGCAGTCCAATCCCTGTACCTTTTGCATAATATCAGTTTGCTCCTGATGTTTTTCCTGGAGAGAAGTGGCTTCTTTTCTAGCCTTGTTGACACCAGGCCATCCTCTAAATGTCTTCATCTCACTGTGCGTGCAGATGCACTCACACCTGCCTGCTGCCATTCCTAAGCAAGCTCTGCACTGATGGTGCCCCGATCCTGCAGACGAATCAACTTTAAGAGACGGTCCTGGTGCTTGCTGGACGTTCTTGGGCACCCTGAAGCCTTCTTCACAACTATTGAACCTCTCTCCTTGAGGTTCTTGATGATCCGATCAATGGTTGATTTAAGTGCAATCTTACTAGCAGAAATTTCCTTGCCCATGAAGCCCTTTTTGTGCAAAGTAATGATGACTGCACATATGTCCTTGCAGATAACCATGGTTAACAGAGGAAAAACAATGATTTCAAGCACCACCCTCCTTTTAAAGCTTCCAGTCTGTTATTCTAACTCAATCTGCATAACGGAGTGATCTCCAGCCTTGTCCTCATCACTCTCATCTGTGTTAACGAGAGAACTGACCTGATGTCAGCTTGTCTTTTTGTGGCAGGGCTGAAATGCAGTGAAAATGTTGTTTTTGGAATAAAGTTAATTGTCAAGGCAAAGAGGGACTTTGAAATTAGTTGCAATTCATCTGATCACTCTTCATGACATTCTGGAGTATACGCAAATTTCCATCATAAAAACGGAGGCAGCAGACTTTGTAAAAAAAATATTTGTGTCATTCTCAAAAGTTCTGGACATGACTGTAGTTTTACATTTTCTCATGTACCCACCGTCCAGGGGTTGCAGAAGAAGCCCAATGCTAGTTTTGTTTTGTTCTGACCCCCTCCTGGAAGACCGAAACGGATATATACAATATATAACAACTAGGGATGTTCACTGACCCCCGTGTTTTAGTTTTAGTTTTGGATCTGTATTAACTTTGTGTTTTGGTTTTGGTAAAACTGCCCTCACGTGTTTTGGTTTTGGATCTGTTTTTTTTGTCTGCTTTTTTTAAATACAAATTGCTACAACATGCTATAATCACATAATTTGGCTCTTTTTATTCCCTACATTCTTATTACCCTCAATAACTTTAATTTCCAGTAATTTCCAGTCAATTTTTGTCAATTGACAAGAACACTACTACCTCTATTTCTGTATGAGCAATGGCACTGAAGACTGGAGAGTGACAAGAACACTGCTACCCCTGTTTCAGCGTGAGCAGTGGCACTGAGCAATGGCATTGGAGACTGGAAAGTGACAAAAACACTGTTACCCCTGTTTCTGTGTGAGTAATGGCTCTGAATCTCCTGGGGTGGGAAGTGCTTATGGAATCCAAAACCTATGAGATGCGATGATGCAACAATGAAGTTTTGCCTTGATTCAGATCCGAGGAAGTGGGAAAGTACCCAGCCAGCTTGGCTCGGTACTCGTATTGGCGATGTTCGGGGGAGTTTAGTTTTCGGAAAACCGAGTCTGAGCATCTCTAATAACAACAGTTCAAAACAGTGATAAGGTTAATGTTCTTTCAATGCCAGTCGGCTGCAACTTGACATTATGTTTGGCTTTTATATTAATTTAGAAATTTTTCTAAGCTGTTAGCACTGAACCCCTTTGGTTATATATTTATGACTCAGACTAAAATATTGTTTTAAACCTTCTAATTATGCTGGTCAAGATTTATTATTGTGCTTTATAACTGCTTTACGGGTTGAGTTGCATTACAAGTCAAGAGTTAGACAGAAGGCTTGCACTATAAAATCTATTCCTACCTAGTACGTGCCCTGTCATGATGAATCATTGGCCCATCACATCACGAGCCTTGTAGACAAAGACACGTGGTCTGGTGATAGAACGTGCTAAGCATTTTAAACAAATTCTTATTGACTTTTACACAGCTCTAGGGAATTCCTGAATGTGCAATAAATCGTATAGCAGTTTTATCAGGTCAGTTTCCTTATCAATAGTCTAATTTTCCAATGTGTAACTTCTTTTTCATTCTTAAAACACTTTTTTTTTAAAAGCTAATAAATTAGCTACTGGTTTAAGAAGTTATTTATTTAATTGCATCCTTTATATGTGCAAAAGATTTAGCAGTGTAAAGCTGAATATACACTGCAGGTTTTTCACCCGATTATCGTGCCAATTACACGATAAATGACTCTTAGCATTAGTGTGTACGCAGGGCCGGTGCAAGGTCTGTAGGCGCCCTAGGCAAGGTTTCAGCCTTGTCGCCCCCCCCCCCCCTTTGTCAAACACACAAAAAAAATGATAATATATAAATAAGTATGTGTGAACACTTTGTGGACCGCAATGGGCCCGTATTGTCACACACTCAAGGGGGTAAATTTATTAATGTCCGGATTCTTCAACTCCGGCGTGTTCAGCGTCTTCGGCGATTAAATTTAAAGCGGCGCTGCATTGTAAAGGGAAACTTCCCTTTACAATGCAGCGCCGCTTTAAATTTAATCGCCGAAGACGCCGAACGCGCCGGAGTTGAAGAATCCGGACATTAATACATTTACCCCAAGGTGTCTCAGTAACCACCTACAGCACACAAACAATATTCTGATTGGTGAGGGTCTCAGCCCACAGCCAATCAGTGATCACTTTGGTTCAAGAAAGAGTGTAAAATAAAAAGAACAACCCTTACCTTATCCTGGCTGGCAAGGATGCAGTCCAGGCGCACTGATGCTTTCAACACTTTCCAAGCTCCACTTCTACCCTTTGGGAAGTTACAGCAGTAATTGATTTAATATTGCTTGTTGACATAATGTACGTTTTTCTACAACATAGTTTGCATATCAAATATAGAGCATGAAGTGCCAAATAATTGTCATTTTTTTGCCCGCATAGCTTTCAAATCAAATATAGAGCATGAGGTGCCAAATAATAGTCATTTTTCTCACGCATAGTTTGCAAATCAATTATAGAGTATGACATGGCAAATAGTCATTTTTCTATGGTATAAAAAGGACTATTTGCCACCTCATGCTCTATATTTGATTTGCAAGCTATGCGGGCAAAAAAATGACAATTATTTGGCACTTCATGCTCCATATTTGATATGCAAACTATGGTGGAGAAAATTATTATTTTATTGGCACCTCATGCTCTATATTTGACAATTGAAAATCAAATATAGAGCATGAGGTGCCACTCCACCATAGTTTTACAATGAAATAAAGAACATGAGGTGCCAAAGAATAATCCAACCCCCCCATTTTTATTTTTTGTAACTCACCTCTTCCTTATTGGTCCTCGTGCACGCCTTTTTACAAATAAAAAAACAATAATAATATAAAAATAAAAATAAAATTTTATTTACTTACTTTTTTTCTCTTGTCAGGAGATGCAGGGGGCTCCTCACACTTCTTCTGTCCTCTCCAATGGCTGCCAAAACGCTCCTCAGCTTCCAAAATCACAGAGGAGGGGAGTGGATCAGAGTGGTGTATGCTGGGAGGGGAGGGGGCTCTGGGAAATAACTTTACTCACACTGTCAGTGACAGACAGTGTGAGAACATGAGGGCGGGGACAGCACTTCTCTGCATCTGGAGGCGCCGCCGAAGAGGGCTAATATCACATGATCACTGAGAGTCAGTGATCATGTGTGAGTGCGGCGGGCAGCGCGACCCGGGCGCATCCATTGGAAAAAAAAAAAAATCAGACACAGCAGGCGCCATTCCGCCGCTGTTCCAAACACCGCTGACTAGATTAGAAAATCTAGTCAGCGGCGCCCTGCAGGTCCCGGCGCCCTAGGCAACTGCCTAAGGTTGCCTAATGGGAGCGCCGGGCCTGTGTGTACGCTGCCATGATCGGCATGAATCGGCATATTGATCGGGACTTTCAGTCATTGGTAAAATCGTTAAAGATATTGCATCGTGGTTCATTTTCTGTTGTGTATATCTAGCTTAAGGGCTTCATCCCTTATTTTTCAAACTCAATAAATTATTCCATGATAGTTTAATTAGTAAATGTAAAGTTCATTTTCATTTTTGTTTGAGTAGGATGCTTTGTTTTACATAATTGACAGCACTCAGCAAGGTACGTAAGAAACATTTGCTAAGCACCTGGGTACTCCAAAAAATAATAAGGAACTGAAATATTTATAATAGCGCAAGTGAAACCCATCAGACAGTCCAAGGATATCAGCCAATATTTTTAAATAGTAGATGATAAAAAATGAAAAGGACAGCACCTGGGTAATGTACTCTGATAAGAATGAAATAAGATTAAAAAAAAATCAATAATTCTAAAGAAAATTAAATAAAGAATTCTACCAAAATTATATAACATAGATAACCAATTGGAGCATATGATATGGCTTTTAAAAAAATAATATATAGCAGAATTTATTAACAAAGAGTTGGCTTGGTTAAAATATATATTAAATATTTCTTATTAATAAAATATGCATATAAATAAAATTACTAGTAAGATGAAGTAGCTTTTAAAGGATGAGTGATATAGATATTGTATCTGAGAACAGCCGATGTATATAAGAATATAAAGTATGTCTACTACAACACACAATAAAACAGGTGTCGATTCCCATTAGGAACTGTGAAGTCTCAAAACATGTAATCTAATACAGGTTGAAATAAATATGTTTCGATATATTCACCACCCGGACCATAGGAGATAATCGTGGTTACTCCATTTCTGATATCCCAGACTGAAAGCCAATATGTGCGCCTCTCTATACACAAACAAATGGAACTAACGGGTTCACTTGGTACATGTTATAGCAGTTGTGAGTGGCCAGCTCACCTTCCCATGTGGAACAAGTAGTTCCATACAAATGAAGACCAGGGGGTATAATTACTAAACCTCGGGTTTCAAAAAGTATAGATGGTGCCTATAGCAACCAATAAGATTCTAGTTATGATTTATTTAGTACATTCTACAAAATGACATCTATAATCTGATTGGTTGCTATAGCCAGTTTAGTAGACCCCAGGTAGCTTCCAAAAGGATGTCAGGATGAGAACATTGTTTGGCTGATGAATTTTCATAAAGAAATGAGCAGTCCCACTTGAGTAGAAATGAATGAACTCCTATTTTCTACGCAACATACACAGGTGCGTATTTTACAGAATGGGAGAACCCTTATAATGTAGTAATGTAAAGTGAGATCACCGGGGGCACGTTAAATTCAGCGCCTCTAGACTCAGCAGTATCAATCTGAGCAAATAGGCAGCATCCTATTCGCTTGTGTGTCCGTGACAGATTCACAATAATGATGCTGACAATCAGCAGCCCTAGCTAGCAACTTCTGATTGGCTGTTTGCGGATTGACCTCTCTAGCTGATAGAATTTAATTAATTATTGAGGTTGCTTTATTTTATGAAGTTGCATTATTTTCATTACTTAACTGATATTTCCAATTGTGGCTAGAAAGAAGAATCCAATTTGATTTTTAAAAGGGAAAAATATAGATGCTTATTTTAATTTGTATTTTTTGTGTTTGTATTTAATTATATTTTTATAGTTAATGTGAATGTTGCATTTATTAATAAAATTGTCAAGATACTATTCCCTCTTGACACTGCATTACATAATAATATTTGCATTACAAATAAGGTAATGCAACATTTGCATTTGCTATTGTGAAGCCACATCTTTACACTTTCTACATTATAATAGAGCTTAAGTATCCATATTTGTTACTCCTGAGTTAAACCTGGCACAGGTAGGATGTGACATCTGCATGGGGTGCAAAGATTGCACTTCTGTGAGGCCCTTGCAAAGTATGGAATAGATGCACCTAGTTTTGCACCTGTCGAAAAATTGGATTTGGTTTGCAGGATATAATTATTTAAATAAAAGTGATGATGATGGGGACGGCATATTAAGGGAGGCTTCGCATTTTCTGAGTGGTTGCCTAGCATTTTCCGAAATAACGTAATATTTCCACCTGTTTAAAAGAGTTGTATTTTAGTCCTTGCCCTATGGCATTTTGCACCTTCCAGTAGTACTTGGTGAAAATGTATATTTCTAGGCTCACTTTGAGCAATGTAAAAAAAAAAAAATACAGAAAAGTTACACAATAAATAAAGACATTGATGCCCCCTTACTCTCATGTTTAAGTTAATATATAAATTAGATGAAACTGGACAGTTGTTTAGGATAAAAAAGTAAAAGTTTAAATTAATTTAGGTGATGGTCCTACAATGGAAGTAGGTTTGATGTTATAATATACACTCAATATGCCATAACAATGATATTATACTAACTATTCCAAGTAAATAAACTTATGTTGCATTTGGGGTATTTTCTGCCACCTCTGAGAAAAGCAATAAAGCCAAAAACAAAGGACTGTCTAGCACTAAAGATTAGTTAGGAATAATATAAATGACACAAATAGAATGCAAAATTTATTAGGTTAAATATAAATAATATATGATATTGAGAATCTAGATAGGACACTATACAGAACCAAATAAATTTTAAAGTACTACGAAATTGATCAAGATATAATAAATTATTTTCTATAAAAATGAATCTAATAGTAGAATAAGAGGAACAATTCAAACTCATCAATGCAAAACTTATTAAAAAAGAAATTGTATCTGGAGTGATGCAAGTGAAAAAACACATAATTCATCAAAGACTTCTGAGTAAAAAGCATAATTTAATCATCACTGAATTAATGTCCTTCTATATAGATCAATAAAAAAAAAATCAGAAATACATATATTTTAAAAAGTTCCAGTTGGTTATAAAATGATTTCATGCTAAATACACATATTGTTTTGAAATGAACAGCTTGCAAGCATATCAGAATGTTAAAATCATAGTACCTATAACTGTATACCATACTGTATCGTATTTCAAATGAATTAGTCTTTGCAAAAAATTGTTCCTTAAACAAGTCTGAAGTCTTTTACAGCTACTGCTCTTAAATTGTAAAGTTCCAGTGAATGCATGTGTTCTACTTCTACTGAGGAGAAACCCCTGTATTAGAGGTAACAGTTCTAATAATGCAGAGCATTAGAGCTGTTGTTCACATCCATTGAACTAGTATACTAAACATCATCTTAGCTGTATTTCTGGTTATTAATGTCTAATATTTATAAGGTGCCACAAAAGGTCTGCAGTGCAGTACATGAAATTTACAGTAGTATACAAGACACTGGCAGCAAAGATCCATAACCCATTACATAGTACATAAGGCAACTAAACATAGATATGCAAAGACCAGACATCTACTAGTTTACATATTGCACACAAATAGCTTGGTAATGCAGGTGAAGTTATTTACCGGAAAGTCATTAAGGCACACATTTCTGTTTTTTGTGCCTATTGAATGAAAATCCTGTCTGCGCATGCTCACAACCGAGACACCCGGGCATCAACAAACGCAATTCCACTGTGTATGTACTTACTATGGTCTATGATTTAGGGGTGTGAACAGGGAGGTAAAGGGGCGTGGTACTGCAGTCAACGCACAGTAACGTCCAAGTCAGGGTCGGGTGAATGTAGGTATCTGCGTGGTGTACGGCGTAAAGTATGCACCTGTCAGGGGTCTAGTTTAACTCCACGCAGCCAACCACCATCATACACAACAGTGCACCGGCTCGACATGTCATCATGACGTATGCTCCCTAATCACCTGCATACACTCCGCTTATTAAAAATCACTATATGAAGAGCGATTGAAGAATGCACTCTATGCTGCCATTTCGTATGCATCTGAGGTTATCTGTACTTGTGTGTGTACAATTCTCTGTGAGCTACAAGGTACTTAGTTTTTGTCACATTTTTTGTTCCTTGTTTTTTGATTCATATTATGGCCTAGTAATGTGGCTGTTTGCTAGTACAATATATAAATGCATATATATAAATATATATATATATATATATATATATATATATATATATATATATATAAAATTACTGGTTTTTGGGCTTTTGTTTGCTCGTACATTTATCTCCCTAGTAATGTGCTACCTTGTTTTGTTTTTTTCTTACTTTACTGCATGTTATGGCATAGTGATGTGGCACAATGCATAATTGTGTTCCCTGATTTCTTTGAAAAAATATATTATTTTTTTCTTTTACAGTCCCTTTATGAGTCTTAGTTACCCACTTGTAGGTGCAAGTATTTTGGAAATCTTTAATTTGCAATCAGGAATGAAAGTTTCAAAGCCACAAGGTAATGTATTTTTTGAAACCCGTCATCCTTCTCTCAAACATAGCATTTTTTAGAACTGGCCGAGGCACAGGTGGCAGCGCAGGGGGCCAACAGCCGCCAACCCCTCAAAAACCAGCAACCAGTCCATCGTCGCCGGACCAGGGAGCGTGTCTTCAGGCCACATCTCAGTCATAGGGACGAATCTCCTATTAGTGCCAGGCCTAGTGACAATGTTTGGCTATTGCTGACACTTTGGGATTCACACGTGCCAGCATGTTCTGCTACACAGAGAACACTGGTGTCTTATAGGTGAACAAAGTAGAATAACAAAAAAGGGGACAAATATTTTAATGTACATTACAACCACTGCTACACAACCATCACTATATTGTTAGGTGAATAACAAACAAGGGATGTCAGCAATATACGAAAGAACACCTGCAAACTGCACGGCATAATTCCTATGCCCACTCATATGCATAGTGTTCGCTGCCACACGAAGAGCCGGAAGTACCTAGCGGACGAATATTGCACTAATGCAGGCGGATGTGCACCGCACACCAGTGTGCATGTAATGTAAAAGCTGTTGCTCTTGAAGTCATTAAGCAGCATATGACTTCTGGAGTATGCTGTGGACAGTTCCATGTAGTTTCACCCGAACGCACGATACGCCTGGTATGCGTGCCGTAATGACTCAAGCCCATAATGTCCAATGTGAAGTAGTTTTGGGCTCAAGAAAAAGGGCTAGGTAAGCAGGCCTAGACGTACAGAGTAGAACATGAGGAAAGAGGGCCCTGCTCATGAGAGCTTACATCCTAAAGGGAAGGAGAAAACACACATATGGTGGCATCGGGTGGGGGAGTGGAAGTGACAGCAGAAGCAAAAGCATTTGGATAAAGGCTGATAGACTTGAATAAATAAATTAATTTTAAGGAATCATTTGAAGCCTTGCAAAGTAAAGGCTAACCTTACGTGGAGTGGGAGACTGTTCCACAAGTGAGGAGCAGCTTTGGCGAAGTCCTGGGAATTAAGAGGCAATCGGTTTTGTAGTGAGACGGCAGACATTGGCAGAGTAGATGGGGCAAGAAGGACTGTAGATAGAATTGGAGATGTAATGGGGAGGAGTGACTAAGGGCTTTGTAGGTGAGGGTAAGGAGTTTAAATTTAATTCTGTAGGCCGCAGGGAGCTAGTGTATGAGACAGGGAAAGCAGAAATAGAGCAGCGGGAAAGAAAAATAAGGTGACAGTGGAACTTGAGGGGCAAGGCAGGAGTTGGGTAGGCCAGAGAGGAGGAGTTTACAAATAGACTCTAATCAAATCTCACTTTGCTTAGCCGCCACTTTGCTGTCAGATTTAAGGTCCGTAATTCTGTTATATTCTGAATTGGTTTGTTCTTGAAATGCATTCCTGCAAACGTCTTGTTGGGTCTAGACGATGAAAGATGATCTTTTTTCTTTTTTTGTCAATTGTCACACTGGGATAGGAGACATATAGAAGACAGAAGACAAAAACTACTATTTTTTCTAGATGGAAAAGCATGGCTAAGAAATACCTTGTTTGCATGGAACAGTAAATAAAGGTGATTACAGGAGAGTGTGTAAAGAAAACTTACCCCGATTTTAAAGCCAAAAGGGCGACATTCTTTAAAGAAAGGTTTTGTACTGAAGGTTTAAGAGGCTACTTTGGTCATGAAGCACTCTATGAATGGTCACAGGTTATAAAAAATTGTTGGATATCTTGTTTTGAAGACTGCTTTTAACAGTCTTTGGACCACAATGTCTGTATGCCCATTGAACTCATTGTTCATAGGAATGATACTTGAATGTTGAGAGTTTACCGAACAAGGATTTTACCCAAACCTTCTTTCAAGTAAACTAGAATGGTGGTTTTGGATGGAGGACTAATTAGAACTTCTCCTCTGTTTGACTAGTCTACAAATTGCATCCGTATATGATGATAAATGAAGAGCAATTTTCTTGACTTCAATAATGTATGGATGACAAGAAGTTTCTGCTACCGATGAGTTCTCTAATCACACATCAGTTAGAACCCTGTTTAAGGAGCAGGGATAATTTGAAGAATCCATGGTATGTCCACGGTGTGTCTAACATGATTTTGGTGGGCAGGTAAAAACCAAGAGTGTCTAGTCTTGAAGGAACATACATAGATCTCCTCCATCCATTCTTGAATTAAATTCCTGACTAAGAGAAATCAGAGAAAGAATATATGCAAAATAAATGGAGCATGGGATCAACTAGCCATCTGCTCCTTCAATTGACTCATCAGTCCAATGGTGAAAAACCTGAGGAGTTTGGCATTGTCTGGTTTTGCTATTAGGTTAATTTCCAAACAATCCCACCACCGTTTTTTTGGAACTGAAATGAAAACAGCTGTCTGTATATGTAAATTGCATCCCACAGAGGACAGGACCTGCACCACCATTTGAAGTTGTTCTTGGCTCCTTCTACCACCCTCATGTAGATGCAGGTTCTTGATTGTTCTTGATGCACCTTGAATCTGAGGCATGATGTATGGGAGCTTGATTGTCTTCAGTTCAAGAACATTTAATGGCAGGAAAAATGCTCACTGCTCTCTACAGAAAGGGTTAGGACCCTCCAGAAACTAAAATAATTGATATAGCAGGACCTGAACAAGTCTGTGGGACCAGAGAGAAACCAAAAACACCTGCTACACTTTAGCAGCCTGGTCATTTTTGGCTGGGCTTATATAAACATACATTTTTGTTGTTGCTGCTTCAAGTAACTACATTTTCCATTAAATATAAATAAACATAAGTGTGTATGACTTAGAAGCATATTATGAAATATAATAAAGAAAAAATAAACAACACTTTGTAAAGTACCAGAAGAAAAGGACAAATTGAATGTAGGTTTATTCAGTGGACAAAATACCTTTATACTGGAAAAGAGGACATGGACTTAAACTTTTAGAACAAGTAGAAGCAAAAGATGATATGCTGTCTGGTATTTATTATAGAAATAAATTTGAATTAAATACAGGATTCAGTCTAGCCTCTTGCATATGATCACCATGTTGATATGACATTCATACAATTATATGCACTATTCAAACAGAGATACTTTTTAATAAAACACAAATTATTTCCTCTTTTGTTTTATAGGGTCAACTAACTGCTAGATTTTAAGTAAATGTTTCATTATGATTTTGTCAAATCCATCATTTATATATAGATATTAATTTTATATTTTTGCTCCCAGTTTTTTATTTTCTTTTATATTAAAATATATGTTATATTGTATTTAATATTACCGAGAATCATCTATAATTGCTTATAATTATAATTATAATATTCTCATATAGATTTTAACATATTAAATACATTTTTATTATATTACATTTTTAAATGATTAATACAAGTTAACAGAAATTCAGCAGATTTTCAATATATTCTAAACATATTTAATATTTTCCTTGCTGTGCTGTTAGGAAGATGATAAACAATTGTTTGGAAACTGTAGTGTATGGAGAATTGGTAAAGTTATTTACTGATGTAACAACCATTAAATGGAAACCTGATGTGTCACGCTGTCATTCATTTAATGAATGACAGCGTGACACATCACATTACGATGTATTTCATACCATGACGCTTTGCATACAGTGTGTTTTCAAAAGCATTATGTCTCAATTATGTTTTTAACCTGCAGTACTTTTTTTCCTATCACCAGATGTCATATTGGGAGAATCTCTGTCTGGTGTAAACCACAACTAGAGCAAAGCTGGAACTGTCATCATTATCAACTTATTCCTGGGACCAAGCTGTTTGAAAGGCCCTGGGGGAGTTCATAATAATGACCTGTCTTTCAGTCTCTTTTATTTTTTAAAAAAATAAATACATATTTTTTAAACAAATTAATATGGCCCCACCCAAATCAATAACCAACTCTAACTAAAATAGGGGGAAAATATTTTTGGGTCCCTCTGTTAAACTGATAACCAACAACAGGGTTCATAGCCTTTGTTGGGTCACATTATAACAGGGAGAAACGCAGCATGGGTCACACAGTCATAGTGTGAAGCAGTTCAGCTATTCAGCATGGGACTGGAGCCTCAGGTGCATCTGTTGTGTAAAATACAAGCGACTGGGACCCATATCCTATAGACAACTGAGGAACCCTAAGGCTGAGGGTACCAAGATAATGGTGATTGTTGTTTTTTTTTAAATGTTTATTTATGAAATGTCGTAACAATACAGGCAAACCTAGTGAACAAGAACAAAACATCACAAAAACATCACAGATTAGACAGGTAAGGTAGAAACAATGATCCATTTGTGACATAAATAAGCCCGTTCCAATTTTTGGGAAATTTAAGGTGAATAGAAAGGGGGAGAAAAGAGAGAGAGAGGGTTGTCATGGCTAGTACCGGAGGAGTAGAAAGGGGGAACAAGGGAAGGAATAGTGGAAGGAAGGAGCAACATAAAGAGATGGGAGGAGGATGGAGGAAAGAAAAACATCAAGTGAAGGGAGAGAAGGGAGAGAAGAATTGAAAGAAGGGCAGCCAAGGGTCCTATATTTTGCTGAACATTTAGAGGAATTGTTGAGGATGCTGGTCATAATCTCCATGTGGTGATCATGCCAGATTCGATTGATTATAGACTGGAGTGATTGGGGAAAATGCTGCCTCAAGTTCGCCACAAGCTGGCAGGTGTCTGCTGAAAGGATATGCTTATTAAGCTTGTTCTGATGAAAAGTTGCCAAGGGGATTCCCAGGGGAAGAAGGAAAGATTAAGGCTCCTGAAGAACTTTGGAGGATCGTCTGGGTGTGGTTATTCATATCCAGACAGAAATGGGCCAGTTTCAGGCAATCCCAACAAAAGTGGATAAATGTTCCTTCCAAAGAAAATTCTCGACAACACCAATGAGAAGAGTTGAGGAGCATCTTTATAAGTCGAGTTGGCACATGATACTGGAAAATTATGCTGGAAAAAAATGTTTTTCCAGGATATCCATAAAACGTTTTAATAAAATATGGGCAGGGAGGGTGTGATTTGTGCCAGGTGGAATGACAACTGGGCTAGGGGTACTAAAAGCTGGTGCTTGGGTGCTCTCACTGTGGGTGATTTTTCACCAGTTGCAAAAGAAAATACAAAAACAAATTTGCATTCATAGTACATTGATAAAACATATGTTATCTCTAAGCTGCCCCTTCTATAAGCAAACCAACGGACCGTCTGACACTTCAGATTAGTCAAGCTTGTAAACTACTGATAACCCGAGCTTGGAAAAAGACACTCTCCCCTACCAAACCAGAATTGATAGAAAGATTATAGCACATTTCGTCCATGGAAAATATCCTAGCCCTCCTTAACGACACTCTTCCCAAAATTCACGAGACATTGACCGCATGGTACACACGTCATAGCTCCCCCGTTCTGGTCAATATGTAAAAGAGAACTCTTAGCTCCCCCCCTACCCCCTTTCCCCTTCCCACTTCACACCTCTTCCTTTTGCTTTCTTACAAATTCCCCCCCTAGCCTCTTTCTCTTTTACAATAAAACCCTTTTTTTTATATTCAAACCCCTTTGATAAAATATTGTGTGGAACCAATATTTGTCATATTGTTTATTTTTCTCATTGTATTTGCTCTACAATGTTGTCTGTTGAACAAAGTGTGAAAATAAAGAGATTTAAAAATAAACAAACATATTTTACCTGTATGGATGTACTTTGTTCACATATTTTCCAAGCGAAGCAGAGTTCTGAAGTGGTATATTAAGTAAAACTCTCTGCAAAGGTTCATGCTATATCCCTTTAACTGACTCCCTTCTGTGCCTGATGTCTGTTTGCCCTCCCTTAGGATGTAAGCTCTTATGAGCAGAGCGCTCTTCCCTCCTGTCTCTATACCTGTTCTTCTGCTCCTACTTCACTACACCCTTGCCTGAAGTTTCTGGTCTTGGTATTATTTGTTTATTGTTCTGTACTATTTTACCCTGTATAGTCTACAGTTTGTATTGCGTACAGCGCTGCGGAAATCTTGTGGCTGCTAATAAATAAAGGATAATAATAATAATAATAATAATAATGGGATGCTGAACACAGTTAGTAGCCAGAGGACTACTAATTTTTGGAGGCACATGCAGATATATATTCGGTGTGGGGGGAATTGCTTGGCAGAAATCACTTATTAGGCCCATGATGTCAGACATCTGTGGAATGACAAACTGACTAGGTCTAGGCTAAATGACATTTCGGACAGAAAAGCTTTCTGAGGCAATACTTTTATTCTTGCCAACAAAGTTTTTAAAACTATACTACATTATAACACCAAAATACATGCTATCTTCTACAAGGACCTGGAGGTCTCCTCTGACTCCTTTCTTGGCTGTCCAAAAAGATGGGATTAACAGTCGAAGGCCATCTCCCCTACCGGTCAGCCTCCTTCAGGGCCATCTCCTCCTGGTCAGACTCCTCCCAGGCCGCTTCCTTCCAGTCAGACTCCTCCTGTGCCACCTCCTCCTAGTCAGACTCATCCTGGGCCACCTTCACAAGGTCACACTCCCCCTAGGCCACCTCCTCCCAGTCAGACTCATCCTGGGCCACCACTTCCTGGCCAGACTCATCCTGTGCCACTACCTTCCGTTCAAACTCCTCCTGAGCCATCTCCTCAAGGTCAGCCTCCCCCTGGGCCAACTCTTTCCAATTAGACTCATCCTGGGCCTTATCTTCAAGGTCAGACTCCTCCTGAAGACATCAGCTGTGTTTCAATCAGCTTGAGTGTAGGTGTTCTCCTAGAATAAACACATCAGCTTTTTTGGAAATAATAGCTCTGTCTTACACATACATAGAGTCATCCAGATAATGTTAATGTGCAATGTGAAATATCCAATACCACACATAGACCATCAATGGACAAATAAACACACCTCTACACTACATTCATATGGACTTTATCAGTGAAGTTTATCTGAATCATATACTGGCTCAGAAATATTACTCTGACATAGCAGGCCTTGTACTTGGTCCAATGAAGGTTATTACAAGGCATAATGATTTCAAATGGTACAGAAATAACAGTGTTTGTTTTTCCAAAATTAATAAATTCGATTAATAGGGAATTTACCCGTAACAATCTCATCCCTCAAGTCTGTGAGGAGTTTGGGCTGCCTTCTCCTCAAGTCGCTCCAGGGCCGCTGGAATAGCTGTATCGCCCGCCTGTGGTTAACGAAATGGTGCAGATGTCAGAGAACTGCAATGCAGCTTATCCTCGTTAGTCATGTACCAAGCTGTTGGGCAGAAGCAATTGTCCATTATTGCCATTAGTACCCGCAGCTTGGCATGGATGAAAGTGGCAGCCCTCATGTTTGCAAGTGAATGAGACTTTTCAACATGCTGCGTAGTGATTGGTTAGCCCCCTGGATACCACAACATTGGCCTGTGTAGATGAACAGATGGTGCAAGAGGTGGGCAGGAGTTACACTAGTTCTAGCCCACCCTTATTGAAGCCTCTGGCTGCCCCCAGTACATTGTAAAGAACAATGCATTGATTTTTTCATAAAAACATTTTTGCTTTACATAACTAAACAAATTCCCACCGCATTAGATGGCTTATTTTGATCTAGATATACTTAGCAATTGCAAACTGTAATCCAAATAAAATATGCTTTGCACTTATCCTGCAAGGTTGGCATCCAAGTGTACAATCAGACCATGTTTTCCATAATTTATCCTATTTTTGGGCCAAAATCACTTAGCAATTTTAATCTAAGGCCTAGTTAACAGTCCACACAACAAACAAATATGTTGGTTGATACAGTGCTATCTAAAGTTTATTAACAAAATTCTAAGTTATATTTCAACAAAGATACCCAACAAATTCTATAAAACTAATTTATTGCTACATTTGTTGACCTTGCTTAAGATGATGCAATGACTTGTAAGTTAGTGTCTAACTTTTGTTTCTAATTTTTTTCATAGAGGAGGAGCAACTGGTGGAGGATGCAATTGATGTGGAAAAGACTCAGATGGAAAAGGAAGCAGAGATCATTCAACAGAAGGCACTCCCTGAATTGTATTAAAACCATACAGAGCACAAGTTGCACACTTCCCTCACCACAATGAACAACACTTTCACCGACATCCAAAATATCCTTTCCTGTTTCAATGACCTTGTTTCCCATAATGTTATATCCAACTCTCTTGGTCAAATGTCACATGTGTCACAATTTTTCACTACCAACCACAACTGCCCCACAAGCAACTTCTTTTCCCCAATCTCCCTCTGCCCACCCCCAACTAACCTCTTATTTCTGCCACCCAAGCCACCTTTCAAGTCCAGCCCACCTCTGTGGCACTAACCACCTCTGCGGCAATAACCAACTCTGGTACTAGCCCAGTCACTTATGGCACCCCCCAGACACTTCTGGTAACCCCCCCAGCCACTGCTCCTCACCCCTCAACTCCTTCTGCACCTATGTCATCTGTCGCACCATCGCTCTCTGCTTATCCCACACTGTTGCCTTCTACACTATGTGTAAGCTAGGTCAGATAAAATGCTACCTCAAGACCAAGGGCCGAGAGGCCCCGAAAATGATTTACATTATTTGTTATGTTCATTTAGGTTCACGCCTTGTTTGTTGTTTGAATAGTATACATATTTTTGGATTACCAAACACAAGTCTCTGTTTTTTTCTAGTTTACTTTAAAATACCTATATGAATTATACCTATATGAATTATGAATTTGCAAAAGAACGCACAAAAAAATTTAATTCAATGAATGTCACCTATCAATATTATAGGTATTAGTGAAAAAACAGTAAAACATAAATAAAAATATTTTCCCCCAATGAAATACATTTATTAGCATGTTCTTAATGTCTGCTGAACATATTTTTACAGTTGCTTATGATTGCAAACACATGTTATAGCATGCATATGAGACTGTCATCACTATTGATCAGTACTTAGTCTAGCCCTGTAGCTGGAGCAAGAGATATGGCAGAAAACCAAGTACCTATGAGATGCCCAGCCCTTGATATGGATGTGGCTGCGTGTCTAGAGTTTGACACGCATTTACTGTACATTGACTACGGCAAAAAGCCCTTCCCCAACCTGTTCACTCCTCTAAATCATAGACTGTAGTAAGTGTCATTTGCGTTCAAAGACAGAGCGTATATCCTGGTTCTTGAAATGCACAGAGTGAATTTGAGTACTATATGCTCAAAATCGGAAGATACGTGCCTTTATGCATCAGGCCCTATATTGTGTTGAAATTTAGTAATAGGATGAAAATAATAATTAATAATTAATCATTAATTTATGTACACTACAAACAGTTGCGATGTGATTAATACGAAACGTAATTATTATCTTAGGAGCATTGAAATATATTACATTTATTTTCTATCGATTAATATAAAATATAAAATGGTAAAGAGGCTAATTAATGTTCCCAACATTTAAATTACATTGAGTTTGGTATAATTCTGTTCACAATTGCATGAGAATGTTTTTCGGTATTATTTATGTATGAAATGTGTGTGCGAACACTAGTTATAAATAATATCACTTTTCATACACCAAATAACAAGTCAGTCCAGAGATGTCATAAAGGAACCAGTTTATACAAGTCTAGAGGCGGGTCCCTAAGGAAAGGTCACCTGGTCATCTCAAGGAAAATGACCAGAGGAATCAACCAGTGGCACATCGATTCATGAGAGGTCATGACCCATTGACCTATGAATGTGGACCTTAATACTGTAACCGCATATCTTTGTGATGTCACTGCCTTTTACAACTGTACAGTGTATAAATTGTTTACCTCTGGCTTTGGAAACCAGAGCCTAACTGCTAACTTCACAAGGGTATGCATGCTAAACTTTGCCTTGCAATACTTTGCGAATAAAACCTTTGTGCTTTGGAACCAAAGCGATTGCATCAGTGAATCTTTACGGCAAAAGATACATACTAGCATAACAGTTGCACCATCCCATGGACACTATCCATACCACTATCTATTCTGATGCTACACTATACATATCTCTACACTGTAAGTACTTAATTATTCATTTTTCTAATTTGCTTGCTTAGAATAATATTATCGGTGTGTCTAATTATTTATTCCTTGCATATTTTAAAAAGAATCTTGAAAAGGGCATGCTACAACATGTTTGAAACAAGGGAGTTTTACATAAGCCATTTATAAAATACATATATTCATAAAAGCAAAAGTACAAGGGATAGTGCTCTCACTTGTCTCTCTCTGTTTCCTTCTTTACTCTGTCTCTTTCACCTGCCCTCTCTCCCTCTCCTCTCTCTTTCTGTCATATTTACTTGCTCTCTCCTACTTCCTATCTATTTTCTTTTATGTGGGATACATTCTGGAATCACCAAAATCTGAAATTATACCAAGTTATCCTTATCTTTATTTTTTTGATGTTTAAATAACTTATAGAACTAATTTAAGTTTTAAAGGTGTCATCAATTAAAATGGGCGGCTGAACAAAGCAAGATTGTTCCATACTAAATGTATTTTAAAACATGTACTGTCACTTATCAGCACTGGGCTTTATTAACAAGAAGCCAGGTCAGGTTTGAGAAATAAGCAATTAATCAAATGAGACATTATTTCAGATAGCATTTCTAATCAATAATTCTAATTTATTTTCTCATCCCTGCTAAATACAGATACCTTCTATTATATAGTAATAACTCTTAGCCAAGGTCCTTCACACAGGTAAAAAGAATAGGTATTTAAGTAGTCTATATGCACGGTTAGCAAAATGGTATTTTTTTCCATCAAAAATGTATTATAGCTTTTAAGGGCACCATGACTTTATGACACATGGTGAAGATTTACTGTTTACTAAAAGATTACAAGAGGTTTTTTTTACTGATTTAAAATATCTGTTCTATGTTGTTCTATTGATTCATCATACTAGTGAATAATCCTTCGGTTAAATAGATCAAGTGTGCATTGTTGTTTATGATCGATTTTAAATTAGATAATGCAGAAGAAGGTAAATACTTCTTTAAAATGCTGGCGTTTTAGAAATCAAAATATTTTATTTTGATTTTGATAAGAGTGTTAAAGGGAGTTATTAAACCTTCTAAAAGGGAAAGTGTAGCTGTTGCCCTGAGCAACCAATCAGATTCTAGCTATCTCTTAACTACACCTCCAATTTTCCTATTTAGAATTTTTGATACTCTCAGTCCTCAGTAGTATTGCGTCAGACCTAGGTAATGAGGGTATCCCGGGACTGGATGCAGAGCTATAACTAGATATTACAGTGCCTTGGGCAAGAGAGAACACTGGTGCACCCCCTTGTTCCCATATCTTAGTGTGAGTACATGATGCCTCCCAGCAGCGCCTAGCCCTTTAAAAGGGCTCTCCAACCTTGTGCTGCTCTCTCCTACCTGTTTTGCAGTTTTGACTACCTGACGCTGCTGGTTTATTAAGCTTAGTTACTGTTTGACTGGATCCTGGAATGCTGGGGCTTTAAATGGAAAAGAGATTGTTACTATTCATCTCCTGGAAAGCAGAGCAATAAGTAAACAATCTAGGCCACCTAGCTATGCTAGCGCAGAGAGAGGAGGGAGATGGAGGCTGGTGAATACAGGGGAAGGATGGGAAGGCAGATGGGAAGTGAATAGAAGCTGCACATATAAGAGAAGGGGATAGAGGCTAGTACAGACAGGGGAAGGGCAGAGAGTGTGGTGCAGACAGGGGAAGGAAAGAGAGGCTGGTGCAGACAGGGAAAGGGAAGAGAGGCTGGTGCAGACAGGGAAAGGGAAGAGAGGCTGGTGCAGACAAGGAAAGGGCAGAGAAGCTTGTGCAGACAGGGGAAGGGCAGAGAGGCTGGTATAGATAGAGGAAGATCAGAGAGGCTGGTGCAGACAGGGAAAGGGCAGAGAGTTTTGTGCAGACAAGGTAAGGCTGTCATAAATAGTAGAAGGGCAGGGAAGCTAGCATAGACAGTTGAGGGCTGTGAGACTGGGGAATACAGGGAAAGCATAGGGAGTCAAACACTGACAGGAGAAGGGCAGAGAGACTGGGACATACATGTGATGGGCAGAGAGGCTAATGCAGATGAGGAAGGGTAGAATGCTGGCACAGACAGCAGAAGCCCAGTGGAGGAGGAGTAAAGGTGAGGTCAAATATTTTAGCACCGACAGACCTGACTCCATTCCAGATTTTATTATTATTATTATTAATTTTTATTTATAGGGCGCCACTAGGCGTCCGTAGCGCCGTACAGAGACAAACAAAGTTACAATACAAGGTGAGACAGCACAGTACAGTAAACAATAAGCACAGTAACTCGTTGAGCTCAAAGCACAGCTAGAGGGGCGGGGGAGGGGAGAGGGGAAGGTCCTGCATACGGCTAAGCCCGAGAGGGAGGGCCCGGATGACAGGGAAACCTCCAGAGGGAGAGGAAGGAGCGAGAGGGGACGGGGGGAGGGGAAGAGGGTCCTCGAGGAGGAGGGCTAGGTAGCTTAAGAGCCGAGTTAAGAGTGGTGAGGACAGGAGGAAAGATGACCCTGCTCAGAGGAGCGTACAATCTAAGGGGTGGGGTAGACAGACAGAGAGACACAGTTGAGAGAGGGAGAGATAAGGATAAGGGAAGGGGAATGAAGGGGAAGAGGTAGAAGAAAAGGTAGGAAATTAAGTGGGAGACTGGAAGGCTTTAAGAAAAAGGTGGGTTTTTAGAGCCCGTTTGAAACTGGACAGATTAGCGGAAGTTCTGATAGTGGGAGGGAGCTTGTTCCAGTGGAGGGGGGCAGCGCGGGCGAAGTCATGGATACGCGCATGGGAGGAGGTGATCAGGGGGGAAGAGAGGCGACGGTCATTGGCAGATGAAGAGCATCGTAAATAAAATATGGTACCGGTACAACCTTAAAAAGAATTGGTGGACCAGTGTAATGGTGGAACACCTCTTCTGGGAGCAGTGCTTGTGCTGCCCTGTGGTAAGCTGGGTCTTGGGGCAAGTGGCCACCCACTACACCCTCATTTCAGCACTGATCGGATGTAAGCATCATCTCATCGCCCTTACATTCAACCTTCAGACAACCTCTTTGATGAGGTATACCACACTGCTGTCGAGTCCCTCAGTTAGTTGCAACAAATATTTCAATGAAGCCAGGCATTTCCATTCCATTTAAACTACCGTATATTTTCATTTTTAAACTAGATTATTAGTCTCAAAGTGTTGTAGCCTAATTGGATTTATGTGGCCTCATTTACTATTGGGAGTAACGAAAAGGTGTAATTTAGCACCTTGGCAATTTAATGTTTTGCTCTGGGTGGGAGGTGTCAGTTTAAAATGTGCTAGAAGTACTATATCTGTATTAAAACAAAAATATGCACTCTTCATAGAACTGCAGTTTATTTTACCTCATGCCACTGGTTAGAAATTATGCTCAAAGATGCTAACAGATCAGGGGGTATCCTTTAGTACTGATATGACTGCGTACAGTTTCAGCATTGGTCAACATTGTGCATGGGAAGTGATTGCTTCTGATAACTGATTGATAAATGGCATGTGAGCAAGCAATAGACTACTACAATCAGGGCCCCCAAGAGGAACTTGGGGCCCCAGTACAGCAACTTTCTGGATTCTCCTTTACACATAAAAGTAGAAGAGATGGCCACCACCGCTGTGCATGACGCCATTGAAAGGGACTTGGCCACACAAGGACAGGGGCATGGCCAACATGGGCTGTGACTGCGTCTCTTTACACATGACACTATGGGGATTTCAATTAGCCACAAAGTGTTTCCGGAACGTCTGTGAGACACTTCACGGAGGAGATTTTGACAGAAATTGAAGGCAATGTGTGTTGTGCGATGTCTGCACGCCACATTGCCGGCAATTGAATTCCCCACATTGTGTATTAAAATGGTGTTTCTCTCACCTACCTGTTATTGTAGCTTCCACAACCTGGTACTGGATTCTTGTATGGGTCCTGGAATGTTGGGACCTGTTTGGAAAATGTACATGAAATATGGAAATTGATTAACGAACGCAGTACACAACACAGATCACGCAGTATATAATTATACAAGAAGCAAAATATGCTTGATAAAAAAAATCACAGATATCTATATGTTTGGAAATGGTCATATAATAAAACACAATTGTAGCTGTATAAGAGAAATGGATGCCTCTAGAGGCTCTGCAACCCCATTCAAAGATAAATACACAATTAAAAATAAAAAGCGCTCAAAAACTCGTAAACATAAATTCAATAATGATGAGGGAAAATTACAAAAAATGTTAAACTCCAAACTAATTTATTCATAAAGTAACAATATGGTGGGAGGGGGGGGCGGTAGAGTCAATTGCCGGCAATTTACATAGACAAGTTGTCTTCACATCTGCCTTTGAGACACCAGGATGAACTGAGGCTGTCTCCATGTAATCGAGATACAGATAAGTTGATTTATATATTTTATTGGGTACACTGCCACTCAGTGTTCTGTATTACACTATCACTGGTGTTTTGACTATACTACTCTTTTATTTGTTTTTTCTTTCTGTCTATACATCAGCATATGGTTGGAGATTATGGAAGCTGTGCGGTATTGATTTACTCAGCACTACATGATAAATCTTAAAGTTTTCATTTCCAGTACGCATCTATCACAATATTGGTGCCCTGGGAAATATCTACTAGAGGATATTACACTATTTGGCGCCACTATTCCTCCTATTTTGTTACATATGATATATATATATATATATATATATATATATATACACACACACATGGGTTTTTAAACAAACACGATAATTTGTACCCGCTCCACCCCCCTCTCATCATGCCTAGTTACAAGTGATCTATTGCTGTAGAAATTTGGATTAGGTTGGAGCAAATATGGTAGCCCCAAAATCTAAAAGTATATAAATAGACTTAAAAATAATTAATGTATTCCCCTCCATGTCAATTCCTAACCCACCAAAATGATGTTATAAGCTGCATAACTGTCACACAGGCCGTAATGCATGCAAATTATACAGAATACTTGTAGTCCCAAACTTACAAAACAACACCATAACACCAGTTTTGGTCAGCACACTCTGTGCAAGCAAGTATTTATGGGATAAACATATAGAGTAGTAAGGAGGAATTTATCAAGAGTCAAGGGGGTGGAGAGGGGAAAATGGGAAGCATAGCCGATAAGGAGAGGCCCTTTTTAAAGCAAAAATAAATACCTAAGGGAGGCAATAGACTTAAGTGTATGCTTGCAAATACAAGAAGCCTGATAGTTAAAATGGGGGAGTTAGAACTAGTAGCAATGAATGAGCAGTATGATATTATAGATATTACGGAGACCTGGCGGGATGATACACATGACTGGGCAGTCAACTTGGAAGGATATATTCCCTTCAGGAGGGATAGGGTAAAAAAAAAGGGGAGGATGAGTATGTCTTTATATTAAGCCAGAGTTAAAACCAAGTATTCAGGAAGTTATTTACGAGAATATTGGTGATAATATAGAGGCATTGTGGGTGGAAATATCCAGCGGAGGAAAAAATTCAAGGAAGTTGCTGATAGAGATATGCTATAAACCGCCAGATATTAGTATGAGTGAGGAAGACCAACTTCCACAGCAAATTGAAAAAGCTACACGACTAGGTCAAGTTATAATTATGGGGAATTTTAATTATTCGGACATTGATTGGAGTACTGAGACCTACAGTGAGTGGTACAGCTAGGGGAAATAGGTTTCTGAGCATGCTAAAAGACCAATTCATGTCCCAATTAGTAGAGGAACCAACTAGGAACCAGACTATACTGGTCCCAGTAATAACAAATAATGTAGATATAATATCAAATATTCAAGTAAGGGAACACTAGGGAAATAGTGATCACAATTTGATCTCAACACAAGGGATCAACTAGGACTTTTAACTGTAGAAAGGCAAATTTTAATATGCTAAAGAAGTCTATAAACTGCATAGACTGGGACAAAGTTTTTGAAGGAAAAAATATGGAAGAAAAGTGGTCTGTCTTTAAAATATTGTTGTAAACAAACACATAAGTTCATTCATATGTGAAATAAATGTAAAAGAATTAAGTCTAAACCAATGTGGCTAAATAAAAAGGTAAGGGAAGAAATGCAAGTAAGAAGCGTGCATTTAAATTGTTTAAGTCTGAAGGGTCTGAGGAGTCCTTCCATAGGTACAAGGAATGTAATAAAACATGCAAAAAAGGACATTAGATTGGCTAAATTAGAAAATGACAAGTTGCAAAAGAAAGTAAGACAAACCCCAAAAAGTATTTTAAGTATATAAATGGCAAAAGGATTAAAAAAGATAATATAGGACCCCTAAGAAGTGAGATGGGTGAATTGATAAATGATACTAAGAAAAAAGCAGAGGTATTATACACTTTCTTTTCTTCAGTATTTACTAGAGAGGAACAAATGGTAGGAATAATGCATAAAAATGGAAATGAAACCGTGCCATTAATTAATACTAGGTTGACAGAGGAAGAAGTCCAAAGACGACTGAAGAATATTAAGATAAATAAAGCTCCAGGTCCAGATGGCATACACCTAAGGGTTCTTATGGAGCTAAACTCAGAAATAGTTAGACTGCTATTCTTAATTTTCATAGATTCAATCTCATCAGGGTTAGTACCAAGGGATTGGCAAATAGCAGATGTGGTGACGCTGTTTAAAAAGGGAAAAGATCACAACCAGGGAATTATAGACCTGTAAGCCTTACATCAATAGTGGAAACTACTGGAAGGCATGTTAAGGGACAGTATTCAGGATTACTTGGTGTTTCCAATAAGATTATTAGTGGGAATCAGCATGGATTTGTGAGAGATAGGTCATGTCAAGCTAATCTAATTAGTTTCTATGAGGAAGTTAGTGGGAACTTAGACCAGGGCAGCACAGTAGATGTGGTCTACTTATATTTTGCAAAGACCTTTGATACAGTGCCACGCAAGAGGTTGATTTACAAAATAAGGGAACTGGGTTAGACAAATTTTTAGCGGAAAAGTGTATCCAGGGATACAACCGTTAATTAAAATGAAGGATTGTAGTAGATATAGGGTAAAAATAGGACTGCAATATTGGATCTGGGGGGATTTTCACAATTGAAACAGATTGGCGGTTGCTTACTCTGGATTAATTTCAAATATAAGTGAAGAATCACAGGAAATCCAAGATAGGTTGAACTTAATGGACTGGTGTCTGTTTTCAACCTCATCAACTATGTTACTTTCCTCCATACTAAGGAGTCTAGTAAAAAGCTTCTAGAGTGAAAATGTAAAATTTTAAACATTTATTTCAGTAGTCTACATCTTTATCAGTGTCTGTACAAAGTACACATAAAAGTGTTTAGTATCCCTATACTTAAATTTAAATGTTAAGGTAAATTGCCTAAAGGTAGCCTCAAGAAGAATAACGGATAAGAATAAAGTATGTAACACCCGCACACTCCACTCCTGAGTGGGGTGATGCAGATATACTGTGTTCATATTACTCTCTTCCACTCTTGTTAGTGCAGTGTCTCAGCTCAAGTATTCTATCAACTGGGTCTTCCTAGTCTAACCAGGGGAGGACTAGGAAGATGATGATCACGTTGCATCCACACAGAACTCTCAGAGATAACATAACACAGCATAGAAATAAAAAAACTCCTTAGTATATTTATTAAAGGAGAGGGGAAATTGGAATATGGTTTGGAATTTAACAGGTGTCACAATAGAAACAGGTTGTAACATACAAATGTAATATACAGTTTAATCTCTGTTACAACTCACAGTTCTAATGCACTTGTCAATACATTGCTACTATGAGACATGTCCCTCTAAACAGAATGTATATACCTATAGTCCTATTGTGAAAACATTGGTGGTCTTGTGCAATCATTTACTTGGGATGCCATGATGTAGTGTTGTATCTCACTCGCTGTTGCCCTTCTCTTCTACTATGGTGTGGCTCTGAACATCCATACCCAGAGGTTCCCCTGAATACTCAGTACTTGTTTCAACAATGTCATTCCTCACAACTCTTATGTTGTGTTGCCACCCCCTAACCCAGGGACTCCGCCCACTCCATGTAGCCACACTGGCTATACGCAGTGATTAACTTCTATAATCATCCATAAGGCATAGCAACTGAATATAAATGTCTATGTCTTTAACTGATGCAGATGCCCCCAAAAACAACTCCTCACACTGGCATAGGTCCCTTGTAAAATGTGTCCCTCACGCTGGACACTCTCAGCAACTCTGGGTGACTTCTGTCACCCAGTGTATTCAGCCCAGACAGACTAGATTCCTTGCTCTGCTCAGACTCCTCTATTCCACTTAGATTCTTCTGCTCCTGTTCCACTCTATATTCCAAAATGACCTTCCTCCTCCTCTCTCTGTCCTGCCTCCTATTTATGCTCTTCCTTCCTCCTGCTGGCTCCTCGATCAGTCTCCACCTTCTTGAAAAATTGGTTTTGTCAAGAAAAGTCAAAGCCCTTCGGTTTATAAAGTGGTTAGACAATATATCAACCCTCGGCTTTAAGATCATTTGGGCAGGGCCATCTTTATGTTCCATTTCATGTCATTGTATGTAATTTGTGTATCATGATACCCTCCATGTACAGCACTGCAAAATATCTCAACAATTTCTAAGTAAAGGATTAAAATAATAATAATAATAATAGCTCTGTTTGCTATGAATTGCTAACTTGAAAACGTTTCCTCCTATAGACTGTCATCATTCACCTGAAGTAGCTATAACTTGAAAACAATAGTAAGTGGTGGTGGGGTATACATTAGCAAATTATATATGTCAGTCATTAAAAGATGTAGTAATATAATTCCAACAAATGACCAAAGGCGGATATATCATTTGACGAACTTCAAGCCCGAAAGCAGCAATAACTTTTATGCATTATCAGTCATTGTAAATGTTGTTCCCCTTTAGCAATAGAGAAAGTTTAGTGCTTAATGTGTGTGAAACAAAAATGATGACCAGAAGGAAGAAATAAACTATATTCAGTGTATGGGCTGTGATACAGAATGTGTTAAAGATTTACAGTGCAACTTCTTGAAATAAACAATGACATATTTACCAAGGAATATGGATTTTAGAACAAGTCATTGTTTCTTTTGTTTTCTTCTTTATTGATAACTGTAATTAATTATTTTGCTGTAACATTTTGCACACAGAATTTGGTAAACATCTTAACTATAATATAATTTCTTGCATATAAACAAGTTAAGTGCATTTGAGGCTGTGACTACTGTATAGCTTATATTACAAACACAGATATTCCTCAATCATTTAGTACAATAAGTGGTCTTTTTAAATATCTTGGGAAGGGTATTACATACACTATAAATGATGTAGACAGCATTAGTAAAGATTAAGCAAGCAGATCACTAACTGTTAGTGTGTAAGGAACATAAGTTTACATTAATTATTTTAACAAGTATAGTTAAGAGCCAGTAACAAATAAATATTGATGATGGATAAAGAACAAGGTCATGTTGTACTTTAGACCTATGCATACTTTGCAAAATGTTGCAATTCATCCGTTTATTGGTAGTCTCCTTGAATCTTATCACTTAAAACCAATCAACTTGTCACATTCTGCCAACCTCCACAGTGACACTAGTCAAGCTTGATAAATCCAGGAAATGTCATACTTGGCAGCCACAAAGATCAACTATCTAAAAATTGCCTAAATGGATTCAATATATAAAAAGTCTGAGTTCCTATTTAAAAGTTTCTAGAAGCCTCAAAGTACATAATACACAAAAGATTTGAAGTTTTCTAGAAATCCTTTGTTGCATAATTAGAGTTTGATACAGGGGGTAGTGTGACGCAGGGGGGACATTGTGATACAGGGGGTAGTGTGACGCAGGGGGGACATTGTGATACAGGGGGTAGTGTAATGCAGGGGGAATATTGTGATAGAGGGGGATACTGATGCAAGGGGGACACTGTGATGCCGGGGAACAGTGTGATGGAGGAGGGACACTGTGATGGAGGGGGGACATTGTGATGAAGGGGACCCAGTGTAATGAAGGGTGAAGTAGTGTGATGACAGGGACAGCAGTGTGATGAAGGGGGCAGTAGTGTGGTGATGATTGGGGCAGTAGTGTGGTGAAGGGATATGTTAGGGCCATCTATTCATATTACTGAAGAGGGTTCAGTGTGATTAAGGGGAGCCCAGTGTGATGAAGGGGACAGTAGTATGATGAAGGGGAAACAGTATGATGAAGGGGGAGCAGTGTGATGAAGGCACATAATGGCCGCCTATTCAGATTACTTGTCATTTCCATTTGGAACAATAACAATAAGAAGATGCCCATTTCTTTTAACAAGTGCATACTACATAGAGAAGGACTCAAATCATCATAAAAAATTATCTGTTGTCGGCTTATTGTGTCAAGTTTTGTGCTTCAAAATCTAACACTTGAATACCTCCCCTCTACAAATCCTGTGTTTGTTCCTGGGCAGCAGTGGAGTATCAACAGCGTTTTGTAGCAAACATCACGGCATCTGGACTGCTGGAGGAGGTGAAGCTTATCATTTCTATTTTTACAAAAGTCAAGTGAATGAGGGTCTGGGAAGTTGGTATTACGTGTGTGTGTTGGGGGAAAAGGCGACTGTGTGAAACTTTGCATTGGGAGCTGAGAAAGCTTGCACAGGCCCTGGCTAAGGACATTGAGGAAGGACATTGAGGAGTAATTTTACACATATTTCCCTAATGTTTTAAGGACAAGTCCCACTTGTCTGTAGCACTCATGGGGTTCAAAAAAATGTAAACATAATACTTACCCGTCATCCACTAGTAATTGTTGTCATGGGGGCTGGGCGAAAAGTCCACTAATGCTGTGGTCATTTTTGTGCCGGTGCATAATGACATCACTGAGTCCTGACACTCAACTCTATACTACAGAATAAAATCTCTTTCCTCATGCAAATCATGAACATGCAGGAACGCGTGTTACGCGAAAATCGTGAGTGTATTATGGGATTCATGGACAGACTCCTCTCACGGGTGCAGGCACCTCCTCCAAATCCTAACTATTATGACGGACATTATCCTATGAACCAGCGGGGGCAACCCATGTTAGGCAACATTAACCCTCCAAACCCGGTACACAATACACAACATGCTCAACCTATGGGTAACCCCAACATAGAATACCCACCGGGTTATCCACTCCAAACCACTCCACCACCAGAAATGCCACAATATAGGCAATTGTAATAATCATGTTTTATGGTCAAATGTTTCACTGTTAATTGTTATCATGTATGTTACGTGTGATCTGGAATCACACCGTTAGCTTCTCATATATATATATAACCTGAAAAGCAAATTTGCACTTACTGTTTAGGCACATTTGTGTCTTGGGTTTACTACTTATGTATATATTTTATTTTTTTCTACATGCAAGTAAGCACTTTTATATTGTGTCATTTTATATTTTGTTGTGAAGAGACATATGAGGAAATATGTACAAAACAAAATACAATATGTGAAATAAACATATATTTTTTAATTTAACATTTGTGTGGTACATTCAAACAAGTGAGGTCAAATTGGCAGTGAGGGTGGTCCTAATAAGTTCAGCAGAGGTATTAGTGCACTCTCCTTCCAAAGTACTGGAGTTCACTGACAGCACTGGCATTTCCGATTCCTGCACATTCCACACAGGTAGAAAATGGTGTTTTTGAATTTTACAAATGTTATGTAAAATGCAGCAAGCAGCAACCACGTGGGGCACAAGCTTGGTGTCAATGTCAATGCGCTTCAATAGACAGCGCCCAAAAGCATTTTCCACCACCATTCGAGCAGAGCTGAGGGAATGTGTAAAACGGATCTGTTCCTGAGACAGGTGATGTTGCTGAGTGAACCCCTTCATCAGCCAGCGCCTCAAAGGGTAAGCAGCATTCCCAATGATGTGTACTGGTATCTCCACACCATCAACAAACGTAGATTTCTGTAAATAAAAACATGCAGTTTCACGTCACCATGTTTAAAATATTGGTCAAATAACGCAGTACACTTGGTACTATATGGTGAAAATGCATTTTGAAAGTGTTACATCTGTATATAAAAAGGGGCAGTAAATACATACAATATTGATAGCAAACAATAGTATATAAGCTTCAATTACAAAAACATCATACAACATTACACCTATATTTACCTCTCTAGGGAACAGCCAGCCATCTTGTCTTTCCTCAGCAATTTGGTAAAGGTCCGAATTTGCTAGAACTCTGGCATCATGGGAACGTCCAGGCCACCCAATGAAAACATCTGTGAAACTAACATAAAAAAAAAACATATATAAATATGTTTTACAATACGCATTACACATAGCACAGTCACATACAAAAAACCCATAAAAAATGCTTACCAATAGTTGTGGTCAACCACAGCCTGCAGAATGATGGAATGCCAGCCTTTGCGGTTGTAGTAATCTGCATGGTTGTCTGTGGGGGCAATGATGGGGATGTGTGTCCCGTCTATGGCTCCAGCACACTGTGGAAACCCTCGCTTCAGGAATCCTGCAATTGTATCATCCAGGCGCTGACCTTGCGGTAAGGAGATGAAGCGATGATACAGGGCTTCCAGCAATGCCGTGGTGACTTCATGCACTAGAGTGCACACCGTGGATATCCCCACTCCAAACAAGCAGGAGATTGTCCGGTATTCTCCAGGGGTAGCATACCACCACAACACAATAGAAAGTCGCCTACATGGAGGAATAGGTTTCCCAAAGTTAGTGGCCTTCCTGGAAAGTGCTGGGGTAATAAGGTCCAGCACATAGTTAAATGTCCCACGTGACATTCTGAAGTGTTGCATCCACTGCTGTTCCTCAAATGCTTCCACAGTAGACCAGAAAGCTTCTCCGTGGCTACGCTCTCTGGCACGCATGGTTCGGTTACTGGCAGCACTGAATCTCAAAATTGAGGCAATGCTGGCCCTGAGAAACGCTCTCCTCCTGCGCATATACAGACACCGAGTTTTCTTCTGTTGTGCCATAAACTTTGCCTTCCTCCTCCTGAACTGGGACTGTGCAAGAGTGCACAGTGTCAGCAGCTGCAGCAAACTCTCATTTGCTGCATAAAACAGCAAAAAAATACTAGTAAACATGAACTCTGGGCTACACAAAAGTGAGTCGTCGGCCATGATGAAAAGTAATGTGGTAAACAATCACCACCCACTTTAGCATCATCTTTATGCGTCAACAAACCAGTCACCTTTCAATGACATCACCGTTTTTCAGCCAATGAAAACTGCTCTGGTGATGACTCCCACAAATTGCCAGGGCACAGACTTGTGCTGTATGAATGGGGTCAACCCGGGAAATTCCCGGGTCCGAGGGGGTCCGAGGTGCAGTATGAATGGTGTTTCTGAGCTGGGACGCTCCGAGACCCTGCAAAAACCCGGCTTCAAAAACCCGGGATATTGCAGGGGCGGCAGTATGAAAGTGGTATAAGGAGAGCTCTGCTATGAAGCCCATATCTTCCCTATCTTGGCTTCAAGAAAATATTGTAAATTAATATTTTATTTTTTTATATCTCACGTTTCATTGAACGAAACTTGGGCGATTTTATTCAAATGATCTGAATGCATTCACAGTGTACATAATGTGTGCTATTAGTGTGGCAGTGACAGTATACTATACATATACACATGCACATATAATAATGTGTTAATAGTGAGGGTGAAAAACTGTTTATTGGTTACAAATGGGACAGTCACATAACATTGTCAAAACATAGACAATCAATACATACATAATAAGGTCGCAATAATCATGTTCCAAACAAACCCCAAACAGTACCTAATGGAGATGTTACCATACACCAGAAATAGGCAGTGTTAATGTACCATTACTGTATTAAGGTAGAATATAAGTAAGCAGTGTTAATTCAGAGATAGCACATATGCTACACTATTTTTGCAAACAAGCTTACTTTAAGCTATACGCACCTGTAGATTCAGGGTCGATTTAGGTGTAAGTGTATCTGAAGTACGTGTGACTTAAACCTGGTGGCTATGCTGGTGGTGCAGAGCTGGATGCATCCAATTCAGCAGCCCTCTGCCTTCAAGCCTCTGTTCTATATTAACAAAATAAATAAGGAAATTATAAAAACTTAGGGATTACATTGGGTTAAGTGTTACATTTTCAAGGTCTGTCTATTACCAGTTGTTGCTTAATTTAGAAGACCATACAAACTAGAGGCGTGCGGAGACTCCTGTGCATTGGTTTTGTTTCTAAAACCATCTTCTTGTTTTGATTTTGGCTAAAACACCCTCAAGTGCTTTGGTTTTGGTTTTGTATCTGGATTTCAATAAAAATGGTCAGGTAAACAGGTAAAACCATGTATTTTAGCTGTTTTTGTTCCTACATTAGTACTTATATCATTAACATTAAATTACAGTCATTTACAGTCTATTTTCTATTGACCACCTCACAATTGTCAGCATTTTCACTAATATTGGCCAAAGGCTTCAGCAAGCTGGCTGACTAAAAATAGTGACAACACAGCAGCACAATTACATGGCAGTTTTAAAAAAGATACAATCCCTATAACACATAGTGGCACAGCAGTGGCAGATAGGATGGCAGGACACCTATAAAACATACAGGCAGAGCACTTGCTGATAGGATGGTCATTTTAGAAAAGAAGATATCCGAAGATGAGTCCACCTTACAAGTGAAATGTTTTGAGAAAATCATCCTATTTTAATCTTAATGTCATACAGCATGTGTATGTGCAGCAGCATAATAAATAGTCAATTTAGAAATGAAAAGACACACCAAGGTGGTCCTTACACAGAAGCGAAATGGCTTGAGAAAGTAAATGGTACTATTACATTCTCAATGTTATACAGCATGTGTGACAAGGAGAGAGATAGCACTGGCAAGAAAAGGTCATTTTAGAAAAGATGATGACAAATCAAGGTGGACAAAGCCCATTTTGTAAAATATTGCAAGATGGCATTTTGCCCACACACCGTTGTGTTGTATATTAATGCTTTGGGTTCTTTTGGGTTGTGCTGTCAAACACAACACCCTGCTGATATGGCTGCTGTGCTAGTACAGATATGATACTTCCCTTCACACAATCGCTTTCATATTCAAACACTTGTATTTTAAAAACAAGAAACTTTTTTTGGGGGGTGTTGCTCAGGGTCAAACAGCACAGTGTTTTGGGGCCACTTACTATTGCAGATTTGGTACAATAGCGTGGCTAAAGTTCATGCATGCTCATGGGATTTGTCCCAGCAGAAGATGAAGTGAAGCCATTTCAGCATCACTGGACCCAGTAGGGAAAAGTAGGCAAACACCATCCTGAGGTGGTGTAAGTTTGCAGCGAAAAGCAATGCTTTATGTTGCTTGAACCTAATATCTCAGTCCCCATAGACTGTGATCCGCAAATAAACACCAAAGATTTCTGCAGTAAAATCACAGCTAGTTCAGTACACATTGGTTGTCTTTTTCACCCTCTCCAACCCACTCGATCCAAATTATGCCAGATCCATCAATTTCCCATAAGTGACATTTTGCTTTGTTTTCCGATCCGAATTTGGTGGGACAAACAGAGTTATGGCTCAGTTTGTTTTGATACCCCAAAATTCTAATCTATTTGATTAAGTTGAATCTGAACCGCTCAACTCTAAAAAAACAAAGTAAAACAGATTTAATACCCGATACCAGTGGAACAAGGAAACTGCTTTTAGAAACACAGTGCAGTTGTGATAAATATTCCCTAGCTCTGCAACGCACATTTTTAAAACTTGTTATAATTTTATGCATTGATATTTAAGACATTGACTCTCTTGCAATGTTTATACCTTGTACAGTTGAGTTTTAGTATTAGTAGGTGCTATTTAATTTATGGAAATGCTAGAGTAATGATTACCTGTCATTGAATTGCAGTGTTTTGTTTTCTTTGATTCATGTATGTGAAACATAAACATACAATGTAATTATTGTATTGTAGGTATATAGTGAAGGAGTTAAAAATGGCACTAAAGTATACTATGAGCTATTATTTATATTCTGTCTTGCATGGCAGTAGGGAATGGATACCCACATTGAAATCTGATTTTCATTCAGCACATGTTGGCAGGCTGTAAATCAGCTATGCTTTGCAAACTGTAAGCTGAAACAATGGATAGACCTAAGCAAAGGAAGTAATTGAATGCATTTTTCATGCCACACATAGTCATCTGTCGACAAATTATGATGTGTTACTGTACCTGATGTCAAGAGGAAGTCAGGGGACAAGAACTCTTGGAATATACAGCCACATACACCTGATATCACAGACAGCTAAACCTGGAAAACATGTTCTGGAATAGGGAAGAAATAAAAAATAGAAAACATTAGTGCTGTAACCCAATAAGGCATAACATGTAGCAATATATGTATTTGACCTAGTTAAATAAAAAGTGTTTTAACAATGTAAATGTGTTTTTAAAAATGTATAAAATATTTAAAGAGCAATATTATTTTTACATATTTAATAAACACTTTAAAAGAACTGAGCAATAAATTATTATTATTATTTCACTTAATTTTTAAAGTGATAACATATTCCATAGTGTTAAACAAAGGATCAATTTTTAAGTGCATGAAAGATATCCATAAACAAACTTCAATACATTTTGAAGACTCTTGTGTGAGCTACAACCAGAGAATATGTGACTATGTTTTTGTGATTTCAGAGTGTGAAACTTTGGATACTGGGAAAAAGTCTGGAAATGTGTAGCTTTTATTACAAAGCTGCATGACTACCAGGAGCATACTTAGGAGGGGTTGCCATTGTCCAGAAAACCCCCTTCAGTTGGGTCATGTTCCATGCCTCTTTTTCTCTATACCCATATGCAGTGTATTCTCTCTGGCACAGTGCAGATGGGACTTGATGTGAAGGCGCAACTTGATGCGTATTCAGCTGATCTTCTCTTGCCTACCAAATGTGGAATTTCTGTCTATTCAACTTGGTTAAGCTCACTCTGCTGAAAGTCAGAAAACCCTGTCACATAAAATATCTATTTGAAAAGCCATGTGCTAACAAATAAATATATATAAATATATATATATATATATATATATATATATATATATATATATATATTCTTATCTCCATATACAGGCCAAAGGACCCTTTATCAGCTTATCACTAAAGCTGAACATCTCTCTGGAGAGCATTTCCCAAATATAAACACTCTACCTGAGGTTTTAAAACATGTAGGATAGAAACTTGGGACTAATATACCTACCTGCAAACACTATTTCATTGTCTTTGTCCGACATCCCCACACCTGTTTCGACCTACAACTTTTCAGCATGTTTTTTTTTTTCTTTCATCAATATTTTTAGTGAACATTTTCAAAGATATATGGGGTACAGAAAAAAAAAGAGGGGAAGAGAGAGCTACAAACAAAGGAAAACACATAGGGGGTCCCCGCGCAGGGGGAGAGGAATCACTCGATTAAAATAAGGCACACTATATAAACAATGTACATTTAACATTTACTGATGAGAGAGAAAGAGAAAAGAAATGATACAGCAAAACATATCAACCTTCATTTTGACCACTCAAAGATGTTTCTACCATAGAAGGGGTATCAGGGGGTTGGAGTTGATCGAGAGTCTGGGGGGATTCTATGAGGGCCGCTGGAGAATGAGCTAGCATGGTTTTTAAGATTTTGTTGAACATTTCTACCAACCTATCAGTCTGTGAATGGTAAACTGATGTCCTATGGTGAGCGATTGTACACAATTTGCACATTTCCTTATTATTATTACCGTAGATTTGTAAGGTGCCACAGTGCTCCGCAGCGCCATACGAGGTAGACAAAATTGTCACGAACACGCTCCAAGCTGCCGTGACTTTGGGGTGTTCGCTGTATGAGGTCACACACGATTTAAGCCCGCAGTCTCTCTCTACCTATCACACAGGTTATAGAACTACACAGCGCTCTCACACCCCCAGACACTTCATGTTTGCCACCGCCTATTAAATACAGGCACGCAGGCTTCTAGCTATTCCCAGACTAGCAAGACCCACATCAGCAAGCACAGGGTCACCTCTTCACACCTCCAGACTGTTACACAAATGTAAATGCAAGCACACACAACTTGTTAATCAAATGTATCAACAATCACACACTAGCATTCCAAGGGTTAACTTGGTCGAGCAATCTCTTCTAACAGGCTAATGGATTCGTTAGAGTATCAAGGATGCAACATATTAAATTATAGATTTAATATACAAAAGTACAGGGCATACAGATAAAAAAATAATGAATAACAATTAATAGATTGACATAACAAGCAAAACAGTTTAAAATAAATTGGGTTACATTCAGAAGAGCACTTAATTGAGTTGCATAATCTGTGCCATAGGGAATTGGCTAGGAAGATGGACAGTTCATCTATGTAACTTGATTTTCCCAAAAAGTCTGACCTTTGCCCCTTCAAAACACAGGTTTTTAAGCAAACTCAAATGGCAATGTCTTCACAGGGGCAGTGTTTAATGCTAATATTGAGGCAGGGATGTCCCCTGGGTGTCACTGTAGTTGGCACAAATATTCCCAAAGTTTTGACCTGTGGGTAATTCTTCACAGATACTTCCCAGAGAAATAACTCCCCCTTCAATAAACCGGCCATAATCTCCCACACATTTAAATACCAAACATGATGGGATTATAACAATGTGACATACCTTTTCCAAAGATATGTGATTTTAGCTGTTCACAGACACCACCCGTACCTGTCATTCACAACCCTGGTGCCATGGTCACAATATGGCATTACACCAGGATTTCCCAAAATATGAACAGCTGAAACAAGTGGAGCTAGTGTGTCTTAGAGTGGAGATTGGGATAGTTATGAGGGTGCATTAGTGTAAATAGTGTTATCGAGGATAAGGTTACCTCTAAAAAAGAGATGTGTTTTCAAAGCTCTTCTAAAGATTTGAAGGCTGCGGTAAAGTCTGATTGAGCATGGTTGGGAATTCCATAAGTTGTTAGCAGCACGGGAGAAGTCTTGTAGGCGGGAATGAGAGGTGGTTACCAGAAATGAGACAAGGTGAAGGTCAGAGGTAAATCTCAGAGGGAGGGAGTGTATTATGATATGAAATTTGAGATTTATGCAGGGGTAGTGTTGTTGAGGGCTCTGTAGGTAAGGATAAGTAATTTGAATTTGATTCTGGAGGACACAGGGAGCCAGTGTAGGGATTTACAAAGTGATGCAGCAGATGTGGAGCGGTGAGAGAGGAAGATCAGTCTTGCAGCAGCATTTAGGATAGATTGAAGTGTGAATATATGGGAGTCAAGTGTGATACCAAGGCAGCGGACTTGGGAGACCAAAGAATTTGCGAAATTTCCTTCATGATTCTAGACATAAAGTGGGTGCCTTGGTTAGTCAGAACTTCTTTAGGTATTACTCCTCTGCTGAAAACATACACCAACTCTCAAGCTATTGTCTTGGTTGAGATATTATCCAGAGGGATTGCCTTTTGATCGCAGCTAGCATAATCCACTATTACTAGGATATACTGATGCCCTTGAGCAGATTTTAACAAGGACCCACAACGTCCATCGCTTTCCTATTAAATGGGACCTCTTTAATAGGTATGGGCACTAGTGGGCTCCTGAAATGGGGTCTGGGAGCATTACACTGGCATTTGGAATAGGGAGAGCAAAATTCTGACACCTGTTTATGCACCCCTGGCCAATAGAACCACTGTAAAATTCTCTCAGTGTTCATGAGCTAGGTCTAATATGGTTCTCCTATATGACCGGAACTAACAGCTGTTCTACCATATCATCACCCCTTTTTGTCATTTGATACAAAAGCTCATTGCAAATGGCCATGTATTGTTAGAATGTACTGTGTTTCTATATGTATAATTATATATAATATGAATTAAATATTATATAAATATATTTTTGTCCTGCAGGTACAGGTAGGCCAGATATAGGATATAGAAAACAATGGGAGCAGGTTCTCTTTGCTCCTATCAATCATAACTTTCTTGCAGTCTTAGTAAGACGACAGATTGTGAATATTGAGATCTTCCTTATGTTAGGCTAACACAAATATATTAAAAGAAGCATACTAAAACAGTTACCTTAAATAACCCAATCATTTTGCCCAAAGACAGTTTTATTTAGCCCTAGATTTTTATACTGAGCTGCATTTCTTTGTTACAAAATTAATCTTCGCCTTATTGTAAAGCATTGCTTTTGACTTATAAACTTATAGGTAGCTTGGAGCCCATGGCTGTAAGGTGTCCAGTCCCTACCCAAACTCTGTGCTGCAGGAAGGTCAATGACAAAAAATAAAATAAACTTTGGAAGAGTGGCTTGCTGTATATTAAAATAAACGTCATGTTGCTGCTTATTGATAAATATGTTTTTTTCTACATATATTAAAACCCTTGAGGACGAAATACCTGTGTGTGTTGTAATTAAGTTTAGACTCAATAGTGTTTGTAGGAAATATGTCAGTGAATAATAAGGCAGAACAAATATAGAGTAGGTACTCATCAGTTATGTCTTGTGGATGGTCTAGGTCCCACAGTAACTTTAATATTCTACTTTAGAATAGGTAGATAGACCAAAGATTATAACTATGACATTAAGATAGTATGTGTTATGCAATACATCATGCAGAGCTAAATATCATGACTTTATTACAAAATGACTGACTGGGATAAAATACTTTATGTAGATTATTACCCATATTAGATATTCATATTATATATTGACTAGACATTCCTACCACAGTCATTGTCAACCTTCCAATATATAAATAGCTTTCAAGGTGCTTGATTTTGAACAACTTATTATAAATATTAAATTTATAATATCAATAATGTATTTATAGGTATGACCTCCAGATAAATAGAAATATAGCTTGCTTAAATAAAAATAAAAAACGTCAACTGCAGAATGGCCACTTGCAAAACCTCTTCAAGGTGTTTTCCAGATTACATGATTTGTCACCTTATTTAAAATGATGAGTTCAATCCTTGATGTTTCATTAATTTCAGTTGAGTATTGGACCTTTTCTCTCCACTATACTGGAAAGTTTTTAAAAAAGGACCTGTCTCATAGCAAAGTTGAATAGGATAAACAAGCCCACTGACTGAAGGTGGGTATGTGAGTGACATACTGTATTCACTACTAGTGATATAAAAATACATAATAAACTCCATCTGTGACATAGCAGCAAATGCAAGAAACATAGAAACTTCACTAGAGAATAGAACCTAATTACAAATCCTTTTTTGTGTTTGTTTCACTTGGGTAGGGTTTTGTTTTCAAATATTTCTTAATAATAGCCAAATGTTTGGTCCAAGCTTTCTGTGATAATTTTATTGTAAAATACGGTTCCATGGATCTATCACCCTTTCTCTAAAAATTAAAAACTATTCTTATTTATGTTTTTTCCTGTTTTACGCCATTTATTTTATTTTTGTGTCTCCTTAATTTATTTTATTTTTTTATAAAGCTGTCTTCCTGAAATTTTTTAAGACTTTTTTGATATTTCAATATTTCCATCATCTCATCTCTAGCTCTTCTCTCTTGCACATGTTCAGCTCTTGAAGAGCTAACTTGATAAGAAAAGTAGCAAATAATCTTGGTTTGTTTATGTTGTGTGTATGAGCATATAGAACAAGAGAAGAAGCAAATAAAAATATGGGCGGACATGTAAATGTAAAACTAGATTAGTATGAAACGTATGAAATTATGTTAGTTGATTAAGTTACATTTTGGCTCACAATGTACAACAAATTTTATGATCTTGTGGTTAGTTCCGCAACTCATAATAGAAACAAAAAGGAAATGACCCAGTCTGACCCCAACATTACACCTGATTTTAATGGGTTAGTGCTTTTTAAAGTCAAAAAAAAAGAGTGGCATGCCCATCCTCTTCCAAATCTCCAAGCTGCACCAATGCTAGACAGTTAAGTTGGTTTACACTCTGGCAAGAGGTCTCTGAGCATGGGCCACAAAAAGAGATAACAAGTCAAGATTGGGGCCCCTGGAGAGACTATTTTGCTACTTAATGGTCCCTGTATAACCAAACTCCACTCATTTGGATTACTTTGAATCAAGAAAGAAGAAGATATATATTTTATTTATTTATAGAACCCTGTCCATTATTGTGGGAACTCTATTCAGCTACTCCAGGGATCCCAATCCTGTTCATTACTCCTGCCACCATAGCTTAGAGGGCACAGAAAGGGCACAGTGCTTTTCCACATGGGGCTGTGTGTGAGGACATGCTCTCTTTTGCCCCCCCTTCCCTAATTGACGAACCAGCATTTCAGTTGCAATTTTGAAGCTGGTTTTAACTATTGCAGGAATATCCCATACTCATGGTATTTCTTTTATAGTGGAAACCAGCCCATGCTGTATAGCACTGAGGCTGCTCGAAGATTTGGGGAACATGGTAAGTTTATTATCTTTTTTTCTAAATTATTTGCCTATTTATTTTACTTTAAACATTGTTAGTGAGGTCTGTGTAGGAGGCTGGACCTATTATCACTGTATGACCAGATCACATAGAAAATAATAGTAGAGAAGCTGTCTTTGAGTGATAAATTAGTTCAAGTCTCAGTTGTTTTGTAAATGGGCATTGGGTTTCTTAATTATTTGGTGCATATAATTTATTCACCAAAATTTTAGACAATAGGTAGTGATACGCTGGTTAGTACATCAGTAGCTCTGAAATTTAGCCAAAAATTAGGGGTGTTCCCAGCAATGCACCATGTTGTGTAGAAATTTGTAGCATGTGACAGTGGCATCATGTTATTTTTAATTGATGAGCACTAGTTAAGATTGCTCTGAGAGGCTGTCTACAATGTTCCTTAACAGTTAAACTGGTTGTCCACACTTTTCATTCAGTTGTGAATCATGCTTTGATAACTTTGAAGTCTGGAGGGGTGGATGATTAGCACCAAAGGCTATATATACATGGTTAGTCAAATATATTTGTCACATCTCTTTCAAACTTTCCCAGCTGATTTCTGTCAAAGGCAGTGATCAAATATAGTGACAGAACCAATTGCTATAGAAATAGCAGCATAAAATATAGTATATTTATAATACATCTGTACATTATACAATGTCGACACTTCAAACTAGTTTTAACTGGAAAGGCTCGGGCTCGGGTCTCCGAGAACTGAGCCCACAAGAAATTCGCTGATCTGAGTGCCGAGCCGGCTTGCGTGCCCTCAGAAGTGAAAACGAGGCAAAACGTCATTGTTGCGTCATCGGATCTCACGAGTTTTGGATTCTCTAAATACCGCCCTCCCCGGTGATCCAGCGCCATTTCACAGAGAGACACAGAAGGGGTAGCACGGTTCTTGGCAGTCTCTAGTGCAGTTGGGCAGCGTCTAATATCTAAAACAGAAAGAGGAGGGGTGGCAGTTTTCTTAAATGTCTCCAGTGACATTCTACTGAGTCATAGCTCACACAGAAACAGGAAAGGTCCATTGCTCCATTGCTAATAGTCATTGCTGAAATAGAAATAATAGGGCTGTCAGTGTTCTCCAAAATCTGCAGTCACATTGTACTGTGTTATTATAGCTTACACAGAAACAGGAGAGGTCCCAGTGTTGTTGCCACATGGCATTGCTCCATTGCTAATTGTCATTGCTGAAATAGAAATAATAGGGCTGTCAGTGTTCTTCAAAATCTGCAGTCACATTATACTGTGCCATAGCTCACCTAGAAATAGAAGAGGTGGCAGTGTTTAGTGCTGAAACAGAAATTCAAGTAATAGGGCTGGCAGTGTTCTTCAAAATCTGCAGTCACATTGTACTGTGCCAAATTCTTTTACACCAGACTGAATGTCAAAATGTTGTGCTGACTCAGCTGTCCCAAGACACCCAGTGCTGATGCAGATAAGTTTTTTCCTAGCAGAAGTTGCTAAAGAAACTGAGGGAGGATGAGTCATCATGTCATGTATCACTTGAGCTCATTGCGATCTTGAGATCTGGGTCAACTGGAAAAAAGAGAAGACATAGCTCTTAAACCTAGGATCATGCACAGTTGCCAAAATGTAAAGTTCTGATTTCAAGATGTTCATAGCTCTAGGATCCTGGCAAAGCTAATAAAGTACTTGATCTACAAGTCCTACATAGCTAGTGTAATTACTGTGTTTCATATCCTCCTTCAATTTCTCAATCCCTTGACTCAAGCTAACAGTGACTGAACTCACTTCACAGGTGACTGCTTAGAGTGGTTTCAGCACCTTGCACAACACGGAAAGTATTCTACACTGCACTGGACTAAAGTACATTCCTCCTCAAATTCGAGTCTTCTTGCAGCAGCTGCAATCTCCTGCATACTGTTGCAGAATACCGAAAATGACCCAAATTATTTCTGGACACAGGCAGCATTTCCTGCATGTCATTGTCATTTTTTAAAACGCTCCGTACCACCAAGTTGCTGATTGTGTGAGCAAGTCAGGGAATGTGATGGAGTTCTCCCTGCTGTAATGCTCTCACAATATTGGTGGCGTTATCACAAATGACATATCCTCAGGAGAGTCCAAGCGGGTTAAGCCATGTTGCAATGACATCCTTTAGTTTTTTAAGCAGGTTGTCATCATTATGCCTCTTAGTGTAGCCGTGATACACAAATATAGGATACCACTTTGTATTTGCAACAGGGTGAGGGGGATATTTCTGTAGGAGGATGATGATGAGGGTGATGTTGTTTGCAGTGCAGTGGAAGCAGTTCCTGCCAGTGATAATAAGAAGGCCATTGTCATGCCTGGGCATAAGACCAAAAAATCCACCTCTTATGTGTGCAATTTTTTTTACCCAATTCTGACAGCAGTTGTTTAGCCATTTGTGTCACACTGACAACATCTTCCTCATCAATATCCTCACTAGTGATTGGAGTGAGTCCTGCATCCAAGTTGCTAAGGCTAGATGACTTCTCCTCTATCCAGGATTACTCTGAAAAATTCTTAGTCCCGCTGCTGCTGGGGGTGGATCTTCAACCCAGAATTAGACCAAGAAGAAGACTTGATCTTGCCATGGCTGTGTTGTCTGTGTACATCATAACTTGCTCACTCCAAACAATTTGTGCAAGGGACCACGTACCAACTGGACAGAAAATGACCAGTTGTCATAAATAAACACGGCCCCTATGCAATCTCTAATTAGTGCACCCCAAGGCACCGTGACCAAGACCATTATCATTCATCAGACAGCAACGAGAGCAGGTGACAGAGCAGAAGAGACTTACTCATTATAGACTTCAATGAAAGGCCGGTGAGCATCCGTGAAGCATATTGCCCTGTGCAGAGCTTAAGGCCAATCTAAACCACCTATATGTACACACCTCCAAATAAAAAGGATTTGGAACATGCTGGCACTGGCTTCCTTTGATTGGTTTACATGAGGGCAGAGCTTTAAACCTGTCAAATTACAGGCCATGGCTGCTCCAAGCTAAAGTTCTACATATTTATGTCTTCAAAAAGAAGATCTCAGTGTGCTGACCTTGCCCCTTCTGTTGGTTGGCCACGCCTTTATGGCAACAATTCTCACACCCTTTCCTGGTTGACCACACCCTTTTAGAGTGGCACTGCCGTTCTGCAGCAATGAACTGGTGACAAGAACGAGGTGAGTTGGTGGTGGATGTTAAGCCACAAAACACTTTTGACTTAACTAATTAAATTGGTTTATTTTGAACAGTAGTAACAGTTGATCAATTGTAGGTACTTACAGATGTTTGATGTCAGTCAGCAATCAGGAAATTAGCTAAACACTTATATATTTATTTATCTATAAATGAAAGAAAAAGTTTGTTTGTTTGTTAGCAAATATCTTTCACAGCTCTCAAGGTAAAGTGGCCAATTCTTACCTAGTTATTTAGTATCGAAAAAGTAACATATAGCATAATTTTTAGTTAGTAATATTATTTTTGGGCAGACTCTCCTTATACATCGAAAGTGCCTCTGATCAATTTTTATATCCCCCCCCTCACAAGCACTTTTGTACATATGGCATGACGCAGCTATAATGGACACGTCTGTCTATGCCAGGGTCTCTGTAAGAACGGCGGAAAAGCCGAACTTCCTGTCCATGCATGCGTAATAGCGCTATGCAGAGGGCTGGAGGCTGATCCATTTCCTGTCCTCACTAGACCATCCGGGATAACAATATTAAGCCAGGAGATGGAGCATAGCACTCCTTCTCAACACAAACACATTATTCAGTGGCCCTTGTCATTGCATTCATCTGGTGGGCTCTTCATGTCCTAGTCCGACATGGGATAGAACATTAAAGATACAGTGGACTTTGCAAGAGTGCCTTGCTGTATATTAAAATAAATTTGATAAGATTATTTTGCTGTTGAATAATAAGAATAGTATCTGAGACACTATACATCAATTTCAGTAGTTCAGTTCAGTAGTACAGTTGTTCAGTTTAGATGGGTGGCATAACAATAAGAGGGAACTTGACTGGCCTTAACATAGAAATATAAAATTTGATTGCAGAAATGGCCAAATAAAGTTGAGGAATGTTTTACAGTAGAGTCTATATTTTTAGTCCTGTTGGGGCTAAGGTTATGTTTGGTCTAACAATGGCTTAATCAAAGCCGCAGCAGAAATTGAATCTAGCTGTTGCATTCACTTTTGCGCAGAGTAAGTTAAGGTCTGTGTTCAACATAAGGATATATTTTCTTTTTCTGGCTCACTTTGCATGCATATTGTTTCTCCAGTACATGAACTTCAATGGTGCAAAGACAGGTCAAACAACTATCTACCTTTTTAATAGTCTCACCTCTCCTACAGTATCAGGCTACTGATACATACATACATACATACATACATACATACATGAGTAGGGTTGTATGAAGTCCAAGGAGTTCTATTTGTTGTGATTTGAATAAACTTCTGTTTAAAATTCATGAGTCAAGCCAAAAATCTTTTTTGTTTTAAATTCTGCTTAATTCCCAGTATTCCAGCTGCAATCATCCATGTCTGCTTCCTATCCACCATCTACAATTTCTGTGGGAGCATCAGCAGTATAATACAGCAAGTTAAAGTTAAGGAGGGTGCTTATATGTAGAGTTTATTTAGTTATAGCCTATTAAGCATCTACAGCTATGTTTGAAAAATAAAAGTGACTTGATACATAACACTTTCATCTTCTGGCAATTTCATCCATCTGACCACATTTGAGTATTGGGCAAGAATAAATGTTGATTTTTCATCATTCCTCTGAGGCTGACTACCTCACCACAGTATTACCAACTCATGATGCTCCTCCTCAAACATATGTTAATATCCACTAACAATTAGTTGTAATTTCAAATGTACTTTGCTTTCACCTCAGCTAAGACCTGTCAGATTGTCAACAAAGCCCACAATGGTGTGACTAACTAAAGAAAACTATGTATCATGATTTGATAAAATAGGGTGGCACCTGAACTGCCAACATGGCATGGCCACGTTTTTGATTCATATCTACAAAACCACCAATTTAGCATAAAATTTGATTTTGACATTCAGTATTTCAGATATACATAGAAATCGAGAGAGAGGTTACCCGAAAGAACTTCTAAACTAGGCCCTAATGAAAGCCGGAGATCTAAAATATAATATAATTATTAGAACATGAAAAAGGTAGATGCAAAGGAAAAAGAGAAGAAAGCAACATTCAGGGAACCTCTAACCAGAGGTGGCTAGAGAACATAAAACAGAAATTCTTCTCTAATTGTTGCTAATGTAACTCGTGTGAATGTATGCAAAACGAATGTTTGACTGTTAATGTTAGTGGGACTAACACATATAATGTAAGATCATCCATGAATTATTTCACAACTAGTGGGAATGAGATCTAAATTCATAAAACATATTGACCCCAAATGAATTAAATGATAGTTGTGAGATTGTCCCATTTTTATGAGATATAATTTAATGTTGTTTTAAAAAAACATTTTGTTTGAAAACATTGGATCTATAATAGTTTCTTGAGATAAATGGCTTCATTTAGAGGTATAAATAAAGCCCCATGGTTTGTCCAAGTGCTAATTTTCTTCCTTTAGCTGAATCTCCTTTTAAAGCTAAATAAGGCCCCCATCATGTATGTGTGTGTGTAGAGAGAGAGAGAGATAACGAGATATATAGATAGATAGATAGATAGATAGATAGATAGATAGATAGATAGATAGATAGATAGATAGATAGAATGAATGAATAAAAAACAAGAAATCATAGAACTAAAACAGGAATAAAGTCTTCTAGTCATAAAAGATCCTTATCCTTTGTGCCTTAGGTCGATCAAAATTATAAGTGGTAAATCACCATAATGTTATGAAAACAAGACTAAATAATATTATCAGCTGAAACCTGAGATTTAATTAATTTAAAGTAATAATAGGTAAGTAATCATTAGTATTAATGCAATTCAATCATGGTAAAAACCTACAAAAATAAAAGCATTCTCAACAAGATTGTCATCATTGACTTAAAGAACTCAAAGCAGGTAATCCTGCTATGTATCTTGTGCAATCTGTCATGATGTTCTTCTCAACTCTGCTTCGTTCTGCAGACAACACTTAAATCAGTTGATCAATAAGCAAAATGTGTGGCTTGAAAATAGCTTCTACCTAATGAACATATTGCATCACTATGAATAAAATATTGTTCCTCACTTCAGCACTTTGCATTTGGTTCTTCAAAACTGCAAGCAAAATATTGAAAAAGTTATTATTCTATCTTATAACATGAATTCATGTTGAGAAAGACAGGTTGCTGTTGGCTTTAGAAAGTGTGCAAAGAATGTTGGACCTTCAACAAGATGTATATATCTTGTGCAGGATTTTTAGGAACAAAACACTACATCACTGAGATTACCTTGATAGCCAAGCATTACTTTGCTGAAAATCCACCAACAATACATTTATATTGTTACAGACCAATTTCATCATCTCTGAAATCATGCTTTTTGCTTTTCTGCTTGTTTAATAAAAGCAATCAGTCTCCATTTAATAGATTATTTTCAATTTCAATTTGTACCATAAAATACTGTATGTTCATATATCTTGTTTACTTTAATGTGTATTTGGAAAATTAATATTAAAATTATTATTTTTTACATTTTAAATTACTTTTTTTCATTCAGTAGGTTTTACGTATTGATTTGTATATTGTCAATAAACCAGTTTGTTAACGACTTGCTCTGTTATGTTACCCCACTCAGAGGACCTCTAGTATTCTTTATATTTAGCTGCCCAGATTTTAGCTTCTTACAGATTTGCTTAATACCGGAGATCAATAGATCTATACTTTATGTATATGTGCTTGCACTTTAAACTACTGTAATGTTAGTTCAGTTCTATTGTGTGTCTTTTCATTCAATATTATCCTTTGTAGATGAATACAATTTTACTTATGAAACATCAACAATTTCTGCAATGCTGTATTTTTCCCCCAAAACTATTTAAAACAGAAAACTATAAATGCAATCAGAGAACAAGATGGGATCTGCATTGCATAGATATTGGCAGATTGATTTGGACAATTTGAAAATTCAGTCCCCAGGAGAATCAGGTCATTTACCATTTATTAAATATATGGAAGCCAATCATTAAGGTCAAACACTGTCACATGGCAATATCCTTATATAAGTATATTACAGGTCCTCTTGCACTCATAGTTTTGCCATGGTGCAAACTTGTACCATCTAGCTGTATTTACTATGAACTTTAAATGAAACCCTTTATCTCAAGAAACTACCACGATCCAATATTTTCAGACATAAAATTTTTAATGAAAGCTTTACATTTTATGTTATACAAATGGAACAATCTCATAATTTATTATTTAATCCATTTGCGGTCAATATGTTTGCATAATCTAGATCTCATCCCTACTAACCTAATATAAAATGTTCTATTGCTTTACATCAGGGTTGTCCAACCCGCGGCCCAGCACGCCTGTAAATGTGGCCCAGAAGGAGTTTTGGTTGTGGCAAGGGGGCAGCACTGTTAATGGAAAAAAAAAATCCTGCAAAAAATAGAAAAGAAAATACTTACCTTGCGGTCACGTCAGCTGGTACTCCGGCTCCCTCCCTTCTCTCCTCCTCCGTGTGGTGCACGCAGTGAATGTCGGGCGTGATGTCATCACGCCCAACATCCATTGCGGAGCGCAGCACAGAGGAGTCACCCGCGCGAGAAGAACAATCAGCAGCACAGAATTGGAGAAAAGAAGAGAAGAGGACAGGAGAACAAGCCGATTAAAAGGTAAGTAAAAGGGGGATTTTTTTTTTATTATTTCAAGGGACGCTGACTAGTGAATAAAAGTCACCTGGTCCTGGAGCATCATGGACCTTATCTCCCTGCTACATACTTCTACTTGTAAAACTAATGGGGCATTATATATTATTCTCTTTGGCCCATTATAAGTTGTTATCCCTTAACTAGCATAGTGGAGTAATTAGCAAAACAGGTCACAATTTGGGGTCACAGTGGTGTATATGTCAGGTACCGCAGGCCTGGTCAGGGCACCCTGATATACAATGCCTGGCTTAAATGCACTTTATTGATATTGCGTCAAAACAATACAAAAAGTGATTATAGTATAACAACTAGAGAGGATTTTTTGAACAGGGCGATTGAAAGGTAAGTATAGGGGGATTTGAAAAAAAAGTTATATATATATATATATATATATATATATATATATATATTTCACTTTTTTTCTCATATATATATGTTAACTATGTTACCTATGTTTTTTTGGATGATCAGCTATCGTTATTGTTAGTGTATCTTATGTGCGGCCCAAACCAACTCGTCGTCTTCCAATGTGGCCCAGGGAAGCTAAAAGGTTGGACACCCCTGCTTTACATGACACCTGCATATGATTTGACTGGTGAACATTCTGAAAATGTTTGTAAATATTATTACTTTTTTCTATGCCTTTTTGTTGTTGATGTTTCAATCAGACTCCTGAATCCTTATCTTTAATATTTGCTACCTTTTCCCACCCATATGTGCATTTTAAAACATATGTAACTGAGGTTGCTAAAAAATTAATGGGTGATTATATATTATATGTGTTAGCCCCACTAGAATTGAAAGTCAAACATTTTTTGAGCATATTTTACATTGGCAACACTTAAAGAAGACTTTCTGTTTTATGCTATCTAGCTACCTCTGGTTAGAGGTTCTATGTGTGTTGCTTTCTTCTCTTCTTCCTTTGCATTTACTTTTTTTCTTGTATATTCTAACAATTCTATTCTATTCATATCTCCAGCTATCATTAGGACTTAGTTTGAAAGTTCTTTCAGATAATCTTTCTCTCTAAAATTCTCAGTTTATCTGAAATACTGACTGTCAAATCATCTGCTACAATAGTGTTTCACTCAAGCCAGTTGTAAGACAGAGATATTATTTTTTCAATATTCTTTATGACAGCTGCAGTAATATAAGTAGCAGTTAGAGTCTACTGGATTATTAATGTCTTTGTTTTGACCTTCTTCACTAATACAGATGTGACACTTTCTAACAGTAAATCCAGAAACTCAATTTTTAAACTATTGCATTTTGATGTGAATTTAAGATTATATTAATATAAAATATTTCCAAAATGTATGCAAATCTAATTATGTGCATTGCCACACTATTATAATATGGTCAATATACCTCTTATTAATGATGAAGCTATACTGGTATTGATTATTACTATTAATTTATATTTCTGCACCCAACTGCCCATAGTCAAATTTGTATAGCAGGGGGCAAAACTCTTTCTCATATTTGTCCAACATATTTGGTGATGACATTGTTTTAGAAATGTAGACATTTAAATAGTTGTGTTTCAATATAAATATATGAAATTGACATGTAACATCTTTATATTCTCTTTATGTTTCCCTACATATCCTCTATGCATTTCAGTACTTTAATCATGTTGTATGGAAATATTTAATGATTGTACACTATCCAGTGGTAGTCTTCTGTCCACATAAAATTCTCCAAATCCATTTGCTGAAAGATTCTATTTCTGTAACATATTTCTTTAAAACTATTCCCAAGTATTAATGATGTTGTCACTGAATCTATCCCTGCTACAATATGTTCTTTTTTTTAATTTAAAGCACCAATATATAATAGAGATTGATAGAATTGACACAGCCACAGAGCGGTGATTAATAAGTAATTAATGGAATTCACCACAGCCTCCACAAAGAGGAATGAATTTGGCTTCGTAGTATCCAGGTTACGGTCCACTGAACTGGACCTTAGCATGGTGGGCGGAACCCTATATGTAGTAGAAGGCAAAGTAGAATGGTCAGACTAGGAGGAGTCAGCAGGCTGCAGGTAGCACAAAACAGAAATAGCAGGCAGGGGAATAGTCACAGAAAGTCAAGGTCATAACCAAAGTACAAAGTCAGAATACAAGTCCTAAGAAAACAGGAACAACCCAGGTCAATAATCAAGAGTCAAGTAGTAATCAGGATAACACACTCAGGAGTTCAGAACAGCACAACTGATACTCTGGCAGGAAATGACAGGTAGAGCAGGATAACATACTGCTGTGCAGTTTAACTCCTCACCTTTGTCATGTCAGTGATCACCTGATTGCATCTCAGTAAACTTGCATAAGCTGTGATTGCCATGATGTGAAGTGAAAGATAAATACTGAGTCCTGCATTTACATGCATGATTCATGACCATTAATGTATTGTATTTTTTTTGCCAATCATGTTTCAATGGATTATTTTGGGTTATCAATATTAAAGAACGGATACATTTTTTTTCCCAAGATGGGATACATTTTACTAGGTGTTTTTTTTGGGGGACAACCATGGACCATTTGAATAATTTAATTTGCTTTTTTGGGACGGGAGACAACCAAGGATCATTGGAATAAGTTTATTAGTGGGGGGGGTTTTTGGGACAAGAATGGACCATTGGAATAATTTTAATAGTTTTTTGTTTTGGGGATAACCACGGACCATATGAATAATTTTATTAGATATTTTTGTTTGGGACAACCACGAACCATTGAAATCATTTTATTAGGTATTTTTTGACAACCATGGGCCATTGGAATGATTACAGATGAAGAGGAATTTGGTTAGTATTACTAGGGTTCTTTATTTCTCCCAATAAAAATATTTTGTAAATGAGGTGTGTGGTTTATTTAAATTTTGGCTTGGTGCACTACAGGCTTGCAGTATGCTCAAACTGTAAATTGCAGTCTAGGCTTGCTGGGATGTGTAGTGCACCAAAACAAAATGGTACCTTTATTATAAAAATATATTTTATTACCCCACACCCACCACTCAGTGGTGTTGGAAGAGCCTTAGTGCTTTCAGTACAGGGCTGTGTACCCCTAGAGGTGGGGAAGGGGCAATTCAATCCCATGTGGGCCAACCTGGAGCTGATTGTCATTATGGCAGCAGTACCCCACGCTGTGGGCCTCCCTGCTATAGTGCCACCAGCCTAGTGCTGGTTCTAGTATAATTGGGGGACACCGCACTTTTTGTCCCCCTGATTTTGCTAGTACCAGCATAGGCTTGCAGCACAAAGGTTAACCTGTTTGGGGGTGGCACACTGCTTTTTAAAATGTATTTATTTATTTATTGTATTGTGCAAGTGGCTGTCGCTGGCATTACCTTTTGAATGTCCACATTGTGACTGCTGACAATCACAATGTCAACATTTTAACTATGTCGACAGAATGAATCTGCCAACAGTCTGACTGTCGACATATTGGTGTCGACAGATTCATCATCGCCATATCATACCCAAACTAGTCAGTCAAATACACACACGCACATCAGTCAGTCAGTTACACACAAATCAGTCAGTTAGTCACATATATACACATGAGTCAGTCAGTTACACACACGTTAGTGATGCAGTCTGTTACATACACATTGCTGTCTTTTATCTCTTTTTTCCCCTTCCTAGTACCCCTGCACTGTTCGCCCACGCATTTGCTACTCCATCCACTCCTCTTCTATTCTTCCTTTCCCTACTCCTTTAGTCTTTCAACATGTCTCATTATTCCCAACCAATACCCATTTTCACCCCTGCCCTCCATCCTAGATCCAGCCCACCCCCACGCATCAGCAACCCTGTCAATGTCATCCATGTCTCCCCAATTCCCACTCTCACTTTCTCCTATGCTCTCTGGAATTCCAGATCAGAACAAGCTGCCCTCTATACAGGTCTTAGGTGGTGTGTCCTAAATTAAGCAAGGAAAAAAAATAAACACTATGAAAAATTTAGCATTGATTGATGAACTTTGTTGCAATTGTTGATATTTCGCTTTTTCTGCTTCATCGTGTAGCAATAATAAGTCAAATTATATGGGAAAAATGTTAAATATAAACATAAAATGCGCTTAAAAGAGAGTAAAGTATCAATATATTCTAAAAAGTTCTCTCCCTACATATGCTCTGCTCTCCTTAAGATATTGCGTGCCACAACTGGTACAGGTCTTGAGATGCAAGTGGCATGATCAAATGAGCAGTCACATCCTAATTTACATTACAGGCAATGTCGTGACCGCTGGGTATGCATGTGTCCAGTCATGGAATACAAATAAACTTTTACTGGCATGTATGTATTCATCCAGTCATGTAACACAAATAATTTTGCAACTGGCGGATGTGCATACATCCACCAATGGAACACAAGCAAACCAGCAATGCCCCTACGTCCAAAGTGGTGTGCAAAATTCCAATGCATATAAATTGAATTCCTCCCCTAAGTGTGGCATCCTTGCCAGCTGATTGTGTTCTGTATGTATGTAATCCAGCAAGTCTTTCTGTTTGACTTTCTGTGCACAAACTTTTGCTTACCCCATTGTGTCTAGCTATTGGTAGCTTCCTTTCCTGTGCTATCACTTTCCAATAGAGTTTTCCCTATAATAAGCACATCTGATTTGTGTACACATCTGAAGGGTAACCCAGTACCAGTAAGTGCTTATAGTTTTAAAAGGAAGGGGGCCACTAGAGATAAATGGTGCACTAGCCTTCGTCACTTGTGCTTATGATGATGTGTCCAAGGGAAATGTGACAGTTCTATGACATGAATAATTTATAAAAAGCTACAAAGCAGAACAGTTTATTTATCAAACCATTTTTCTTACTTTATTGTAATTTTATTTTGTCAGGTTTGAATAAATAAGATTATAAAATAGTTTTTATCCCCAAGAAAAAGGCACAGTTTCAACTCTTCATAAAACTACCAAGAAACTTTGAAATAAGACAAGAAGCACATAAGCATTTATTTGTTGCTTAATTGCATCATTACTGATGTTAAATTGGTTTATTGATATTTGTTCTTCTAATAACTTAAAGAAGTCAAGTGGACAGCTTTCTTCTATAAACTGTCTCGTGAGATCATTGTTCTTATAAAACTACTAGAAATGGAATGCTGAGTAGGCAGGAAATTATGGTGCTATAAAAACTAACCATTTTCTATTGAGCCGGCAATGTTTTTATAGTGAAATTCTAAAACATCACTGTATTTAGTGTGCATGATGCTTTACTATTAACTTATTATACAGAGTGAGCTAACACATATTGTCTACATCTTATGTTAGTAAAAGAATAACAGAACCACTAAAATAGTGATTGAAAACTATTGTATCCAGATAGCACTAAAGAATGAATACATGTTCTATTGTTCCAATGAAGCATCTGCACTTATGTTGTCCTAATGATCACTGGCATATTTAATACATACCTTTTATAGCAGAAAATTATTAAGTGTGTATTCTACTAAAGCAAACTGTATTTGGAGAACTATGTTGAAAAATAATATAAAATAACATTCTAATTAACAAATCAATGTATAGCATCATCATAATCATCATCATTATTTATTTATATAGCGCCACTAATTCCGCAGCGCTGAACATGCTATGGGTGGCTAAGTGGTTAACACTTCTGCCTCACAGCAATGGGGTCACCAGTTCAATTCCCGACCATAGCCTTATCTGTGCGGAGTTTGTATGTTCTCCCTGTGTTTTTGTGGGTTTCCTCTGGGTGTTGCGGTTTCATAGATAGAGAGAAACTAGGGTCAATTTGATAGGAGCCAATTAACCTACCAGTATGTTTTTGGAGTGTGGGAGGAAACTGCAACACCAGGAGGAAACCCACACAAACACGGGGAGAACATACAAACTCCGCACAGATAAGGCCATGGTCGGGAATTGAACTGGTGACCCCATTGCTGTGAGGCAGAAGTTCTAACCACTTAGCCACCCATAGCATGTTCTAACAAGGACATATATTACTAAAGGGAACCTAAATAGTAAAGATGCTATTGAAACATGATGCAAAAACCAATTTCTGGCACAAGTAATATTTTAAAATGTAGAAATTGACACAGCCACATGCGTTTTGTGATGAGTCTGATGCCTTTCTCAGGGCAAGTGTTAAAACAAGAGATGTCAAACAAGTATTCATTTAAAAAGAGTGCCATAAATTCCTATTGGTTCCCCAAATATCAGTCATAAATGCAAACTCCAACCAAAATGTACATTATATCATTCTTTCCCAGGTGTTAATTTCCCAGTTAGAAGCTCACTTGGGAGGAATATTAGCAACAAGTTGGATTGGAGGAACACAGCACCCCTAGTAAGTAATACAGTTTATTTTATCTTAAGATTTTGAACTACACCATCAAGTATATCTTACATTTAGGATGGACCTATGCAGGGTTTCTATGATACAGAAACATATATAAACATTTAAGCACTTATTTAAATCAAAGTGTTGCCCTTGGGACTAGCCATGCAAAATGATCAGAATTTTACAATACAGTAGCAGAACTTTTTAAAAGTTAACATTGCATCAGAAAAAGGCACAATGTACATACATACAGATGAAGCACAATTTCTGAGCCAAATCTACCTGTCAAGCTCCTATCACTCATCAAACCCTACCTGGACACACTTCAATAGTACTTATATGTAGGTGAGGTTAGTACAGCACAGTCAAAGATGCTCCCTCTTCTTCGGTTGCATTTGTATAAGCATGTAAACCCATGTATTTAGCAAATGAAAAATAAAATATTTATCACTTAAAATAAAGGCTCCTTCCTGTCCGGAGTTATTTGTATCATGAATGAGGGTGAAACAAGTAGCAGATTGAGAGAAAGATGGAAAAGTCTAAATTAATTATGAAGCGAGACAGACATGATAGAAAGGACATGCATACTGTAGTTATTGTAGTAATGATTCCAATTGTGCAAAACATATGTTGTGTATTATTAACTTCCAAACTTGTGATCACACACATAAGATGAGCAGATGGACTATGTAAAGGTCTTGTACCACCCTGCTGTTTACATGTAATACATATGTTGCCTGTTAAAAATAAAATATGTTAGGCAACCTGTCTAGGAATGTCTCAAATGAAATAACAGGAAAACAGGGTGTTTGAACAGTACCACAACATTTTTTCTTAAGGATATTTTTATCATCAACTGTATGACTAATTCTCCAAATATCTTCTTATTATGACAGGCGTGAACCTGGAGGGTAGAGAGCTGATAAAAAGGGGATTAGATACCGGTGAGGTGGATCGATCAAAAAAGTAGGGCTAAAGAGAGCAAGATAGACAGACTAAAGGTCTAAAAACAGGTAATAAGATTGCTCTGAGTGAGGGACACATTTTACGAGTGACCAATGCCAGTGAACCTCCGGGGAAGCCCAGAGAAGATCTGTTATTTTGGGCATTTAAATGTTAGTCCTTGACCAGAGTATTTTGGGCATTTAAATGTTAGTCCTTGACCAGAGAGAGATTTCTGGGTGAATTGTGGTTGAGCAGAGAGGGCAACAAACAAGAGGAGGTCTCGTCCGTGCCAATTCCTGTTTAGTCCTGACCAGGGCCTTGTCTTCAGAGTGACAGATAAATGTGCTCATAGTCAACACACTTCAATAACAGACACTGAAATAGATCCATTCAGTTTCTAAGTTACTTAATTGCTACATTGCTCTTTATCTTCATACAAGGACATGGTCAACTTCAGCCTATTAGTGTTTCTCTTCTGGAGGACTGTTAAAGCTATTCATTGACAGTACTGTATTGCTGCTAAATTCATGTAACCCGGGATATCAACCAAGTGCACCAACGGTATCCAATTATCTTCACTGTTGCAGAATTGTTTGTATTATTAGCCAGTGTGAGAGATGTTTATAATGTGATTATAAGTGTGGTGCAGACTGCAATTCCATGCTCTAATAACATTGTGTCAGCCCTACCCATTATTCAGGTGAGACTCTATAATTGTCTTTGAGGGGCTGTAGTTTAATCTATCAGCTTTTGATGTTGGGTGTATTAATCTTTATAATAATATTATATATGCAAATAATTAGACCTGCGGCAGTTCTTTTCATTACAGAAAAAAGAAAGATCCTAATCCACCCATGTGTCTTTATTAAAATGCAAACAAGCATTTGTCTATTATAGTGTAGAATATTTTATTAACAAGCAGTAGCGATACTGTGGCCAAATCCCCCTTACCTCCAACATGGTCAAGATGATTGCTGCAGCATCAAATGGGTTAATACAGGATGTTGCTGTGCTGAATGGGTTAAACCTCAGCACTAAGTGATTAAAGATGTATTAAAGGGTATAAATATCAATTTAAATGTAAATATTTAATGCTATGGCAATGGCTAAAAACCGGCATGCAGCGCCAGAGAGGGCTAAGTCCTGGTGCTGAGCACTGGGATTGTAAATGTGTTTATTTTCATATTGTTCATGTATTGATTTATAAGGTAAATATGTCACGTTGGAGGAAGCTTATTTGTGTACGCAAGGAAGAAATGAACACCCATGCAAATTAAATCTTTAAGTCTGAATGCAAAACAAGTGGTTGTTACTGTTCTATCCTATGTAGTTTTTCATCTTGTGTTTTAGAACCTGTATGAATAATGGAATAGCAACTTATTTGGAAAATCACAAATTGATGTAAAATTTGTTAAATTTAAAACTGAGTTATATTTAAGTCTAGAGAATATTACATCCTGAGGGTAAACATCGGATGCAATATCGCAGACTTTGTGGTATCAGCTAGGGTCAGGAGCTTGGGCTACTCCCTGCAAGCATGTGGAGATCACTAATCCTACTAACTATTGCGTAACTGTCCTTATAATGACTTTTTGAGCTTATAAATATCACTTCTTCAAGATCCTGCTTTGACGCCTACTTACCTGCTGTAATTCCTGTGGCCTACAGATTAGACCACTCTAATCAGTTATCCGGCTGTTCTCAGGCTGGGACCCAGAGTCTAATAACAACATTGTGCCTGCTACCCTGCAACTTTGGCCAGTGTGATAGCACTGCAGGAACCATCCACTGCAACCCTGATCTAGATGAAGAGGTACCAGGGTTACCAGTCCAGATGCCCAGCAAGGGGGTACACTAGCAGCAAGAGTTACCCAGAAGGAAGCCGTTCTAGGTGCCAGTGAAGGATCCTAGTGATGGTAGAAGAGCCCCTCCTACTGTATTTAGAGGGGTGCAATTAAGATAAAGAAACGGGATGGTGGCAAGTTAAGCCCAGCCGACCCCCAGCAAAATGACAGGGTGGCATAGGAGGTCCATCCTGTCACAGATACATTGTCTATTTTCTGAGAATCTTCATATTTATAACTTAATTGTAAACTAACTTTATGTTAAGTTGTATTGATATCAAGCAAGTTTGACTATTTGGTAAGTATGTGTAGAAATCCTTTGGGTAAAATAGCTCAGTATAATACCATGTACCCACTAGCATTGCTTTTTTAATGTTAGAAAAAGGTGAAAGCACATGTGACATGCCAGCACTTTAGACATTCGCTTGCTACCAACATTTAGTTAGCATTTGAAGCTCACTTGGAGATCAATTGAGGCTTTCACAATGGGCCTGATGCATTAGGGAAAGTAAAGCAAAAAAATGAGCAACTTTTCAACTTGGCAAGTATTTGTGTGCTACATGAAAAAATAACCATAATCTAATTTGCACTCCTTGCATTGTAACATAGTTTGTACAGGAGAAAATGTACTCCTTTTTTGCCTTTTTTTCTTTAAAGAATCAGGCCCAATGTGTTCTAAAAACTGGAACCAAACAGAATGCTGATGCAACACTACCAAAGGCAATGTCGTTTATGCCTCTACCGTACCAGCTGTAGTAGGTATGGTAAAGGCATCGGGCCTTATTCATAAAGGCACGCAAAGCAAAACAAAAAGGAGCAAATTTGCACCTAGACAAATCATGTTACAATGCAAGGGGTGCAGATTAGTTTACTATGCTCAGGGCTGCCAAGAGGAATTCAGGGCCCGGGTACAACAAACTCATGGGGCCCCCCCATAGTTGAGTAAGCCCTAAAAAATTTTTGCGCCGCCTGACGGCGGCGCAAAAAACACGACGCGGGTTTGGTCATACATTCAGGGGCGTGTCAATGCGCCATTGGGGCGTGGCTAGCCTAACGACGGTGCAAAAATTTTCGGGAATGTGGTCATACATTTGGGGCCGTGGCAATGCACCGTTGGGCGCATAGCTAGCACATCAAAATCACTAGGTCCTGAATTCACCACAGCGTCACATATGTCCAAGCACTCCTGACTTTTAAGACATCCAGCACCACAGTGTAGTATACAAAGAATGCAGTGTGTACACAAACAGTTCAGTCTTGGCCTGCGCCCACTGGGCTCACCAAACATTGGCATTGTCCCTACTAGAATCACAACATTTCACACACTATGCTGCTCTGTCCTACCTGTTCTTCTCACTTTCTCCACCCGAGGCTGCTGGTTTCTTTAGTTGTGGCTTGCCTGGATCTTGGAATGTAGAAGGACCTATTTGGGAAAAAAATGGCTACATTTAGAAAATTTCAGTCAGACGCAGCGTTAAATCAATAGCACCCACGATTAATAATTAGGCCTTCCTCCAGCCCCAACATTAAAATAATAGAATTCACATGTAATAAATAAACCTATTTCCCGTCATGCAAACAGCCTAGCAATACCTATTTCCCGCAACCATCACTGCCATTAAATAATTCATAGTCACATTTAATAAATAGACCTCATCCTCCCCAAACTCACCTCCACATTCAATAGGCCCCAAATCACCCCATCTTAAATTAATAATCCCCACTATTAAATTGCCTCACCATCACCCTACAAACAAAATAGCGCCCATTAATTAGCCACCACCTACCGCACACACACTACATTGCAACAAGCCCCATCACAACTACACTGCGCCCTCCATGCTGCTTTCCCCCCTTTTTATTCACTCTGTGCCTCTTTGCCCCTTTTTTTTATAACTCTGTGCCTCTCTGCCGCTGTTTTCCTCCTCTGTGCCTCTCTGCCCCTGTTTTCCTCCTCTGTGCCTCTCTGCCCCTCTTTTCCTCCTCTGTGCCTCTCTGCCCCTCTTTTCCTCCTCTGTGCCTCTCTGCCCCTCTTTTCCTCCTCTGTGCCTCTCTGCCCCTCTTTTCCTCCTCTGTGCCTCTCTTTTCCTCCTCTGTGCCCCTCTTTTCCTCCTCTGTGCCCCTCTTTTCCTCCTCTGTGCCCCTCTTTTCCTCCTCTGTGCCCCTCTTTTCCTCCTCTGTGCCTCTCTTTTCCTCCTCTGTGCCTCTCTTTTCCTCCTCTGTGCCTCTCTTTTCCTCCTCTGTGCCTCTCTTTTCCTCCTCTGTGCCCCCTTTTCCTCCTCTGTGCCTCTCTTTTCCTCCTCTGTGCCCCTCTTTTCCTCCTCTGTGCCCCTCTTTTCCTCCTCTGTGCCTCTCTTTTCCTCCTCTGTGCCCCTCTTTTCCTCCTCTGTGCCTCTCTTTTCCTCCTCTGTGCCTCTCTTTTCCTCCCCTGTGCCTCTCTTTTCCTCCTCTGTGCCTCTCTTTTCCTCCTCTGTGCCTCTCTTTTCCTCCTCTGTGCCCCCTTTTCCTCCTCTGTGCCTCTCTTTTCCTCCTCTGAGCCCCTCTTTTCCTCCTCTGTGCCCCTCTTTTCCTCCTCTGTGCCTCTCTTTTCCTCCTCTGTGCCCCTCTTTTCCTCCTCTGTGCCTCTCTATTCCTCCTCTGTGCCTCTCTTTTCCTCCCCTGTGCCTCTCTTTTCCTCCTCTGTGCCTCTCTTTTCCTCCTCTGTGCCCCTCTTTTCCTCCTCTGTGCCCCTCTTTTCCTCCTCTGTGCCTCTCTTTTCCTCCTCTGTGCCCCTCTTTTCCTCCTCTGTGCCCCTCTTTTCCTCCTCTGTGCCTCTCTTTTCCTCCTCTGTGCCCCTCTTTTCCTCCTCTGTGCCTCTCTTTTCCTCCTCTGTGCCTCTCTTTTCCTCCCCTGTGCCTCTCTTTTCCTCCTCTGTGCCTCTCTTTTCCTCCTCTGTGCCTCTCTTTTCCTCCCCTGTGCCTCTCTTTTCCTCCTCTGTGCCTCTCTTTTCCTCCTCTGTGCCTCTCTTTTCCTCCTCTGTCCCTCTCTTTTCCTCCTCTGTGCCTCTCAGTTTCTTTCCTTACCTTTTGTCAGCTTCTTTCTTTTCTTCTCTTCTCTTCTGTCTTCTCTTCTTTCTTCTTCTTTGGTCTTGTCAGGCTGCGGCGCTCCTCACTGACTGACTGCCGGGCGTGACTTGATGACGTCACGCCCGACAGTCAGTGTGAATGGAGAAGACAGGAGAGGAGGGACGCGGCGCCGCGGTCACGTGAGTATTGATTTTTTTTTTTTTTTATTTCTTATAGCTCCCCCCACCAACGCCCCCCCCCCCCTCCCCCTACCCCGCGGGAATTTTTTTTTTAAAAAAATAAAAATACGCAAAATACAAAAAAATAAAATAAAAAAAAAAAATGACAAAAAATAGCAGCAAGGGCCCGGCCCGGGCCCCCTGGCATGGCCGGGCCCGGGTAAAATGTACCCGCTCCCCCCCCCTCTCGGCGGCCCTGACTATGCTGCATGTAATGAAAAAACGGGCTGCTTGTTCATGTAGCACACAAATACTTGATAGCTTTATTTTGAACCTGAAATTTAAAGTTGATGTGCTACATGCCCTACCCAAACTCTAAATCTGTCCAAACATTTTAAATTTACCATCCCCTCCAATGCAACATGGTTTTGCCAAGGTAAAAATGTACTCATTTTTTTATTGTTTTGCTTGCCTTAATGAATCAGACCCATCATGTTTACATTTGTTTTACTAGCGTTAAAAATTAATCTAATACATTTTTGGTAATAAATCAGTAGATGCAAAAGAGTCTGGAGGATCTCAAGAGCTATAACAAGCCAAAAAGTGTTATAGGTTAAACTAAAACAATATATTTTTATTTTTTATTTATGAAATTCCAAAACTTTACTCACTGGTATACATTGAGAGGATTGTGATATTTGCCCTTCACTTTTTTCTTTAAAGATCTCCAAAATTTTGCTGACCCCATATTCAAGAATTTCTTACCCGAACATGACACACCAATGTACAAGCTCAAAATTTTGTATAATTACTTCTCTCACTTCTGATAGGCAACCCACACATTTAGGCTCCAGTTTTTTATTATTCCAACATAGGTTGTATAACTTTTTAGCTTTGTGTTAATCTATATGATTCCGATCTCATAAAATTTACTGTGGTTTCTTGGTACAAAAATATTTTAATAAAAAACATCCTTTACATTTGTTCATATCGTAAAAAGAAGAGCATGTGAAAATTAATTTAGTGTACTTAATAACACAAGAGAAGCTAGTTTTAAAAAAAAATAAATAAATAATGTTACACAGTTCCCATGCCAGAAAGTCACATTTAAAATAATGAAAGACAAGCAGAAATAATTATGATAAAACACCAGTTACATTCAGTGGTTAGCTGAGCAAACAATAATTCTGCTCCACAAACTTTGATGAGTATTATTTCACTCTAGATGTCTCTGACTAAATTAATACATGCCAGAGTACACCTAGAACTGTAAATGAAGATTAATCGAGTTTGGTCTTTAGTTTTCTTTGTGAAATAAAAGAAAGCTGCAGAGTTCTGATTAAATATGTTAACTGCAAGACTCCCATTACATTGAATAGTGATGAAAGAGCCAGGGGTCTATAGATCACGAACAGTAAAGAGTTCAGACTGTATTAATGCACAGCAAATAGAGTAGCATTTACAGCTCTCTGCTCTAGTAACACATTATTTTGTGGTTATAAAAATGTGAATTGGATGTGTTATTATAACGTATTATGTGTCATTAGGGCTTGAGAGAATTTATGTAATACTGTAAGAAATCTCAGGGAGTAGAACTTACAGCAAGAGTTAACAATTAAATGACTATACAAATTGTCAGCATCGGTATAGGAATAAATGAAATTTCTAGAATAACAGATACAGTTTAAGGCAGAGCTAACTCTTAACTGGGCTACTATAGCTTAGGTTCCCTTCTTCTGAAGACAGTTACAAACTTATGTAATCACCAGACCCAGCATTGGGGGAGGAGAGGGTGCCAGGAGTTGGTTAACAAGGTGCAAAGTGTCACTGGCAATAGGTGGCAGTATAACACAGCTTTGGGTGTCAGAGTGACAGTAAGAGAAGGAGATACGTGGGAGCAGGGGTGGATTGGGGATTTGCCTTACCGAGAAAATTCCCAGTAGGCAGGTGGCCTAATGAGGCTGGTCAGAGCCGCCTCATGTATCACTTTCTTTATTATTATTATTATTTTTTTTCTTATTATATTTTTTAGCTTTTTCCACCCACCGCATTGGGAGGGGGGGGGCTGGTGGCCCGCAGATGGTGTGGGTTCCTGGGGTGGGGCCGAAGATCAAAGGAATTGGTGGCCAGTGGACAGCAACAAGCAGCCATTCGTGAGACTGCCTGTTGCTTAATGGCCTGAGGCTGTACGCTTAGACAGGAAGTTTTCAGTTCACTTCCTGTCTGTCTGATCTGAGGAGCGGGGAGCAGTGTTACAGAAAAGCACCTAAATGTAAGTGAGGGGTCTGCACATTCAAAACTATAGGGAGGGTGGCTGTACAAACAAAACTATAGGGAGGGGCCTGCACATAAAAAAATATAGGGATGGGGCTGCACATATAAAACTATATGGAGGGGGGCTGCATATACAAAGCTATAGGGAGGGGGCTACATATACAAAACTATAGGATGGGGGTTGCATATACAAAACTATAGGATGGGGGTTGCATATACAAAACTATAGGGAAGGGGGCTGCATATACAAACTACAGGGAGGGGGCTGCTATAATGTGTGAAGGAAAGGAAGGGAGGGGGACTGCTTTAATATGTGAGGAAGGGGTGTATGCTGCTATAATGTGTGAGGAAAAGGGGTTATGTTGCTATTATGTGTGAAGGAATGGGGGGTCTTAATATACTGTGTTATATGAAGGAAGGGAGAGGGACTGTCTTAATAGTACATGAGTGGGAGATATTAATTTAATGGTGGAGTTTAGGTGGGGGCTAATTGTTTATTGTGTGCTATTTTATTTGTAGTGTGATGGTGGGGCAATTTATTTTGTTGGTGGGGCTATTTAATTTAATACTGGGGCCTATTAAATTAAGATGGGGTGACGGGACCGTTAATTTAATGCTAGGGTGGTTTGGGGCTATTAATTAAATGTGGGGCTGAGTTTGTGGAGGAGGGCTATTTATTAAAGGTACATATTAATTATTTAATGCCAGGGATGATTGTGGGAAATGATTATATTAAATGTAAATGCTATTACTTTATTGCTGGGGCTGTTTGGAGGGAGGGAATTAGGTTTACTTATTAAATGGGAATACTACTAATTTAATGTTGCGGTTGGATGGAGGTAAATAGGTCTATTTATTAAATGTGTATAATATTAATTTAATGTCAGGGGTGGTTGAACGGAAATATATATATTTATCAAATGTGAGTACTGTTATTTAAAATCGGGGTTGGAGGGAGGCCCTATTATTAAATATTGGTGCTATTGATTTAATGCCAGTGATGGTTGAAGTTTTCTAAATTCCATGTATCCATTTTTTTCAAAATAGTGCCTCCAACATTCCAGGATCCAGATAAGAAGCAACTGACCTAAAGAAACCATCAGTCACAGGTGGTGGAAATTACAAGAACAGGTAGGAGAGAGCAAGACGGTCTGTCAACTGTCCTGGATCTGGTGGATCCCAAATTTGGGTGACTGTCTCGCTTTGACAGGATTTGGTCCCACTGCAATGACAATTGGAAGGTATGTCCTACTTCACCATGTACTGCTCATGAAGGCAGGGCTGTGTGCACCTAACAGTAATGCACACAGTTGTGTCTGTTTATTTGTCTAAAATGTATCTAAAATGATAATGGCCCTGTTTTACGTGCCCCAGGCCCATCAGAGCCTTATTCCTGTTCTGGTGATAGCTTAGTGGTTCTTCCATTTATTCCATTGCCTGCCTTCTACCTTGCACTGGTCTCATTCTCAGATCAAATTGTTGAACATATGGCCAGTCCCCATTACACTGACAATACCATTAATCCTGCCTCCTTTGCCGTTAGTATATCAACAGCAAACCCTTGGAAGAGCTCTCCCCTTCACTTATGCCATTGTCTACCAACCCTCCCTGCACTGTTATTAATTCAAACAACCACCAATCACTGGGCACATTTATGGCTCATACACAATTGTTACAAAAGAAGTGTTTTCTTGAAGATGCATTTTTTTGAAACACACAGTACACATTTTTATACATTAAAGAGAGAGGTTTGACTGGTATTTTGCATCTCATGACATCAGGGGAATATGCAACAGTGCCGTGAGATGCCCATATGCTGCTCTGGCAGACTGATTAACTTGTGTCAACATGTTTCATAGTTAAACTTATTAAACAAAGTCAGATACGTTTCTATGAAGGGAGTATTGGAAGGATGTGCTAGTAGGCAACTAATTGAGTAAGAGCAGAGAGGCATAAATCAATTGCAGATCATGCAAGGATTCATGTATTTAACACAGGACGGGCATAGTTTTCCCTCCATTGCTTTAGAAATGACCCACTGTGTATTAAATTATCACATCTAGGTTTTCCTAAATGTTACTACAGCCAAATTCCAGTAGTTCTAAATCTCGCCTACTTTTGTGTTGGCCCCACCTACAGTTGATTTGGTCCCGCCCACATGAGGCCACTTCAAGATTTTTTCCAGGGCCAATTTTAGATCCCAATCTGTCCCTGTGTGGGAAAGTGGCAGAGAAGGAGGTAGGAAAGACCACAGTCAGGTCAGCAGCCATACCCTGAGGAGCAATTACCCAGAAACAAGTGTCTGCAAGACTGGTAATCCTACAAATGAGAGACAAATACACAACAAGTGTGCCTGTTGCATGCTTAAGAGCTCTTAAGCCGACTTAGAGGAGCAGAGTGCCTGCACTTGGCTACTGGAGCTGCTGTGGAAGACAGAGAAAACTGTCAGGGTGAGTACTGCAAATGTGAGAGTCATACAACCAGGAAGGACAGGAGTCAGAGTAACCAGTCTCACAGAGCAAGCTGCCATACTAACAGATAGAGCTTCCACAATTACATTCAAGGTCGCAAGTCTGATGAAGAGGACGAGCAAATTGTCAGGCAGGGCTGCAAGATTATTTAAGTTAGCTGCAAAATTGTCGGGGAGTGCCAAACTCATAGGTAAGTTTTTCATAGTCACAGAATAGCCTGCCAAGGGTATGTTATTTCTGTGTGTTGAACCTCTAATTGCCCCATACATTGATTATGCTGTCTGCCACTACAGGAACTTTTCTTGCATTGAGCTAATACAGTAACTACAACCCCTATTATCATTGTTTTCTACATATTGCAAGATATTATCTTTAAAGAGGTATTCCTTGAGGCTTTGCTACTTAACATAGGTTAACACGGATTGTGACAATGCTGTTACTCAATTGCTTGAGATTGGAGCACCTTTATATGTACATTTACCAATTTATGTTATGAATGTCCTCTAACTTTACTTCTATTTATTTTTTTGCTTCAGGGTGCAAATCCTCAGGTGACTACAGAATGTAAATCCTATAAAGTACAAAAGCCCTAAAGTAACGTGATATGATTATAGAACCTCATTTTATTTTTCAGAACTGGGTGCATTACCACACCTAAAGAATGTTCTAGTTTTATATTCATATTATTTTCTTATTGCTGTTTTTGAAAGACAGCAATAAGAATAAGAAAATAATATGAATGTAGTACTAGAACACTTTTTAGGTGTGGTAACATTGTTTTACTACATTGTGTATGATCTTGTCAATTGTATTACATTAATATCTTATCTAATATCATTTTAGATTGATATTGTGTTGTGTCACTCAACTTATATTCTTCTTCAAGTGCTTATATTTGTACACTTGCCATTTTTCACTTTATGTTTACATCACTCTTCATCTTTTTCCATTGTTGTCATTCAGAGAATAAACCATTTACCACCACAATCCACTAATTTCAGGTGTTAGACCATAGGTTACCAGGTCTTTATCCTAATAACATGCAAAATGGCTTATCCTTTTTACCTGTGAATGTGTTCCTGCAAGTATTCTTTAGGGAGTCATGTAGGGTTTTCCCACAGTCAACCCCTGGTGGACCTTACAAGGACCCACAATCAGAAGAGAGAAACTGACTCAGTTGGATGCACTGTGCTGAGAAGAAAACCCAGAAAAGGTGACACAGATCTAACACTCCTCTCCCTCCCAGCGGTGCAGGGGCTACATTTACATACCTACTGACATTACAAAAATATGGGGAAAATCACCATCTTTGATCTGCTTACATTGTGATTGCCGACGATGAAAATGTTAACAGTCACGATCCCGCCATTAAAACTGCAATGCCAGTGGGTCTAGTGCTATACAGCCGCTGGACCTGCCAGCAGTAAACAGTGATAAAAATAGCAAAATAAATTTAACAAATAGTGTGCTCCACTCCCCAGTCATATTAACCATAGTGATGCCAGCCTAGTGCTGGTTGGAGGAAAGTCCCCCCTGCTTTCCTCCGACCAGCACTAGGGTGCCAACCGCATGGACCAACAGCGTGGAGTACCAACGATTCTGCTCCAACCAGTCCTAGGTTTAGCCAGCCGGGTTGGTGGCACTGTAGAAGGAGAACCCGCAGCAGGCGGTCCCCCTGTTGATGCCAACCAGTCCCAGGTTGGTCAACACGGGACTGGATTCCCAAGCTGGAGTCCGCAAAAAGAAATTCGGACCCCCTCCCTAGTGCTGTCACTAGGGATCTTCCCACATCCCTGGGCGGTGGGTGGGGGTAATAGATCAGGGAAAAAAAGGAATGAAACACTATTTTTCATTTGTGAACTACAGGTTCCAGTAAACCCGGGTTGCCATGAACAGTCTGGGCATGCTGGTTCTTGTAGTACTACAATCTCTAGCATACCCATGGCTGCCAGGGCATGTTGGCATTTGGGAAACCACAAGTGTCAGCATGCCCTGACACCAAGGGACCACTATGTCCTGTAGTACTTGTCAAAGTTATTTTTGGATGAAGCCAATATATTAGCATGAAATATATATTACATTGTTTTATATTATTTTAGTTTTATCATTTTTTGATGTTGAATTTTTAATGCCAATTTTATTTATTCGTGCAAGCTTTGAGATGAGGACAGGAATGTGAGCAGCAGTAAAAGAGGTATAGATTTGAAGAACAGATGTTCCTAATCAATAGTGGACAAAGACATTCCAAGTTTCTAAAAAAACATCTCATTTCATCCTTAGGAAACTGAAGCACCAAGAAGCGGCCATATTCTATCTCTATCTCAGCCAATTGTAGTATGGCATTTGAACTGTAACACAGCCTACTGTTCAGTGTTTATAAAAAAAAAACCTGTTTCATTTGAGGTAGAATTTCAGGATTTAAATTTTAAAGTGATATTATCACAGTGCAAGCTTGTATTTTGTAAATAAACAATTCTGCTGTTTTCTTAAAGTTCGTTTGCTGTAGAAATTCAATTATTACTTTAATATGTGCCAATGCAAAATGTAAGGAAAAGACACCCCTCATTCAAATCATCAAATTTTATTAAAAAATAAAGAAAAAAACATTCATACTTACCAACTCTGTTCTTCATTCTTCTGTACGATCCAGTCTTGTAAGCTTTTAATCCAATTTGAGTTGTGAAAAAAAAATGCGGCCAAAAAATATTATTAATATATGAAATTCTAATAGCTACCCCACACCGTTTTAATGCTATCATTGTGACTGAATTTTCACTGTCGGCAATCACAATGTCGGCATTTTATCTGTGTCAGGGAAATTTATATACCTGCATTTAACCTGATGGTAATTTCATCTAGGTCATATTTCCATCAGTATGTCTACCGTCGGAAATATGACTACCAGTTTAAAGTATTGTACAACATCCTATTTATTTAATCTCTATCTTAAACATTTTTTCTCTAGCCCTAGGCATAAACAGATAATTAATTAGGCCACTGTTGGGGAATTTACCAAATTATTATTCACTATTCTATTGGATTCTTTAGGGTGTGTAAAATAATTGTATAAATACTATGGTGCATGTGTGGGTATATATATCATATATTTATATATATATATATATATATATATATATATATATATTAGAAAGTGAGAACGACATCCACTTGCCAGTCATGTATACTAACAAAGGGGTGCACTTTCCATGTAGTAAAATAACTACCTTTATTGATTACAACTACATTAAACACTGACGTTTTTGGTCTACGTGGAACCTTTGTCCTTTAACCTTGACTGAAACATCAATGTTTTAGTTGTTATATAATCAATAATCAACAATCAATGTTGTTTATTACAACAAGGGAGGGATTTATTAAGGAAAGTAAAGCAAAAAAATTAGTAACTTTTCACCTTGGCAAAAACCATGTTGCATTGGAGGGCAGGTAAATTTAAAATGTGATGGCAGATTTACAGTTGGGGTAAGGCATGTCCTAGAACAACTTTAAATTTCAGAGTACAAATAAAACCATGAAGTGTCTGTGTGCTACATGAAAAATCAGCCAGTATTTATCTTATAATACCAATAAACTAATTTGCACCTCTTGCATTCTTACATGGTTAGAATTTTGTCCAGGAGAAAACTTACAATTTTCTTTGAGATAGATATATATATATATATATATATATATATATATATATATATATATATATTTTCTTATGTCGGTTGTGATGTGTAGACTTATAATAAGCACAACTGCATGTTTAGAAATAGTATATGTGATATGTGGTGAAAAGATAGAATATATGTAAATCTGCATGAAAGAAGAATGTTATTTTAAATGGTATGTTAGATATTAAAGATATGTTATATTAAATGGTATGATCATTAGTTTACTGCAGGGCAGATACAATTGTTAGCAAACTGAGTGGTAGAAATGTAGGCTGTTGATAAATGTGGAATGCTACTAGAGAAGTGGCAGGTGGTTTAATTTTGCCTGCAACTATTAAGGAATTTACTGTCAATCCAATTTACTGTCAATGCAATTAATTTATTACAGGACCAAATTAAATTCTATCTCAACCTTTTTCCTACTTGACACATTGGGCCTGATTCAACAAGGCACGTATCTGCTGATTTTGAACGTATCATACGCAAAATCACTCTGAGCATGCCCAGGATCAGCAGAATTGTCTGTGAACACAGTGCTGTTCCGTGTGTCTGCGAGCGCAAAAGACACTTACTTTAACCTAAGATTTTGGGGAATTAACTGAACGGGGAAGGGGGTTTTGCTGTATTGAATTATTCAAGTAAGGGCATGTCCGAATCAAACTCTGAGCATCTGAAAGTTACCTGTTTTTGTACTGTATCTCTTGCTCCAGCTAAAGGACTAGTCTAAGTCCCAACCAGTATTGATGACAGTCTTGTATGCATGCTATAACATGCATTTGCAATCACAAGCAACTGTAAAAATGTATTTTATGCTCAGTAGACATTAACAAAATTCTAACAAATGTATTTCATGGGTGAAAAATCACAAAAATCACTTTGTTTAAACATTAATGCCTTTAATATCATCAGGGAACAAGAATATAAGATTTTTCTTTCTTTCCTATGAGTTCTTTTGCAAATTTATAATCCACATAGGTATTGTACGCATCCTACTGCATCTGGTATAGTAAAGCACAGCAGACCTGCCACCGATTTCAAAAGCACACGCATCTTGAGATCTGTGCCTTGTTGAATTTGGGTGGATGTAAAGCCTAAATATGTGCATATAGTCAGGCCCTTTCAGAGGCTCCTCACCCGCTCTTTCTTAAAAAATAAAAAATGCATTTAAAATGTATTTTAAATTGATTTTTATGCTTAACTTTATTAAAATTTACAAATAAAATACACTATGCATATACTGATATACTGAATTATTGGAGATTTGAAATTAGAAGTGCTTTTTTACCTGTTTCTTCCTGCAAAATTTGGAAAAATACATCTTTCAAAGATAATATTGAGCATGGCCAGTTCATTCAATTGCTTTTGCCCCATACTTGAGCGATGATAGTTTCTCACGTTCTTCAGCACACTAAAGCAATAAATGCTCGCAAACAGAGGAAAATGCGCAAAACAATTGAGATGATGGGATAACAGCCCAGAAAGTCTTAGTTCTAGGATTTCTGTAAGTTCCTTTCTATAAATTCGCTTCAGGAAAATTAGTTTGTCACTGAAATCTTGGGTAATATCTTTCTTGTATTGTTCCTGAAAGTTTTCAGCTGCAGAAAAAAGGTCTTCATTACTCATTTTGTTGAACTCCCAAAGAAACTTAAACAAGTCACAAATTGCTTCCAATGAAGTACATTGACGATGAAAACCAGACAGAATGGAGTCTATGACTACATAGAAAATGTTGACTCAACAGTGCTTTTTGGCATCTAATTCAGTAGGTTAGTGACGACTGTTGGAATCTCAATGTTTTTAGCAATAATATTGCACTCTGATAATTTCAACCAGCTTATTGCGCATCTATTGAATATTGTCATGGAGCCTAGGGTTCTCGATTCCTAATCTGCCAAATTTGAGGAAACTCTACCAGAGGCGAAGAGTCGAACATAGCGGCTGGCCTTCTCCAGGGACCCTGGCAAGAAGGTGTGGGTTTAGTGGCTTCCACTATACAGGTTGCGGCCCTCTAGAGAGTACTTGGCAGGATTAGTAGGGAATAGTCAGAGGTAGGAGAGAACCAGGCGAAGATGACAGGATCTGCAGACGGCTAGGAGTACCACCCGGACAGCATGCGGAGTACTGTTTATTACCATTGATAAGGTGGAGATGAAAATGATTTTGCAGCTGCAGGGTATTATCACTGGGATGGTGGAGAGTAAAGAACTGTGGCTGCAGAGTATTACCACTAGAGAGCGATGAATTGCGGCTGTAGAGTATACCACTGAAGAGCGATGAACTGCGGCTGTAAAGTACAGGTGTAGACCTAAAAGAACAGGCACTGGTTAGAGGGAGGAGGTGCTTAAAATAATAGGTGAGCAGGGGAGTACCATTAGAAAGTTAGGGAAAAATTCAAAGGAGAAATTGGTCTGCGCATGCTCAGAACCACAGCACAGATGGTGCCCGGCCAGAGCAGAGAGAGGACACCGGCGGTCAGGTAAGTGAACCGGGTCTCGGTTTAGTAGAACCAAAGACCTGGCATATGACAAATATCTTTGATAAGACACTTGATGTAGTCCAGCTCAGCGTCCTATGTAGCATTGAGTGCTTTAATAAGGAGGGTGGTTTGATCGATCATTGTAAGTAGCTTGATCCACAAAGATGACATTAGAACAAATTCATATTTCCACAAGTACTTAATGGACTGAATTTCTGATCGAGTTTGTGCAGTGAGATTGTGAATTTCAATATTTGATAAAGCTGTTCCTAAAGATGTGCAACTGGTTTACCAGAATCTATGCATGCAGGCTATATTATGAAGTGAAGCAGGCAGATGCTTTTTCAGAATTTCCTTTGCGGAGAGGAACTGAAGATATTGTACATTTGTTGCACAGTTCCAAAGTAAATAATTGCCTCCTTATAGTATTCAGCGCAGTCAACTCCTACAAGGTTTAGTGTGTGGTTTCCACAGCTGCAGAAAATACAGTATGAGTTTTGCTTAAGCAGAATTGCTTGTACTCCATTGTTTTTCCCAGTCATGTTAGATCCATTGTCATAGGCTTGGCCAATGCATGACTGAAAATACAACTTTAATCCTACCAGATTTTCCAAAACTCGATCAGCAATTTCTTTTCAATTCTTTTTGTGAAATGATCAAACATGACAAACTGTTCATCAATTGAAAATGTTGAGCATTCTTCAATCTTTATATAACGAATCACCAGAGAGAACTATCAGAAATGGCATCAACTAAGATAGCAAAGTATTTTGCAATCCTAACTTCATCAAGAATTGTTTCTTGTAACAATGACCCACATAGCTCTATAAATTTGTTTTGTATGCACATTGATAGATAATGAACTTGTGATCCATGTACAAGTTTAGCATGCCTCGATAAAATCGGGTCATAAATACTGATAAACTAGACTATAGCTAGAAAGTTTCCGTTATTATGGTCACCATTTCAAGAACTGCAACCAAAGAATGCTAATCCCCACTCAGAAATATAAACAACGACATACAGGATGCACTCAATAATTTGTTTATAATAATTAGCTTTCGGAGTGACTTCAGCGAAAAGTAAACTGTCAACTGAAGTTGTAGATAATATTGCTCTGAAGGCTGACTTCCACGCCACATAATTTTCTTTGTGCAGCATTGAACTCTTGTATGATGGTATTTGGTCATACAATTTCTTCCAACCTCAATTTACGGTCCATCCGGATTGAGCAGATAAAACCAAAGCGTTTGCTGCACTTTTATTAAAAATGAAACAATGTGCACAGTGGGGAGATTGTTTTGCTACACTCCAGCATAACCAGTCTCGTGGACAAGGATTTCCTTAAGTAGAAGATAAAGAAAAGCATGCTTACTAGTGTCTCGTGGAATGTTATTTGGTATTTCAAAACTAGGAATCTTAAGAAATGACTTCATTTGGGCAGCATCACTTCTGTTGATAATACCAATGTCGATCATGTAAAAACTTTCAGCAGAAGTTAATTCTTGCTCTTCTGGTTCTCTGTGTTCTTGCGGTATCATTTCTGGATTGTAACCTGGATCTTCTGCTGCTTGTCTTAGTGTTGGCGGAATCGTCGGTATTGCTTTTGGCACATTTCCTTATCAACAAATGTCTACATTTGCATGTTGAACTTCAGCCTCAGGCATTGAATTTGGAACAGAATTGTCATTTTTTGCAGTTGCTGTGGTTTAGCTGGTTTCACTTTCAACTGGATTTGAACCTGAAGTTCCTGATCTTAAAGCACTTGTTGTTGGATCATCTGGGTGAGCAGTGTTTTCTTGTACTGGTGATTTAAAAAATGAAGTTATTGGCCTTAACCTTTTAGATTTGGCTTCCATTGTTTGTTACAATCAACTCACTTTATAATTTCCCTGACCACATGGTATGGCATCTCTTAATATTCTGAAACATCAATTGTATAAAAATTATCATTATTATTATTTGTTATAAAAAAAAAAGTGATATTTTAAAATGTATTAATAAAATCAAAACCTTTTGAATCAATACAAGCATGAGCAGTGTAATAATACAAAATTGATGAAATTAATTTACCTAATAATCCAATTCTGCAATTCCTCGAGTAAATGTTAAACATCAAACATTTCAGTCCAGTTTCCTAATTATGAACAAACTATTCCCTTGAGAAGTTGCGAGTCACTCACCCCGGCAAATCTCAAGGACAAATGCATAGATGCATCATGACCAGAGAGCAATAAGCGCATGTGCCGCTGTACGTTGTGCCAATTTAATCAATTAACATGTTTAGGCACTAGGTTTTAACTTTTATTACTTTAAAATTACCAAATTAGCAAATGGATATATATATTTATATATATATATATATATATATATATATATATATGGAAAGACAGAACACAGAAAAAATTTATTGGAAAAATTTGAGGCCCCCTGCCAGTCGGAGGCCCGGGGAAATTTCCCCCCTAGCCTCCCCTTCTGGTAGGGCTGCGTATAGTACTGAATGACGGTTTCGCTCAGAGTACGTGCCTTGATGAATCAGGCCTGCTGTGCATGGCTTAACAGAGAAGTCCTGCTGGTGAGACTAATTTCAAGATCAGGCACTACACAGAGTCAGCTGTTTGAGCACTCTCAGCACACAATCTTTAAAATGCAATGAGAACAAAAACAGCCTGTGAGGCCCTATTGTACTTTCTTTTAAATAGACTGGTGTTTCCTATTGAGAGAGCAGCTCTTAGTTTAAGTGATATTCTGTTAGAATAATGTTTATTCTCCTGACAATTACAGTACTGCGAAGTGTCTCCATAACGTCCGTGAGACACATCGCAGCTGAGGTGCGAGGAAAAATGAGCAGAGATTTCTACCGTAATTGCCGGCAATGTGCGCAGCATGATGTCTGCGTACCACATTGCCGGCAATTGAATTCCCCTATGTGTTTTGTTGATTTGTTATTGTTCTGAATAAAGTTAAAAAGACTATAGAAGACAGAAAATTAGAAACTGACAGCTGTCTGAGATGTTGTGTTGAAAGAAATAGATAATAAGATTTGCTCTATAATCACAGTGACTTTTACTTCAACATGTCTGGACAATGTCCTGAATTATCTTCTGCTTATAGGCTATGGACCAATGCAACAGTGGCAGTTGGAAGCTTAAAAATGCTGTTTATAGTAGTAGCAGCAGAAGTAGTAGCAGCATAAGGAGTACTAGGAGTTGTAGTAGTAGCAGCAACATCAGCAGCAGTAGTAGTAGTAGTAGTAGTAGTAGTAATAATAGTAGTAGTAGTGGTAGTAATAGTAGTAGTGGTAGTAATAGCAGCAGAAGGAACAGTAGTAGTAGTAGCAGCAGCAAAAGGAATAGTAGTAGTAGCACCAAAAGAAGTAATAGTAGCAGTAGCAGCAGAAGGAGTAGTAGTAGCAGCAGAAGGAGGAGTAGTAAAAGTAGCAGCAGTGGAAGGAGTAGTAGTAGTGTGATACCCAGAAACTGTTGGGTACTAGGACCCAGTAAAACAGGACTGTCTCACAGCATGATACTGGAGAGACTTTAAGACCCAGAAAAGTCCAGTCTGTGAGGGCTGCTGGAAGGTTCTGTGTTTCGTGTGACAGTTATTCAAGGAAGCAGAGTAACAGAGAGGGGGCTGAGGAGCCTTGTAAAAAAGAGAATATAGAGGAAAACAGATAAAAAAGGCAGCTAATGAATTGGAGCGACAGCAGAAGTGACCATGAGAACTGACAGAGTGACAGAGGAGCATCAGTGTGCAAAGTTGGTGAGACACAGTGAGAAAGAAATCTGAGACAGACATTAAAAAGTGTGATATAGGTAACATTATAAAGAGAAATGGATAAAAATATAGAAAGAGATAACAGAAGAGGATGAGACAGTGAGATATATTTACCTGTTTGCAAGTGACAAATACTCTGACAGGAAAACAATACATAGTTTCACATATTTATCAGAATATCAGTATTATTTATTTCTCCCAATTTATAAGAAGAAATATACTAAACATTTGGCTGAAAGTTATGTTTAATCACCAGATTGTGTGTGTGTCCAGTGTCAGAGACTCGTACCTCACAGTCACACAGAACCTCCATTAGAACTGTAACTGTCACCTCAGAGACATCCTCCATCTTGTGGTTAGCATCCATATTGCCTAGCTATGATCATTACCACAAGGACTACTGATTGTTCATAGAAAAAGGAAAATAGTAATTGTTTTATCTGATATGCTGTATGTAGAAATATAAAAATGTGTTTAAATCCGCTGTGCTATTTCCATAACTGTTACCAAAACAATCAAAGGCAGTAAATATTGATTTAGATTAAGAGTAAAATATTTGTGAATAGCATTTCTTATAACTATAAAATTGGAATTATATGGTATTTGTTGCTAATCATTATTTGCCCCTCAGAAAACATTACAATAATATATTGTTCCTTAATAATAAATTTGACGTTACTTAATTTTTGGTGTCCTACTGTGTCAGGCCACTGAGCTCCAAAGGCGCTTATTGTTTTTCCAGCTTTTTTGTGAAAGAGGGGTCCTGGAAATTGACTGGTAATTGAACATATTGGAATCTAAGAATTTGATTTACTTTCACTTTTATGTTATGTCTATTGTAAAAATAAAGGTAAACTTCACAATAAATGTTGAATTCATGAGTCATTAACTCTTTAAAACCGAAAGAACCTCATTCTACTTGGAACACCTACTTGTATTGGGGACCCAAGAGTTCTCTGTCTCACTGCTGTGTTGTGATTCAAAGAAGAACAGCTGGAGACCAGGTACGGTCAGCACAACACTCTAATAACAACTACCAAAAGTAGTGTTACATTTGTAGTATCAGCAGCAGAAGAAGGAGTAGTAGTACTAATAGCAGTGGTGGTAGTAGTAGTACCAGTAGCAGCAGAAGGAGTAGTAGGAGTAGGAGTAGTAGGCATAGTAGCAGTAGTAGTAGTAGCTGAAGAAGTAGTAGTAGTAGTAGTAGTAGTAGCTCACTTAAGTGTGAAGTAGCCAATTAGACAGACCAGAATACCAGAATGGCCAGCCATGGGGGTTAAATGTAAGGATATTTTTAATAAGCAAAGGCATATGGAAAAGGGAAATGAACACAAGAGGCCAGGCTTGTTTCACTTCTAGATTAATGTATAAAGAAAGATCAAAAGGCCCAAAGAGCCATCTTCTTTAGAATAGTTGATGATCAAATTATGTACATATGCAAATGTGATACTGCAAAAGGAATGTGGAAGGAGCTACTGAAAGGGTATGAAAGATGAAATATCAGCAATAAATTGTATTTACTAACTAAACTGATTAAGAGCCAGTATATGCAGGACTACATAAGGAGAACCTTATGAGTGTTAGAGCGCCTACATGGTATTGAAGAAGAAATAGAAAATCTTCCATGCAGAGTCACTGCTGCTCAGTGGTCACCCAGAGAGCTATGTAGCATTTATGACAGTGCTCGATGCTCGATCAGAAGATGAGCTCACTTTAGAATTCTGGCTAATTACCTGCGGAACTTGAAGCACTTCAATAATTTGCATACAAGAAACCTGGTCACCTAAAGGTCAACTGCCAAGTTTGGATAGCTAGAATAAATCAGCAGAGCAAACACAATATACAATAGAAAAAGAGTTATAAAAGAGGATGACAATACTTCCGGTATTGAAGCTACCTCTAACACCAGTATGAAGCACGCATGGTATTTTGACTTTCATGATTAATGATACAAGTTTCTTCTTAACCAATATTAAGTGTATTATATTGATTGTCTGTTATTTTATAAAGAATGACGATTTGCAGCAAGAAGAGTACCCCACAAAATCTGCTTTAGACTAAAGTTCAAGTGGTAGCATTATAGATATGAGCCAAGCACGTGCAAATATGGACTGGTTAGTCCATGTTGACAGCTCAGGTAATAATATAACCAGTGAATTTATGTCATCCTCTGTATCAAACCGTGATAAATAGCTTTCTTTATTTAGTCAAACCATTTCTTACTTTGAGGATAATGGGCTTGGAAAAACATCTATTAGGTTGTCCTTAATGTCTACTGCACATAACAGACATTTTTACAGTTGCTCCTGATTGCAGACACGTTATACTATGCATACAATACTGACATAACAAAGACTCAGAACTTAGGCTAACGCTATAGCTGGTGCAAGAGATTGGCAGAAAAACAAGTAACTTTGAGACGACCAGAGCTTGATTCGGACGTGGCTGCGTGCTCTCAAGCTTGGCATGCCCTTACTGTAATTGACTATGGCCAAATGCCACCTCCCAGCCCCGTTCCCTCCCTGAAGTAGTAGAAAGTGTCCTTTCCATATGAAGATGGAACAGACAGGGCTGGGTTTTCTGGTGTATGATTCTAGGCATACGCACACTGATACACCAAAAATTGGAAGACACTGTTAGGAACCCCTCCAGCCGGTACAACAAAACCCGGAGTCTGCTCCGAAAGCCTGGTGTTCACTGGAGCCCCTAGTGGTGGGGACAGACTTGGCCACAGACTAACATAGGGACGAGAGTTGTGTACTGGCTAAGGAGAACCCAGGAATAGAGTGTTATGGCGGACAGCTGCGTGGGGTCCAGGCAGAGTCGGTGCTGGCAGCAGACAGCGTATCCACAGAACAAACCAAGGTCAGAGGTCACAGGCACAGGTTCGGAATCCAGGGACAGGCGAAAGATCAGGGTCACTAGCAGAGAATCAGAATCCGGGTTCAGGCAGTAGATCAGGGTCAGAGGCACAGGTTCAGAATCCAGGAACAGGCAAGGGTCATACACAGAGAATCAATCTTAGGTTAAACACCAAACACAGGGACGAAGGAGCAGGCAGCAGTACTGAAACAGGACGCTATAACCGGCAGTGAGGCTCAGATCTCACTGCCTTAAATAGTACTAAGAGCCAATCAGGACAGAGGAGGATAGGGCTGACAATCAGCCTCAGGAGGCAGCTTAGGTAATAACATAACCAGGAAGCATGTATAAAAATATAAGTGAACCAGTTTAAATCATATCGGTGCTCCCCCTGATGTTGGAGGCTGTCCCTACACCCTCCTACATCTATGCCACAAGGATAATAACAGAGCACAGAAACTAAAACACACGCCCGGCTGCTAGTTCACACCAGGATGTGGCGTACCGCCGCGGCTCGTGACAGATACGTGCCATAATGATTCAGGCCCAATATGTCAGGTCATAGCATTGGTGAAAACAAAATGTATCTGAAACAGCAGTTAAGTACCAGTAGTACCATTTGTCTGATTTGAGGATGGGAATAATGGGAGAGTAGTACTGTGATCATCTTCAGAGGAATGATGAAGAGGAACACTTTCTCTTATCCCATGTTCAATGGTTATCAGATAAGGAGGAAAATTTACCACCAAGCAATCAGCCTATATCTGGCACTAGCAAAAAAAGGCTAAATGTACTCTGACCACCCCATCACTATATTTTACAGTAAAAGAAGCAATGCTAGTGCCAGTGGTAAGGAAGCAAACAAAAGTAATGCTGATGCATCCTCCTACAACTTATTCAAAATTAAAGGGTGGCATAAATGTGTCAGCTAAGAACAACACAAACAATCTGTATTATCAGATTCTGATGACATAGCCTCACAAAATTAATTGACATTTGCCAGCTTGTATCAAGTGGCGATAATTAAGAGGATCAAGTTACACAACTAGATGCAGTTGCCATTCGACAGGCACATAATAAGCTTAATGAATAATGTGAGATTTGCAAATATTTAGCTTTTACTCACTGTGTTATGTTGCCTGTTGCTCCTGCAGAGCTCATAGATATCTAGCAGGAAGTTGGTAGGGTGCATCAGAGCTTGGATCCTTTGAATTTGAGCAAATCTAAGTGAATAGAAGTGAATTGCCACTTGTAAGCTAAATTAAACAAATACAGTTTGCCACAATTTGTGAATTTCACTAAAGTAATCCAATTGGTTCTCAGGTACTTGATTGCTACAGTACTCAACCTGAGCTTGGTGTGTCCCAATGAAAAAGCAATGTTTTCATATTGAGGTTACTTTGAATACCAGTGACATCACTATCATAGCACTGAGTCTGAAGGACTTTCCCTGTTATGGTAAGTGAGACCATGCGTCTAAGTTGCAATATATTAGTGTTAATAGTTACCTAATGCTAGTTCGCATGTCACCTAGCATTTGATCACTATTAGAAGTGATCTAACATTGCTGAGGAGCAGTGCAAATAAAGTAAAAATACAGTTAAATAAAATGTAATCAAAATATATAAATAGAAAAATAAAAAAATGTGGACAATCAAAGTTGCATCAGGCCATGCTATCTGACATGGATGCATTTTGTGTGATGTTACACACTTATTTTTCACTTGTCCACCGCACTTATATACTCTTAGTTACTGTGTGCAGAAATGACATACCATTATCGAAATAGGACTAATAACTCTGTCAGTCCTTTTATAAAGCACATTGTCGAGGTATCGCTGTCCCCAAGAGAATTATGGGCCTGATTCATCAAGGTAGGCAAACGCATACGCATCTGTGTTTCATACTTTGAGTGACGCAAACCGTTATATTTGCGTTGGAGTTTGAGATTGAGTTGACTTTGAGTGCCGTATCTGCTTTGTTTGCGCTGCGTATGTGGTGTTTTACGTAGCTCTAGTCCCGTTTAGCAGATGCACATGCGTTTGCGTACCTTGATGAATCAGGCCTTATCTGATGAAATTGATGCATTTCAGGAGCTTCTACAAGGAAAATAATTTATTTTTGTCCTATTTGTGCTTGGTCTCTTCTAGTAATCCTTATGAAATAAAAAATATATTTATTCGGTTAAGCTACCAAATGAAAGCCCAGAAATTAACAATGAAACACATGTTTGGGTAGGCTAAGAAATAAAAATGGTTTTACACTGACACATTCCAAAAAGTAACATTTGGTCTGGAAATAAAATGACAAAAAACACTACAGTCATTAAGTGATTAAACTACAAGGTAGAAGAATAATAATTCATGATCTCTACTGATGATTAATGATGGGTTAATATTAGAAACAAAACTCAGATTGTAATGCAGGAAAACCACTGTTTTTTTTTCTCTTTATGGATGTCCTTATAGCTTAAGGGACAACTTTTAAATAAAATTTTTACCAAAGGCTGGAAACATTGTAGGTGAAAATTGCTTTATAGGGAATCCCTAAAATGTGACAAAACAAACCACACGTCTCGATTTCCCTGGCTACCACTATCTTATCTCCTCTGGTGCCTGGACAGATGCTTTGTGGTGCAGTTATATCTGACAGCACCATTATAAGCCCATTTTGCTCCAGCCATGAGCTTAAAGATTATTTTCTGTTCCACCATTCCCTGTTAGTTGTCACATTAAGATTTATCGCTGTGCAGCCCGTCTTGAAATGAAATTTACCAATAGCTATTTTTTTCTATTAGTTGAAGACAGGACTGTTTCTTTGTCACCTGGGGATAAAGATGCTAGGCTATAATCACTTTTCGCAGGAAGGTAGAAAGGTACTGTATATTTTGGAACATGAACAAATATTTAGCTGTGCTTCTACATGCTTATATATTCTATAGGTATATTATTTCACATTGAGCTTAATTATTATTATTATTAATATATTTATATATATATGTATATATATATATATATATATATATATATATATATATATATATATATATATATATATATATATATATATGGGGGGCTGAAAAAAAAATAAGTTTCTGCCTGATGTGGCCAATTGAGGTAAACTACACTCCTGTCGTTCTTGAGGTATTCTTAGAAATTCTAAATTCACCAAATCATTCTGCTCATTTCTAACCCTTGAAAGCTACAGATATTAAAGGAGATACAGTATGTATGTGTCAGAATAAATCTAGTTTACATGTTATTAATATTTTATACGGAAAATGACTGATCCTTATGACAGCTGCATTTTTTTCAGTTGTCAATTAAATTTACCAAACCAATCATGCTGTATGCAATGCTTAAATGTAAACAACCAATCTGTGTTCAACACCACACTATGTATTAAACCTGTTTCAAAATATCAGCTGCAGTTGTTGAGGTTTTATATTGAGCTTAACAGTCCACCCAACCAAAAAGGTGTTGAATGTCCCCTATCTGTCACTGTGGCTTGCTTCCTCCTTCAACGTCCCGTCTGTCATGGCAACAGCCAGGACATCATTTCTGGTTCCCCTCATCCCGACCGTCTCCATGGCAACGGCCGGGACGCTTTCTAATACAGCGCCGCATCCCGGCAATGCTGACAGCCGGGCGTGCGCGCAGATTATGGAAAAGCCTACGGGCTAATTAATTTTGTATCAATTTATAAGGCAGCACCTGGGGATAATTATAGGGCAGGACCCTGATTGGCTATCTTCTGTATTTAAGGCAGGGAGGGCTTAGTCTCCCTGCCGGTTATAGCGTTTCCAGTCCTGCGCTGTGCTGACCTGCTCTTGGATTCCTGTTTGACTGATCTATTGTTGGGACCCTTGCCTGTACCTTGGACCTTGTCTGCTTACCTGCTTACCTGTTGCCCTGATCTTTTGGTTTGTATTTTGGACTTCGCTGTTTTGCCTGTGACCCTGACCTCTGCTTGGATATCGATTTACCTGCTTGCTTCGGACCCCTGACCTTGGCCTGCTACTGACTACCAACTCTAGCCTGGGCTATCGCCCCTGGCTCCATCTGCGCTACGGCCATATTGGATGAACTTTTACTACTCTGAGCCTAAGACCTGGGGGCATCTGAGTATCTGTGAGCTCTACGGCAAAGGCAACTGCTAAAGGTGAAGATCTCTACTCTACTCGTTCTAAAAGCTCATCTTTGTGGTCATAAGTCCTAACACTATCTAGGAGGATTCTGCCTTTAATGCTGTCCCCAATTCCCTCTGCCCATGGCTAAAAGGAAAAAAAATGCTCTCTCTTTCCTGTTCCTACTCCTCTCTTGCTTTCAGCCAATGCACTATAGTGTGTTCATTGAGGAGTAAAAGAGTCACCCTGGGCAATTTCTACAGTCAATTATAGCAGACCGGCCAGCAATCAGGGCACTGGGGAGGTGAGGAGACTTGAGAAATTAGTTACTGCTGCCCCTAGAATAATGTCACCCGAGTCAATGTTCTCTCCTCACCAGACAAATGGCCCCTCCTCCTAGTCACACATGAATGTGACTGTTTTGAAAATGGCAGAGTTTCTGGTCGGCAGAATTAAACAACACCTCAAATTTCTAGTGATCCCCAAAACTCTGGGTGCATATATTTCGCTACCACAATCCAATGGTTCCCCATAGGACACCCCAAGCTATCAATTTGAATGTTTCTTTGGCTTGATGATTACTATCAGCATCATTTATTTATATACTGTCAGCAAATTCTGTAGTGCTTTTATAAACAAAGTACTAAAACAATACTGGGTAATATACACAGACAGAGAGGTAAGAAGGCCCTGCCTGCAAGCTTACAATCTTTAGGTAAAATGCACAAAGCAAGGAATTTAATACTACCAGAGCTTATTATAACTTGGCAAACATTCAGACAAATATTGTACTGTATTTTTTTGAATTTAGATTATTTTCTTTATTTTACTGTAAAGTCATCAGTCAATTTGTACACTTTAATGGCTATAATTTATCTATCTGTTATGCTTCTTTAAATCATATTTTTTTTTTTACTTTCAGATATAAGAGATATAAATTTCTTTTTCCCGAAAAATTCTAAGCTCAAATAGGATTGTATGAACCCCAGAAATTCATTCTGGCTCAAAATGTACAAGTAATGGCCAAAAAAATTTTTTTTCTAGATATAAATTAATTGTTTTTTGGTGTTGATTTGGTTTGTTTTTGTTTTTTAGTTTTACAAATCATTTGCTAGTTTCATTTTGTTTGTTTTTCTTTAGATATTAGTTTAAAGTACATAACTTTTTTTATATAAGTGTATATTTCATAAGCATGTGGAGGAGGCTGGTCCCTCAATAGAGTGTTTGCTGCTGTACTGTACTTCCTGCTCAAAATGCCTATCCCTATAATCACCCGAATGATTTAACCGGTTTGAAAACAATCAAATTTGTCTGATTTTAGGGCCTTAAGCTGGGTACACACTACACGGTTTTCGTTCAATAATCGGCTCAACCAGCCGACATACGACCGCTCGTTCAAAAGTTGGGTCAGTGTGTGTAGTGACACGATGGTCGAAAGTCTGCCCAAATTGACGATTGTCACCTCATTTGGTTGGTCGTACTGTTTAATAATTCTCGTTTCCGTTGTGCAGTGTGTATAAACTTCTGACTGATCCATGACAATCCTCCGATACTTCCTCGACCTGGGGGGTGTGTGTATGTAAAAATTTTTAATGTCTGTCCCAGTCCTGCGTGGTGCGGAATCTGCACATCACTGACTTGTGTTTTGTATCAATGTATATTGCACCTGTCTGGCTGCAGACCATTACACTTGTATAAAGCACGTGTGTTATTACCCTTTGCGTCTATGTTGGCAAAGTATTCATATTTACTCTTTATAAACTTTAACCTTTATAACCTATTAAAGTTATATTAACCTTTATTAACTTATAATTGTGAAGTACCCAGAATAAACCACACAGTGTTCATGCAACATTTTTATTGCAGGAAAAAGGTACAAAAATTTTAACACACACAACTGTCTGAAAGATCAGCATTAGAAGTGAGCGCGCCCATACCAATCAGAGCGCAGAGTACTGCAGAGTATTATTTTAAGTATTTAGTATTTTTAAAGGTGCTACTGGTTTGTGGCAGAACAGGTCTTGATGTCGCTTGGGTTTCTATTCCCTTTGATTTCTTTATCTACGATACAAGGAAATAAAAAAATGTTTATCATTTAACTTCTATATCTGTAATTTATATACAACAACATAAATACTCTAATTTTCTCACCTTGCACACTGCTCGAGATCAGTTTATATTTTGGTCCCTGTGGCGAAATCGCAATAATAGCGGCTTAACCTCCATACATTCTGGAAAACAGGCGCCATTTTGGTTATTATACCGGTACAGGTATGTGCCCAAAGCATTTAGTTGTCTATACATGTTCACTGAAATACCTTCGTGTAGAACTTCTTCAGTATATTTTTCTTTTTCAATTTTTTCTTGTTTGATAACAGGTGTAACATTAGTGGTATCAGTGGTATCTAACAGGCCTTCTCACCGTTAATTCTTCGTTCTGACATAAAAAAATTAGGTTACAAATTAGTTTACATTGCTTTATGTAACACTAGAATGAAATAAAGTCCTTCTAACAGGTACACTACATGTGCTACTGACCTTTTTTAATGTCGTTGTCGTCCTGGTCCAGTACTTTGACCATCATCTCCACCTCTCTTGGGCTCATTGGATTTGCTCTTTGCTCTTCTTGAGTATCTCCATCCCCCACCTTAACTTTTCCAACATTTTTTGGCCCTTCCAGCACCATCTCTGACTCTGTCTCCGTCTCCATAGCTGCAACCCCCACTGACACCTTCTCCTCACCCGCAATCCCCACTGACACCTTCTCCTCAACCTTAACACCCACTGACACTTGCTCACTCACCATCTTCTGACGCTCCTCGGCGCCAAACAGGTTCCTCTGTCATTTTATACACTCAGACATGGGCGTTCGTTTCTGCTGTGGAGCAATCAGCGATGATGCAAGCCGAGAATGGAGCATCCCATTACATACGAAGGTATTTTATTATTAGGGAATATTCATTGCATTGCACTTTAGCAGTGTAATGTTTTTCTAAATTTTATGTATGTTACTAAACATCTATTTTATATGAATGAATGAAGAGACAGTGTTGCCTTCTCTTTTTATGCAGCTTTGTGTGTTAACTATAGCGAAAGCTCTGCCCCTTTATGCTAATGTATTTGGTATCTCGTTACATTTCCCGCAAATGTCGCTGCAGTGTGTACGAAATTAAAATCATTGCTCACGACAACATGGCTGTAAAAAGTCGCTAAAGGGACGTCCGCTCTTCCCTTTATCGTCCTAAACAAGGCTAGTGTGTATGCAGTCCATGGACCGAGTGATCGGACCATCGATCGCATGTAAAATCACTCTGCATAAAAAGTTGGCCGAAATTTCAGTAGTGTGTACCCAGCTTTAGTCTCATTGACTGTATGATTATGAATTACATTAATGTGTGATACCTGTTCAAGCTCAAATGGCTACTTTTTAGTATCTTTATATGAACATTAATGCTTTTGAAGTTTGAGATTTGCTGTTTGCATTCTTTTTTCTTGAAAAAATGAAAATAAACTTAAATGTCTACATTTTAGAAAATGTTTTACTTTTTTCAATTCGAACATCGAAAACAACAAAAAAAAGTCTGTATATGTCATTGCAAATACTGTGTTTGTTCCAGCTAATAGTTCATATGTGCTTCTATGCATTCACCAAACAAATATTTGTGAAATCCACAATACTTAAAAAAAAATGTAGCTATACATTTATGTAGTTCATGGTCTACAGAATAGAAATAAACAATCAAGCTGCTGCATCTTTACAACTTTGTTTTGCTAGCATCTCGCAATGTAAGATCACTTTTTGATAGTAAAAAAAATAATAATAATAAATAATGTTACAGGCTAACTAGTTATAATAACCAACAGCAACATCCCTAGCTGTTGCTTACTATGAGCATACCTGCTGGTCCTTTAAAGTTATTAAAATGGTCTGAAGGTGGTGAAGGGCAAAGACATGTTAGGGGTGATTAGTGGTAAAAATTCAGAAGCCTCACAGAAAAAAAATGCTTGCATAGAGGATCTTTTTAAAGCACAAATGCTGTTATTTTTTTTGCAAATCCTGCACGGGATTGGGAGGTGGTAAGATTTAGGGGTTATTCATTCTTCATTCATTTTTATGACTATTAGCATTTTTGGGTGATAATTGACTGCGTGTTTGTGTGAATAATCCATCAGCAGCAATGAGTACATATTTAGAAAATAACAATGTTGTCACTGGCAGTAACTCCTTACACCTGTTTTCTCCCTATAATAAATACAGCCCCAAGTCTAATTTCAGGGCAGAATGACTGTCACATAATCACACATGAAGACAGTGTAAATCTCACCAGATCTCTCTCTACACATATATTTAAGCAGGCGACTAATTAAGTATAGACAATTTAAATTGAATAACAATTAATTCCATGCAAATAACACAAAGAAAAATATATATTTCTCTCATACATTACCTTAAAAAATTATACTGCATAAAAATATAAATACTCATCAGAATAACTAATTTCAAAATGCTTGTTTCACTGCTCTGCAGAGTTCATTTAATTACTTTTGTAACTATGTATGCCTAAACTAATTACTATCTCAATTCCTATGGCATATTAATATATAATGTAAACATTGCACAGTATGATTTATTTAACAAAATGTAACTACTCCTTATCTTAATAATATTACCTGAACAAATCACATTTCAAGGAAAGATCTAATCAGTGAGGGAAAAAAATCAGCGTGTTCACAACAACCTCATGGTTATGAATGAGCTAATGAAATTCTCCAAACTGTCACCAAAACTGCCATCCCAGGAAAGAGTAAATCACCAATGCAAACAAGTAAACAAGGATAGGAGTGATGCTATTTTTTTGGGGGAAAACAGGTTCTAATTCTGTAACTTATTGACAGAAAATGGTGAAAACATACACAAATCGATCTATAGTACTTCCCCTTGAATGTTGGCAAAATACGCGTCATCTATGGCCAGAATGATGCAAATTTGGCATAAAAATTATCTGCTGCCCATGTTCAAGTATATAATCAGAGTGCCAATTGATGACAATGGTACAACTATCTCCTCAATTCTTCTGATATTGATATAATGAGATGACAGAAGCAGAAGAAAGTTAATTTAAAAACGTTTTATTATTTAAATAAAACATTTCTCTCACCTATTTTAATATGTATATATATATATATATATATATATATATATATATATATATATATATATATATATATTTGAGCATTCATTTATTTATTTTTTCCAAGAAGAAGAACTAAAAACCCAAGTCTGCACTACGCATGCATAAGCTGGCTAGCTGGGTCATGTACCTTTATATCCCCTCAGACTAGACTGCTGATGTGGTACGTTGACTCTTAGTGCTCAGTGTCAGTTGAGTATCACTCATACATAATTCATGGAAATTATGGAAGTAGATAAAATATGGAAATAGGTGGGTTTCTATATCCGCCCTATCGATATGTATTAGTTAATACGTTCCTTAATATTATATCTTTATGAGGATTTATGACTTTCATTCTTTTGTTATTTTCAACTCTATTAACTACAGTACAGGTAGTTTGTGATGAAAAATTGTAAATATCAACTACAGACTTTGACTGTGAGTGGACTATATTGGTCTTTATATAAGTTGTCCTTTGAAAAGTCTCTTGGCCTGATTCATCAAGGCATGCATGCTGAGCTCAACCTGCATTTAGTATTAAATGCACATATTTAGGCTTTGTGCACGCCCAAATTCATCAAGGCACGGATCTCATGATACTTGTGCTGTTGAAATCAGATGTAGATCTCCTGTGATCTACTACACAAGTGCAGGATATGTCCAATACCTATGTGGATTATAAATTTGCTAACGAACACACAGACTAAAATAAACATAATTGAATTAATGTCACCTAATGGTAATACAGGCATTAATAATAAAACAGTTATAAAAAAAAGTGTTTCCCCCCCAATATAATACATTTATTAGGATGTCGTCAATGTCTACTGAGCATAAAATAAAATTTTACAGTAGCTCCTGATTGCAAACACATGTTATAGCCTCCATACAAGACTTTTATCACTGCTGATCAGTACTTAGACAAGCCTGTAGTTGGAGCAAGAGTTACGGTAGAAAAACAAATAACTTTGAGATGGCCAGAGCTTCATTCAGATGTGGCTGCAAGTGCAAGAGTTTGGCAAGAGCTTACTGTACACTGACAGGAAAAAGCTCCTACTTCGCCCTGTTCACTCGCCAAAATCGTATGCTATAGTAAGTGTCCTTTACGTTCAAGAGGAAGATGAACTGGACAGGGCTGTATTAACGTCTGTATGTACCGGATTTGGCTATACGCAGAGTGATTTGGCGTACGATATGATAAAAATTGGCAGATACGTGCCTTGATGAACCAGGCCCTCTATATTTAATAGTTGTGTATTGATATTTATTCCATTCTTTAATCAGCAACTACTTTCTCATTCTTTATGGTAAGAATGCCAAATATTTTAAACAGTGGTTGAAACAACTTAATATACAATATAGACCTCATTGCATTTTGGTCTAATATAACTCAGTCAATAATAGAGACACACTGTAAGATAAATGTTCTGGGGAAAGATCTATTTAGGAACTCAGCAAAGTAAATAAAACAATAAAACCTGCAGTTTATTTTTCCCACATGCCATGCTCAGAATTCATCTCATGACACCATAACATTTTACTACTTAGAGCATAGTAAAGGGGCAGTAGTTGGAGGGAAAGGTAAGATCAAGAGATGGTTTTTTTAGAGAAGTAGAGATGAGTACATCTCTGAAGGAGAAAAGATGCCAGTGGAGAGGGGGAGGGAGAGAGGTAGACGAGGTGAGGTACGTGTGGTCAAGCATAGGGTGGACGGGACTGAAAGATTTGAGAGGAAACAAGGTTGAGGAAGAAGGGGAAGAGAAAAGTGTGAAGAGCTTGGACCTTACAGGAGAGAACCGAGGGTGGCTAGGTGAGTGGAGGGGAGAGAGGGTGGCTAGGGTGGTCAGTCAAGGGTATGCTGGAACTTGTAGTTCTACATGTGCCGGTAGATCAATGCAGGTAATGGCCGCTAGTGCTTGCTGAGATATATAATTCCACACATTAAACTAATGATTTTATTAATTTAACTCATTGCCCTTATCTCCAACCACACAAGAGAGTTCGGCAAGAGCCACAGTGCTTTTCAATAAAGTGCTGCTTTTTGTCTGGGAGGGGACATATTTTTGTAGGCCTGATTCCCCAAGGGAATTCAGTCCCATGCTAACCACATTATGACAGAGGTTTCCGTTCATTAGCTGTAGCCAGTCCAGACTGTAAGCACCAGTGCTAAATATTTATTGAGGATGCATACCACCCAACAGTAGTCTCTCTGGCAGCAGGATTGGGGGTGTAACCACTGAACAATGGGAGCATGGCCATGGCACAATCGGGGCATGGACATACCCGCTGGGCATGCCTAGCACTTTTGAAGTGCTGGGCTGATCAGTACTCGCCTCCAGACACCATTTCTTGGACCCATTCACCGCTGCTCTGCCATGCAGAGCAGCAGTAAAACAGAATACCTCCCAACTTTCTCACCAATCAGGACAAACCTGTCCTGATCGGGATGACGGGGCAGAGTCCTCAAATTGGGACTGCCCTTCCTAAATCGGGATTGTTGGGAGGTATGGGGATGGGGGTACACTACCAGTTTCTTTACTTTATTTATTTTCAATGAGGACCTGGAATTCACAAATAAATGCAATGTAAGTTACAAAACATATCAATGGGAAATCAAACTGAACTCATGGTGGTAAAAATCGTACTGTATGTAAAACATTTATGACTTATGTTATGACTTGAAATCTCAGCAATGCAATGCAATGCGATGTGTTTCCATGAACAGCCAGGGCACATTACAGTAATGGTAGTGTGACATGACAGATGTCATGTTAACGCTTACTACATCTGTATTATGTTACCCTCTGAGGTATCTATCATCAAATATACTGCTTACACTTCACTTGGTGATATCTCCTGAAGAAATTAATTGATTGACTGTTGCACATAGATAGACTTTCATTGTATGGTTGCAGTTAATACTCTTACAACTTAGAGGCTATTACTACTCTCCAAAATTAAGCAGTGTGTGAGGATGAGGTTTTTTGGGCTTCATTTTGCAAATTAGTAACTTGGATCTTTAAATATTTTATAAACTACATTTTCATATTGAAAGTGTTTTTGTTTCTAATTTTATAGCATTTGTCCAATAAGTGTCTGAAGAGTTACTCTTTTCATTGTGTAATGGTGTATTATCCTTATAAGTCTCTGGCTATAAATGGATTACAATAACCTTATTTGTAATTGTAAAATATTCATTGTTAGTTACCTAATTCTTTAAAGTCTTAGAGAAAGTGTGTATTTTCATACATCTGTTTAGAAGAGGCTCTGATGTTCTATTACATCCTCTTATCATACTGTAATAGTTCTTCCATGTTCCTTTAGGCTATAGATGGTTGCAAAATTAACATTTGCATATGTTTTAGAGTTTGATCTTATATTTATACAAAGCTGTGCTAGGACTGAATATATTTTACATTTCATTTATTCTTCATAGACAAGCAATTTCCAGTTTTAATTGTACTTTAAATTAATAGCATTATTTATGCATGCTGTAAATGTATCATTTTGCTATGTGTATTAAATAACACACCCATGCAAATACACCAGTAAATACACTAGTGCATATTAATCCACAGCAAAGATGATTTAGCATACTCCAGTTTGCATGTATGAGGGAAGCTTTCAGCTCAGCTGTGTAAATGTTATGAATGCTGCTTTTTGTGCTGTAAGTCCTATATATCAGGATATATCAGTATTGGTTTAATTGGGTTAATTCTCATCCACAGGACTGGCTTGGCTCGCATCGATTGCTTTAAAACAGCACTGTCCTTTATGTCAGATTTGCAATGTTAGTAAGCCCAAAAGACACAATAAATTACACAGCCATGTCCTGAGACCAATTTGTAAATCTACAAACTGCTTTCATACAAATGAGAAAATGTTACAGCTTTTAAATGCATTTTCTTTATAATTATATCATTTACGAGTTGTGTGACAAAGCAGACACAAAAAGAAAAAGAAAAATAACTAGACAATTATGTCTATTAAAAACATAAATCTGGGCTATTGCAATGGATAAATTCATATAGAGGTGTAGATATATGTTATATATATATATATATATAAAATGTGTAAATTTCCATAAAACATTAGAAGCAGAAAGCAGAAATACTGGGGGGCATATATCAAAGTGTCATCCTTCTAAACCAACACATACACTGCATCTGTTATGTGGTTTTTAAGCCACATTTTGTGACCAGGGTTCCATACAAACAGTGCAGTGTACCGGCATCTCTGGAATCATCTCTGGTCACTCGGAACACACATTTTTCCACAATGAAGATGATGCTTTGCTTCTCATAGTGAACCCCCCATCTGTCACTCCAAAATATCTGGAAGGAATTTCAAGCCTAGACTTCAATCTAGGGCTAGAAAGTCAACATGGAACAACTGAGGTGCTTGATTTCTACATCTCGCTTGACATAAAATCCACTTTAAGACAAAAGTATCCCTTCAATTGGCTCTCTGTTTACATGATGCTCTGCATAACTTTCATTTATTGAATGGGAAATATTCTTGGTGCTTGTTTATAAGTCTGTAGGTGATGAAGAACTAGCAGCCATGGCACTGTCTAGTATTGCATTATCAGTTTCACTTGGCCTGTAATAAATTATACTTTCATTCACAGTATTGTCTGCAAAGGCGAGACAAAATAAATTATCATCTGAACTGCCAATATGGGCTATCTAGTCCATAACTTCATGTTTTTGTCTCATATTTACTATAACTGCTTTGGTTTGCGGTGTATACAATACAATAAGCAATTCATTTAGAGGATATTGACTAGTTATAGTGGTCAGGTGCCAACCACACTCTTCTCCTCTTTCCACGGGAATGCATGCCTATTGGCTGTAGGAAGCATGCTCGTTTTCTAGCAACGGGGCACGTCTTCCAGTTGCTCTGCAGGACAGTAGCTGCATGCCTAGCAATGGGACGCTGCTTTAATTCTTATATTGATTGTCAGTTTTTACGACACTGACCTCCATTATCATGACAAAACTGCTTCAGTTCCTCACTACTCCTTGGTTCTGATCCAGTTTAGGAAATCCTGGTTGTGACTTTGGACTGCTCCTGACTATTCTCCTGCCTGGCTTATTGTATCTGTTTGGATCTGCTGGTAATGACTTTGGCCTGTTTCAGATGACTCTTCTGCCTCACATATTGGTTCTGTTTGGATCTTCCGGTTCTGACCCTGAATACCCAGAGTACTCTTCTGTTTCTTTTCTGTACTTCTATTGCCTGTTCTGTTTTTGACACGGTTTGTCCGCTACTCTCTACTACCGAATCCAGCTACCACACTAACAGCTAGCATTGAGGGCCACAACCTGCATGTTCCACAAAGCTAAGTCCAGAACTACTTGCAGAGGGCCCTGGTGAAAATTGGGGACATGTTAGACTCTGCGCCCCGTTGACCAGTTGTGTCAACTTCTAGCATGTATACCCCCATTCTTCCTAGTGAATTTGTGATAATAGTGACAAGTACAGCAAATTCTCATGAATTTATAGTCTATTAATAAATCTGGAAAGATAACAATTCATTCTTCTATGTTAGACGTGGGAACATCTTCTATTAATCAAAGGTTATGTTTATTTTGCCTGGGTTTGGCTAAAAACACACACAGACTAATTAAGCTACTTATCACTACCCTATTTATGCGGCAAAAGTCATCATTGCCAGGATAAACATGGCTTCAGAAAAACTTATTCTAAAAGAATGTATAGATCTTGTTAATGATACTATCTCAGCAGGAAGAGTCGGAACCTCCGGTTCACCCCCGGTAATCCTAAGAACTGCGGACCAGGAGCCAAATCGTTGGGACATGGCACCCTGGTTGCCCGCATTGACAAGGAGGGAAGGAGTGTGATTGGATCACTGGTAAATAACTTATTTGTGGCTGGATCATGTGGAAATAATTTATTGTAGAAATGTATTTCAATCAAAGGTGCAGACACCAATGTTTAATTTGAAATGCACTTATCCTGTTACATTGGGATGTGTTTGTATGGAAGTGTCATTGTTTGGGTTTGTAAGGTTGCTAGAGGAAATATCCAATTAGGCATATATGGGGAGGGTGTCTGATAGCAGGAAATGCTAAAAGTTTTTTGATGAAGCGTCAAATGCCTGCTCTGGCCAAAGGCCCAGCAACGGTTCGTTACTGTGTGGCCTTTTGTCCAGAGTGTTTAAACCTTTCTGAACATTGTAAACAAAATGTGATGCAGGAATTCACAGCAAGTTATAGGATATCACAGATAAGTGTAAATATTGTTAGCTTTGAATTGAATGTAAATCCATGTTTGATATAAACAAATTGCATCCTGATTCTAAAAATAACTCAGACCTCAAGGATGCTGGCTTATTCAGTGAGGCTGCGCTCAAATGTGTATAAAAACAGCACTGTTTTGTATTAAAAGTTGCTCTTCTGATTTTATCTGACCTTAGCACTGGTACCATCAATCAGTGTGACTGCAAATAAATATAATTTGCTTCAAAGACCTGCTTGAAAATAACTTCCATGCTGAAAATCCTGTGAACTACAGATTAGACCAAAAATCTAATCCTTTCCTGGCTGTTTCTGAGGTTTGGACCCAGCTTTTCCGGTACCACCGCTCTGCCTGCCACCCTACAGCTCTGGTCAGTGTAGTAGGCCAGGGAGGATCCATCCACAGCAACCCTGATCCATAGTAAGTAGGAGCACCAGCCCAAGTACACCAGTAACGGGGTACACTCGCAGCGTCAGTTACCCAGAAGAAACCCGGTACTGGATGCCGTTAGGTGTCCAGTGGTGGCATCAATTGTAAGCCCCTCCTACTGTGGCAAGAGGGCGCATTTGTAAAAACAAAAGGGGAGAGTGGCAAAGTAAGCCCAGTCGGTTCCCAGCAACAACAGACAGGGTGGCATAGGAGGTCCATCCTGTCACAGCACGGGGGGTTAGTGGTTAGCACTTCTGCCTCTCAGCACTGGGGTCATGAGTTTGATTCCCGACCATGGCCTTATCTGTGTGGAGTTTGTATGTTCTCCCCATGTTTTCGTGGGTTTCCTCCAGGTGCTCCAATTTCCTCCCACACTCCAAAATCGTACTGGTAGGTTAATTGGCTGATATAAAATTGACCCTAGTCTGTGTTTCTGTCTGTGTGTGTGTGTGTTAGGAAATTTAGACTCTAATCTCCATTGGGGCAGGGACTGATGTGAGTGCGTTCTGTGTACAAAGCTGCGGAATTAGTGGTGCTATATAAGTAAATGATGTTGATGATGATAAGACACAAACAGGTTTATGTATACTAGTCGTAATCTAACTACTAACTATGAAAAGATTTGGTACAGATTGAGGATTTATCCTTATGTTACGAGATAATCTCTCTTAGAAACTATGCCCTAGACAGACGCTCAGCCACTATTATTTTAATATTAAAACATTATAGATCTTAATACTTATTTTAAACTAAATTTAGTGATAAGGCTTGTTGTTTACTGATTATTATAAATGTTATATTCTATTTAACAAAATATATATTATTAAGAAGACCAATGTTAATAACTAAAGACACCTAAGATAAAAAATATTATGACATTTTATCTATTTTTACATAACATACTTAACTAATATTGTTATATAATTTACAGTATGCTTAAATGTTTGTGTGTTTCATTGTATGACACTGTTGTTACCCCTAAGTGGGTTTAATTTTAACTTATTATTATTAGGATTTTTAAATAAGATGTATAACATACAAAAATGTAATATATTTTTTTTCTGATTAAAACAATTCATTCTTCTATGTGGTGTGGTTGGGGTAGGACTGAACACTTATAGGTCACACTCTGCCAGCAAAATGAGCAAAATTTCACAGCCAAATGCCATTTATGTTGTTTAACAGTTTATGACTAATAGACCTCTATGAATGCCCACAATAGGAGGCCTATATGTTTGACTTAACATTTATTAACCTCCATTAAAGATGTTGTCCACACACTTCATTGAGCAGAACCATCTGTGGATCTGAGTTGTTAATAATACCTAGTAGTCTAGTAAGGTAGACAGTAACTGTTTATATAGATTCACATATAGGTCCTCAATCACAGAACACAACATTTAAACTGATACCTGAGTAAGTGGACAGCGGAAGCTTGTGCCAGCGTGTGACAGTAAATAAATTTGTACTACACATATGCAATATCATGTTCTTACTTCAGATAATGTATTTTGTATGGCTGAAGGTTTTATTGTACATATGTCTACACTAGGTACACATGGTGACCAATGGAGCTATGCGTAGAAGCATGAGTGTCAACATGGAGCACGCATGACAAGGTCAGACAAATCCTGTATCAGGTAGACAGCTCAGATTTATCGCCAATTATACAGGCCAAAAGTCAGACATGGCAGCAGTAGTTTATAGCTGGTTATTAAAGCCAAAGGTTTCTTATTCAGCAAAGGGTCATAAATGCTTAGACTAGCTAATGATCACAGCGAATACATTAACACTTGAAGATCTCCCTGTAAGAAAGAACAGAAGCTGGATATTAAAACACCAATGCACACTGAAACAAAATACATTCTTGTTTGTAACAAGCAGCACACTGGCTGGCATGCATATGTCTGGACAGTGCATGCACAAAGCTGTGAGACTGGGCTTCGGTACGAATTTCCTATGCACAAAATACTGACACAAAGAATACTGACACGAAAATGCCTACTATGGCTGGCAAGAAATCCCAACAGCTGAAAATAATGACAAGTAGGAAATACCCTGATGGACTATAATTTTTTTGGGACATCAACAGGACCCTTGGAATATCTTGTTTTTTTTGGTAATAGTTTCAAGCCTTATTGGATTGAAAGCTTACAAGAATCAATCCCATACAGATGAAGATCTTAGATGATAACTATATAAGGTTTTATTAGTTTTAATAAATATATGTGGTTAAAAAGAGGGTATTGTGATTTATTTTAGAGGTTTTATTATTTTTATTAAACTAATGTGTTTGTAAAGACGGTTATGTGTTTTATTTAAATTTGACTTTGTGGCACTACATGGCTCAGCAAGCCCTGGGTGTCAGGGCATGGTGGCACTTGTGGTTCTCCAAGTGCCAGCATGCCCTGGCTGCCATGGGTATGCTGGTGCTTATAGTTCTACAACCATCAGCATGCCCAAACTGTTAATGTCAGCCCAGGCTAGCTGGGACTTGTAGTTCCATAAAGTAAAATAGTGTTTTTCACTTGTTCTTATATTACACACACTTTATTACCCTACACCCACCGCTCCAGGTGTGTAGGAAGAGCCCTAGTGCTATCAGCACTGGGCTTGGTATTCCTAGAGGAGGGGCCCAGACAATTGTTTTGTGGATCCCACTCCAGTCATGTGTTGAACAGTCTGGGATTGGTTTGTCATAATGGCAGCAGGACCCCTGCTGCATGTCCCCCTGCTATAGTGCCAACCCACCCCAGCTGGTTGGCCTAGTGTTGGTTTACCTCCCAATTTCACGGAAACCAGGAGTAGGCTGGCAGCACTAGGTTTACTAATGTTTATAAGGGCGGACCCCATGCTTTTCTTTTTTTAATTGCTCTATTTTTAACAGTATACAGCTGGCGAGTCTGACTGGCTTACATTGCTGTCTTAATACCGGCAGTGTGACTGTGGTCATTTTCACCATCGTCACACACTGTCGGTATTTTATATGTGTCAGGATTTCTTACATGTAGGTATTTAGGCTGTTGGGATTTTTTGCCTGTCATTGTTTACAGAGTTAGGTATTTCCTACTTGTCAGTATTTTCAGCTGTTGCGATTTCTTGCATGTCAGTATTTACAACATTAGGTTTTCCTACTTGTCAGTATTTTCAGTATAGGCATTTTCGTGTTAGTGTTTTGTGCATAAGAAATATGATTATCACCTGTGAGACTGCAATGTCACATGCAGTTACTTAATGTAAGCAAGGGCCTCTATCCTCCTTAGTGCTCTTTTTCCTTAAACCCAGCCATGTATCTCTTTCTCAACTTCAAACATGATATTGATGACTGGGTCAGTTGCATGTGGTCTCCCCAGCCAAAGTAAGGCTCCAATATCACATACATCAGGTCAATATTTTAGAGCAGCAAATTTTATATAGAAACATAATATACAACAGCGGTTGGTCAACTGCAACCCTCCAGCCGGCTGCACGTGATTTTATTAGAAAGGGGGCCAGGGGCGTACGCAGGATTGTCAGGGGGGGGGGGGGGGTTTCCTGACCCCCAAAAAAAACCCAAAAAAACCACGAGTGAGAGCTGCTGCGCATGTGCCTGCAGCTACGTATCGGCAGCGCTGTCCTATACAGCAGCCGCTGCGCTGACAAAGAAGCGTCCGCGGCGCTGCTGTATTCTATACAGCACCGCCGCGGCTGCTGTATAGGATAGTGCCGCTATGGCGGCCACTTAGTTAGCGCGCGGGGGGGGTTTCTGGAGACTCAGAAACCCCCCCTGCGTGCGCCACTGGGGGCAGCCAACATTTGCGTCACGTGACCTCCCTGACCTCCCTGTACTGGAGGAGGGAGTGTACTGCAGCCCTCCATCTCTTTCACATTGCCCCGCGCTGATATACAACAATATACAATCAATATTTGCTTTGTTTACATGTGTTTATAGAATTATGTTCAGTACATGACAGCTATCTTATTTTTGCACATGATGTTACAGTAGAGCTTCCGAGCAACTGAACTTTATTTAACCTTGCCTAAAATAGCCCCCAAAGTAAGACAATAATTAGTATTGTGGCTACACAGCTAGACGCAAGAGCATAAAGGAAGAGCAGCTGGGATTCAATGCTCTACATTTCATTTCTGGCAAGTTATCTGCTGCAAAAGGGCACTGTAAGGACACAAAAAGACGATTTCTTTATTATAATCACTGGCTGCAAACGCAATGTCCATGCTAGAATTACATTGTGTATAACATATTTCTAACACAAAGAAATAATACTGCTTTTATTGCTTAAATATGAGTGGACAACAAATGTTGTCACCTTTGCAGTCTCGGTCCTTTGGGCTTTACAGACACTATAAAGAGATAAGATTAAAACCCTAAATCTAACTCAAATCTGCTATTTTTTGAGAGTAGATAAAATCTAACCACACTCAGCTGCAACAGTACAAATCACAACATCCCATTTCATTGCTCTAATTCCGGATTATCAGTTTACTATAATGAAGAATCATAGCACCTACTATGTAAATTTAATCCAGGTTTTATAAAGGCATAATAATCAGAAGACTATAGGAGAGATGAATAAGTTCATGGTTATTTACTGCTCCTAACAGTCTTAAAAATGTAGTTTTCTATTGATATGTATATTCATTGACATTTTTATAACATATTTCCAGCAATTTTTTCCTGAACATCTTTTAACCCAAATGTCAGATAATCAGATATGTAACAACTTCTGGCAAATATTTATGTCTGCTAGTCCACTGGGCCACTAGTGATTGCCCTTGCCTTCCAGAATCATAGGCGCTCAACATGATAAGACTAGCGGAAAGTCAGGATCAAAAACAAGCAAAATACAAACAATATTTAAAATAGCAACGCAAAATTGGAGATTGTAAACAATAAACAACTTTTGTCCAGGCAAAGAAAAGTGAAATGTGTTTAAATAACCTAACCTAGCAAAATAGGTATGGACTCATGTTGTGGGAAGAATGTTTGAATGTTTGGGTTCACCTAGGAACATTTATAAGAAGCTTCACATACCAAGAGAGGAGGAGCTCCAATAGACGTAAAGGGATTTTTGAAAGTGTAATTCATAAAGTCACATTAAAAATTGCATAATTAATGATATCACCAATGCTGTCATATAAAACAGTTCAAACATTTGTATATCAATGATCACTGAAATCACCCAACTTGGATCAATTTAAAGTTGCACTAACACTACCTCAACTAGCCAGAGCCCCTGGCTGCTACATGTAGCAATTTTTCCAAGTAATACAGCTTTAAACAGTTAATACAATAGTATGCCAACTAGAGATAAATTGCTGTACACACAGATATGTACACTTAGGGCTGTAAATTATAAATCCTGCTAAAAGGTGCAATTTTCTACCTTGTCAAAACCATCTTGTGCTGCAGGGGAGCAAATTTAAAGTTTGCATTAAAGTTGGGAAGGGAGCTGTCCTAGCTCAGCTTTACATCACAGTATAGAAATGAAGCTTCCCGGTGTTTGCGTACTACAAACGAAACAATCAGTATGTTTAATGCATGCAAAAAAAAATACATTTGTATCACTTTCATTACAACATTGTTCATCCATTGTTTATAAACAGTAAATGTAATAAAACACAAAGACACCATTTGTTAACAGGAACTGTTTATCTACAGGACTATTATACTGTTGATTTGAATTTGTGCTCTTTCTGTAGGAATTCGACTAATTAATGTGTTCTTCTGTTGGCTGGCACTATTTACAGTGGTACAATTTTTAAAATCTACCAATGAACTACATAAAAGCCAAATGGTTGATATTCTCCCTCTGTGCATTCACTTTCTACAGCCTTAAGGCACTTTCCTAGTACACTGTAACTTTCATACCGATAAGGTCCGTGGTTAGAGGTAGCATCCGCCTTGTGGAACGTGGAAGTAGGTGTGTAGCATATATAGATGACAAGTCAAATGGGTCACAATCCGTTAGTTGTGTAGTGATTAACCAGCTCATTTCGTCCAGGGAAATTTTTTAAGCATAGGTGTGTGCAGAGGTGGTAGGGACACTTATATAGTGTTGCATCTCTCCTAATTGGACATGAAGTCTTTAATATGATAATACATTACAGACCTACTTCCTCATTTCACATCTGGGTCAAAAACTGATAATAGAACTGGGCAGGATGCAAGACACAATAGGTCAAACAATACCCTGGTATTGGTATGCTGCCAGGAAGAGGTTTATAAAGGCAGCAACACCAATCAGAACTGCAGGATGAATAGCTGCATGTGTGTGGTATGTGATTGCTCACCTGAGGCTGCCACACTGAGAGCTTAATGAAACTTGTAACAATTTGTCTAGCAACCAGCTGAATCAGTGAACTACAGCAACACATAGTAGTAGCAGCAATTGCACAGATGATAAATTAAACAAACAGAAGAGCTCCTGTTCCTTAACACCAGCATGTGTTTGGGACAGTGCAACATTAAATATCTAATAAGCCTAATTTGCAGGGCAAGAAGTGGCACTTTGCTTATTGATGGACTGGACAACCCCTAAATTGTCACAACTTAAAACGATGTCATGACCCCGTAATCAAGGTGCCCCGAGCTGCATAACCACCATGATGGGGAAAAGCTCTAACACTAAAAGATTAGCAGTTATGGCTGAGGACACCCATTTCGAGGATCTCTGTGCCGCGCACCATGCCCCAACAAGTTAGGCCCCAAAACTCTTAGAACACGCCATGCCCATGTACAGCTGAAGCTCACGGCTGAACACTACAAGTCCAGGCCATATTTGTACCCCATTTGCCAAGGAAATGCAGCCTAATCGACAAGTCCTTCCTAATTTCATGGGATAGCTCAATACATGCATGGAGTTTAGTCACAGCTGCCTCTGCAATTTCTGACAAAAAACATTTCCAATAGGGACATTGCAACACATGAACCTAAGAAACCCTAACATTGGTTGGAACTGCCTACTTTACCCGAATGCCTAATTGACAAAATCTGCGCTCCCAATTTCACCCCCTTTTCTACAGGAGGAAGGCAACAACCCACCATAGTGTCAATTTTGATGGCCAGGGTGGACAAATATGTGCATGGACTTTCAGTCTTATCATGCACAATTGGCACGCCAAGCAGCTTGAACATGGCCTTGGTTTTTAATAGAACCTTGCCACATAGCAGGGATTCACAAGGGCCAATGATAAGGAAATCATCCAGGCAGTGAGCCAGTAATGCCGGCTCACTGTATACCCTCACTAAACTAAGGGCAAACTCAAAAGTCTGACAAACTACTAGTGTGCTGTGGGTCAATGGCATCATTTATTGAACCGCCCTGCCAAGTGTTGGATCAGTCAAAATTTTACTGGGGCCTTTTTGGTTACAATGCCTACAAGGGAAACAATCTGCCCGTCTAAAGGGGGCGGGAATGGACCACACATCATCCGCAAAGTCCTCAAAGCTTGAAGTCCTGCTTAAAACCCTGCAACAGGAAATGCACCATTTCCTGATCAGGATGCAACTGAAACTAAAAAGCCAGGGCTTCAACAGTGATTGGGGAAGAGGCCCTACTTAGCAGGACCACCCTCTGCCCCATTGATGGTGGCTGAAGGATCCAATTCCCTGGTGCATCACTTGGTAGTGTGTCGACTCTCGCAGTGCAAGGAAGAGTGTGTCACGGGCACTAGGAGTCTTTACCCAGGGATCACCAGGTGATAGGCTTACCAGAGCAATATAGGTGGTATTATGGTACTCTGGTAGCAGGGTGATCACGGAACAGGAAATAGCAGATGATGAGATGCTCAGGAAAGTCTATGACTAGCAGCACTGGTAATATGGAGGTAATAATACACGAGGAACTGTATGGACAAAGGACACGTGAAGGTAGTCAGTGGTCTGCGGTAGCAAGTTGTACCACTGCTATAGTGAGGAGGAATGTCCAACAGAAACGAGGAGGTGATGAGAGTCAGCGGTCTGCGGATAGCAAGTTGTACCGCTGTCTTGAGTGAAGGAATGGAATCCAAGTGAAGGTATCCGGGGAGTCAGTGGTCTGCGTTAGCAAGTTGTACCACTGCTATGTGAAAGGATACTGGAACAAGTGACACAGGGAACAGGAATCAGTGGTCTGCCTCTAGCAAGTTGTACCACTGAATATATATGTGAGGAGGAGCACGGGGAGAGACTGCAACACAGGAGATACACGGGCACCTTAAACTTGATCCACAATAATATGCACAATATATAAATGACTGAACAGCACTGTAATAATAGAAAGTCTCTTGAGGTAATCCGGCACAAGATAACACAGTCAATGATGGCAGTAGACTCAGCGGATAGCAAACTCCAGAGAAGAACCAACACAGTCCAGCAAGATATACAATACACCAGCACAGTCAATGAGAAGTATGCATACCGTGGTTCAGAAGCAGGCTGTCAGCCAGGAGTGCAGAGATACCTGAACGGCAGGAGGCCGGCAGGAAGCGAAGTCCCTGGATGGGTGAAGCGGTAGTCAAGTAGGTGCAGCGCACAGGTAGGTAGACCAGCAGGGAAACGAATACACAGGAATCAGTAGAGTGTGGAACTGGACTCCTGGAGAACCCTGAAGAGTAGCGATGGTCTAGCGGGGAGGTAAGTAGTGAGAGACGAATCCAATGCTGACAGGCGGGTAGAGACCAGCGGGAACACAGGAAAGCATGGAGAGTGGATCAGCAGTTGAAGGACGAGTAGAGATGAGGAGAAGCGGCAGCAGGACTCTGCGGACACACGGAGGTAGCCAATAGCAACCAGCAGGTGCAGTAACGATGGCACACGGGAGAGCAGAGTAGAGCTGGTACTGATGATCACGGAGAGTAGCGGATAGCAATAGTAGTGGCAGTCTCGAGGAAACACGGGAGAGTTGAGATGAGCTGAAGACTGAAGCGCACAGAGGCAGCGGATAGGAATCAGCCAACAGTCACGATGAAGCACAGACGAGTTGCAGGTTGCAGACTGTAGTGCACGGAGGCAGCGGATAGGAATCAGCTAACAGTCATGATGGAACACAGACGAGTTGCAGGTTGAAGACTGTAGTGCACGGAGGCAGCGGATAGGAATCAGCTAACAGTCACGATGATGCACAGGTGAGTAGATGTAGATTGAAGACTGTAGTGCACGGAGGCAGCGGATAGGAATCAGCTAACAGTCACGATGATATATGATAGAGTTGAAGTGGCTTGAAGACTGTAGTGCACCGAGGCAGCGGATAGGAATCAGCTAACAGTCATGATGATACACAGGAAGGTAGAAGTGGTATGGGAACCACAGTAGTAGAAGTGGTTTGGAAACCACAGAGGTAGAAGTGGTTTGGAAACCACAGGAATCAGCAGCGCTGAATACACGAGGAAACACAGGAACACCTTCAGAGGCTCATGGGGAATGAGACTCCAAGATCAGGCAACGTGGTATTGACCACAGGTGCTTAATATAGGGAGTGTTGCCTGATCTGCCAATTAAGTTAAAGGAACATACACTGAAGGGTTAGAAAGGGCTGCGCATGCGCAGACCCTCAGGATGGCGGACGGCCACGGTTCCTAAATGTCCGGGAAGAAGCACTCACAGTCCGGTGAGTGACAGAGTGGTTGCATCTGTACATCGTACCCTTACCATACTGTGAATTATTAAATGCGAAACACTTGTTTCTGCCGAGGAAGGATAAGCACAGTCAGCCTTGTGATGGAGGCTTCTTATATGAAGCCATCTCATACCTTGTCTTATTAGCTATATCCTTGTACCCGAAAGAAGTACTAGCGACCCTGCTCACTTTCTTATGAAACTCTTCATTGTAAGCCCTCCAAGACATACCCTCACGGTTTGCGAGCATGTCGTGGATCATGTGCAAATATTTCAACACATCTTGGTAATCACTGGTCCTAGTCTCCAGTTATGTCGAAGCAAAAATCACAAACGTCGATAACCAGTTAGTGTAGGATCTGTAACTTATTCTCCAATGCCATCATTCGACACGCCAACTAACTTTTTCTTTGCTACATCAGTAATTGTATACAAATCCACGTAGAAACCCCAGTCAATCTTTTGTCTAGAGCTAGCCCGCAAACCTCAGCGAACAGCACAATGTTGCCACCTTGCTGTTGTGTCTGAACCATATTACTCAGCTGTCCACTAGCCTCGCTGTTAACCCTCTCATGTGTGATTGCAGCAGATGCATATATTTATTTCGGCTCTGCCCAGAGTCCAAGGAATCCTCCCCTGTACTTACATTATCTGATCCCATGCCCGACTCCAAGTCCTTGCATGTCTCTTATACTCACTGGGAAATGGCGCACTGGATTCACCCGTGCCAATCATGTAAATGTGCAATGTATTTTACACCAGAGTTTTTGACTAGAATGTGTCCAACTGTAAATGAGCTTCTGTATGTTGATAGCTTGGTGTGCTCGTAACAATAACTGCTACTGTTTATTATCACTGCCTGTAGTTTACTAAATAGTGTACAAGCAATAAGCAGCAATATTAACTGTGGTCCTCTGCAGTGAACAAGAATATTTAGCAATATGGGGCAGATGCTAAGAAGGCAACCCTGCAATATGACACTTACAGCGATATACTATATGTTGTTAAGCTGCTAAATCTAAACAGCATAATAAAAATCCAATGAGAAATACTGGACTTGATTTAACAGGTCCATCGCTGTTAAATCAAAATAAATAAGTAAATAATGCAAAGAAAATGAAAGAAGTATTAAGGATCAGAAAGAGCCATGGCCTTCTCTTACTTGCTAACCATTTCACACTGAAAAGGGATGTAGCTCTCTAGACACCCCTGTGTTGTGGGAGTCAGGATAATTAGAGATTGGGACTCTACTTTAATACAGTGGATATTCCCTGTATCATAGCTTTTATTTAAAGTAATATTATATTTATGTTTGATTCCTACATCAAATTGTATAATTTTTATTTCATGTTTTAAATAATTTTATCTCTCTGACTTTTATATATAAAGAGCCATAGCAAGGGCTGTGTAGGTGGTGCCACCGCCCAGCGCGCAATGCCCGCTATTAGTCCCATTCAACTGTGTGCAATATCCCCAGCTTGCAAGCTTGCTGGAGTCACCAGCAGGATCGCCCCCATATCATTGTACAGTTAGCCGCATGCCGTGTATTTCTGTGTAAAGAGGCAGCATGTAGCCACACTGATGACACAGGGGGCGTGGCCTATTCATGTGCACACTGGACATACGCATCCCCTGGTCCCCTGCTTTTCTGTGACTGCACACTTCCACCCCCCCGCCCCCCCCCCCCACCACCTTGTTTCTCTGTGTCTATCTATCAGCCCCTATCTCTTCTCCACCTTTTCCTCTCTGTCTGCAATTCTGTTTGTGCGCCTTTGCCCCCCCCCTTTTATGTGTCTGTGCTTCTCTCTCTGTGTGTTTCTGTCTTCTGTGTCTGTCTTTAATTATTGACAACTCTTTTTCCCCCCTGTGTTTCTTTGTCCACCCTTTATATTATCCATCTCCCCACTTTTTATGCCCCAACACCCACTTTTCCCCTACGCCTCTCATGTCTACCCCATTTCCCCTATTTTCCTCTTACCAACTGCCTCCTCTTCTGCTGATGTCAATGGAGTCCTGGTGCTGCCGATTGGAAGAAACATGGGCAAACTTGAGGGTGGCAGGCAAGCACAATTTTCTAATTTGAAAAATTTTTGCATATATTATTGGGAGAATTCAATTAACAACAAAGTGTCTTGCGGACATTCCTAGCCTTATCAATATTATTTTGCAATAAAAATACAAATAACCATCAAAAAAAAATGTAAAATGTAGTTCTTGTGACAGGGGTCTTCTATAATATAGTGAGAGACCTTAAAATATCATACTTGTATTTACATAGCGTTTTTAGGTATAGCAATAGAAGTTTCGCACATGGCAGCACTCCATTCCCCTGCACTGTTTCTGAGAAGCTACATTGGAGAAGTAAACTGGCCAGAAAACCAGCTGCAAGGTAAGTAGGCCTTCAATCAATGACTTTTATCAGTGCCTCTGGCTCTTCAGTGTTGTGGAACTACAAAATACAGCCTGTCCTACCAGAGGGCAAGCTGGAACGTATTTTAAAAAATAAACTGGAGAGCCACAGGTTACACTGTATATGGCCATCTTAATACCATACCTCCCAACATCCAAGTCCCCGCCAGCGGTACAGTGGGCCTGGTCATGCCCCCAGAGGGCTGCCTAGCACTGTTAAGCGTTAGGCTACCCATTAGCCATCTCCCTTCCCCCTACATTCACATCCACAGAAAAAACATGTTCCCTGGTGAAACAGCGAGACATAGCCCTAAACTTTGGACTGTCCTGCTGAAATTGGGGCATTTGGGAGGTATGTAATACACTTGTGGAACTGTCATCATAGAGATGAGCCGCTAGTTGTGCCGGCTTGCTTTGTGATAGCTAACATTATTTGTTGTTAAAAACTTTTTTGATTTTATTTATTATACACATTGAGCTGTAACTAGGCAGTGTGACCTCCAAGGGCGCAATACCGAGTGTTTATCACGGCTGGGAAAGAGCAACCACACCTTCAAGATGGGGTGAGTAGGGGGGCATCAGTGCTCTTTCTCACCCATGGCACTAAAATGTCTAGTTATGGCTCTGTATAAATAGCGTATAACCTGTTTTCATTCAGTGCTATTGTCAACTTTTTCTGATATCGGTTCTTTATTGCTGGATTACCATCATCTTGTAAACATCAATTCCTGTACTTTTTTGTCATTGTGGCACACAGGATCCAGACCCTAACAACTAGACAGTTATACATAGAGATGTGCAAAGTTGGGATGAAATTACTTCACGCATAGCAAGCTGCCTTTCCCATACAGCGTGATGTATTCGCAGGTACTTGCATGCCCACAGAACTTGATGGTAGTAGGAATCTGTGCCATCTTAGCAAAGGAATATGGAGACTATAATAAACACACTAGACAAACTGCAGACTGAGCGACAATGGGACCAATATACGGTACACACGAGAATATCCAGGAACAAACAATATTATCTTCAGATTATCATTAAGCAGAATTTCAGATTAACATTCAGCAAGCTATTTTCCATGTCTAGCATGTACAAGTTAGCATACATTGACGCAAAAGATGAACTCACTAATGCACCTGTATAAACTGATCATCTAGAAATATGCAAAAAAAGAAAGAAAATATGTTACCTGAAACAATCCATTTTCCTGGAAGACACTCAATGCGCTTAAGAATCTTCAGTAATTAATATGTCAGGGGCTCCTGAAAATATATCTTACTTTTAATAGAATTGGATAACTAGAAACTTTATGCAAAATACTATGCTTTACAAAGAAATGTCTTTACAAATGAAAGAACTAAGTGGTCAATTCAATAGATGACTCTGTTAGCATTGGGTTTAACCATGGTTTGGGGACATCCCATTGAGCTGTACGCTGTATTATACATTGTTAAAAGTAAATTAAATTGCAATTTTTAAACACCAGGTTACATTCTGAAGTTTCTTTCTTACTTAACTTTAAACTAGCTGGTTTGGATCAACATTTGGATGAAATGCTGGTGTCCGAGTTTGACTGACTTCTGAATTCTACATTATTTTTTCCACACTTTATCTAAAGGTTTCCCATATTTTTCAGATGACCAATAGATAAAAGAATCATGCTATTGTTTTACTGCTATTATTGATAGTTTATCTCCAGTCCAGACCTTTAATTCAGGTCTGCTGTGACTTCCCTCAATTTATCTGAGCCCCACTATGGCAAATACAGATGGTAATTCATGTGGAAGCTGATAGCAAGCTGTGTTGAGCATGCAGTGCGTATATAGTTTCCTTAGTTGATGTATGATTTAAAATACATGTTTGATAGCTTCAGACATCCTGCAGTGACAATCCTGTGAGGCTAAAACTGATTGATGACAGTAGGAAGAATGTATTTGTAGGTACCTGACTTAAGAGATAAAATAAAGACTATTTGTGCTTTTAATGCATGTGTATTACATTGCAAGACACTCTTAAACATTGCTGAAATAAGAACAAAGTCATTACTTACTGTTACACAAAATATTTATAATCTTCTAATCTGTGGTTTCTGTCTCTGAATCATTTGACAGCTTGGCAGGCATTGAAAATATACCTTGCTTAAGCCATGATTATAAGCTAATTAAATAGTATTATATACACACACAAAATAATAGCCCAAACAAGTTGTTTTCGGATATATGGTAATTACTTAATATACAGCAGCAGATTTTTGTCAAAATATCACAAGTTTTCAAGGACGGACAAATCATGCAAAAAATCAGAAGGCGTTGGAATAGGACGATTGAAAACAGCATTTTATGTAGAGTGCACATTGATTTTACATTTAAAACATTCTAATTTGTTATAGTAATTACAGACAACTGTTTCAATTAGTATTATATAGAGTATTTTTTTTTGCTCCATTGCTTACACTGTATTCAAAATGTAAACTTATTACATTGCTTAAAAGCATGTTACTGACTATATTATCATCAAGAAATGCATGTATTCGAAATTATGACTTTACTTACACCATATTCTTAATTAGACTTGTTTTGATTATATTTCCACATATATTACAATTCCCAAACTGCTGACAAAGCCCCACCATTACCTCCACCAACACCACCACCCCAATGCCTAGTGATTGGCTGACAGTCTACTTTCCAAACTGCCAGTGTCAGTAAAACTTCTGGAGCATGCTGACACAGTTTAGGCTGTCTGTCCTCGGTGTTCGATCACTCCTGTGTGAAACCAGCCTTAAGGGTTATACAGACAGACACACATTTGATCACAATAAGACACTTGCACACACACTACAACAGCTGAGTCCAGTTTAACATGAGACAAAGCTTATTTACTATATACAACAAAAAATAACACAATATACAGTAGATAAAACATGAATCAAACTGATGCATTTAGGAACCAAACAGGCATCTAATATGTGGTCTACTGATAAAGTAAACTTTAGTTCACAGTTTGCAGAGGTCTTAGTTCCTCAAATTAGTCATCTAAATGGAAAGAGTGTGAAAACCTTTTCTCTACTTGGTCCTAATGGATGAGCAAGGTGTACTCAGTGTTTAAAAGAAGTCTGCTCCATTTGTGAAAAAGAGACTACTGGAAAAGTAAGAGAGAAAGAAGACTTTGATCTAAATGAAAGACAGCCGGTGGTGTCACCTACTGGAAAGTTGCATGTGTTAGTGTACATCCCTTCCAGTAGCGAGAATGGCATCAAAACAATGTTAAAGACGTTTGATAGCAGGATGGGCTGAATTGAAAATGGACTAGGAAATAATAGATGATGCAATAATATCGATGGCATAAATAATATTGTCCCTTTTGGCTTGTTCAGGGGCAGGAGTAGCATTTATCCAGGGAACGTCCTACCTTTGACTTTCAGCAACATCCTTTTTATATGCACACTCTACAAATTTAGATCACATCCCATATTTTAACAGTCCATTATTTTTAACTGTATCTATTATTTCTTCTCCAATAACAGTCCAAACCAATGCAACCCTTCCTGTGCATACCTAAGTGGTTATCAGATGCAACTTGATGTTTGCATAGTATTCTGTCTGCTAGAGGTGTTCATTTAACATATATATTACTTTAAATTTGGCCCACAATATCTTTAAGGGAGTAAATTGAATTAAAAACAAAACACTGAATTAAATTATTCATTTAATATAAATGGATTAAGTTGACATGAAAATGTTATATGAGTAACATGCATGGGTGCATTGGTAACTTAATAAAACTGTAAATGCTTCATTTTTCTTTCCTAAACTGCGAAGTCAGTTGGGCCAGCTAATGATTTACAAATACCATGCTACATCTTTAAGGAAAATAGGATTTAGAAATGTTCCAAGTGTTGTGGAAAATAGCCACTTTAAGACATTATAATGTTAAACAATCAAAGGTCCCTTTTCATTACATACAAAGTACAAACTAATTAATTAGATAATATTCTTATATGGCTGCATGACTTTTGGATAGCCCCTCCACACAAGTTTAAAAAGCATCATGAAGCTATATAAAGAAAGGTTATATAATGAAATATTGACTTGCGCATTGTGCGATTCAAATGTAACCTATGACTCAAGAATAAGATAAGCACAATATATAATTAATTTAGGCTTACATAAAAAATACAAATGTGCATCTTTAAAGAAAATAAAAAATATATGGAAAACAATTGTTCTTAGTGTTGTTCACTTTCAAACATACTAAAGACACTTGGCCGGACACATAGTATAGATAAAACAGTCTTTTTCTTGGAAATCAATGTTAAAACTTTTTTAAATCTCCTACAATCACAGATACCCTTCTAATTTACCCTTGTTAAATAGATTTACATTTTTTGTGTGCATTTCTGCTATCACAATTAGAGCTGATTTTACATGAATATTGACATTTTAAGTTGTTATACCATCTCTTTTTCAAATACCACTGATACCTTAAGAGGTCAATGCTGAAGTTTATTTCATTGAACTGGTTTTGGGAATCTTATAGATAGATTATTATCTTATAGACAAATCCAAGAGATGAACAACACTCAACACACAGGAAAAATACATGTAAATGGAAACGTAAGCGGAAAGGTGAGATTTCAAACTTTTAAAGAAGAATGTATGACACATGAAACAGCTGTAGGAGCTTAATCACAATGTCTGCGGTCTACATTTATTTGTTTCTACTGATCAGTAAGTGCCTCTTTCTTTCCTCCTTCTAGGAATATATTTTTTAAGTGAATTGGGTCATAAAAGGAAACATGGGAATCATGTAGACAGAGTTGACTTATACCCCATTCATACTGCACCAAAAACCCGGGTTTTTGCAGAGGCACGCTGAAAAACCCGGGTCTTGGTGCAGTATGAATACTCCAACCACAAAATCTCGGGTCTAAAATCCCGGGACTTAGACCCGGTATTTTGCAAGGGGTAATTCCCGTGTTGGACCCCGCTAGCCTGCAGTATGAATGGTGCAACCCGTGTAATTCCCGGGTCTCACCATTCATACTGTAAAAAAAAAAAAATTGTGAGGTAAAAAAAAAAGATTTTAATTAATAAAAAATACATAAGAAATGTTTACTTAATTTATTTTCAGCCAGCGGTGTCTCCGGTGTGTTGCCGGCTGTCAGGGGGACCTCTGGGTACTAAAATGACGTCATTTCTAATGGACTAGAAATGACGTAATTTTAGTACCCAGAGGTCCCCCTGACAGCCGGCAACGCACCGGAGACACGGCTGGCTGAAAATAAGTTAAGTAAACATTTCTTATGTATTTTTTTTTAATTAAAATCTTTTTTAACACTTTTTTTTTTCTAAAACCCGGGTCGGGCAGGTGCAGTATGAACCCGCCCGACCCGGGAATCTTGTTCTCTATACTGCCCTGTGCCCCGGCAATATCCCAAGTTAACAACCCGGGATATTGCCGGGGCGGCAGTGTGAAAGTGGTATTAACAAGGTGTTCCCTTTAAACAATTTTCCGACCAAGTCATTAATCCATATGGTGTTTACTATGTTCACATTTGTTCAACCTGCAATATATGTAACATGTGTAACATCTTTTCCACATAGGGGAAAAAAATTCAGAATAAACATACATAAAATATATGTTCTATGCATGTGTATATGTTTTTAGTAAAGCCATAAGCCATGCAAGCCATCTGCAGTTTTACATAATAGTTTGGAAGATGAAAGCTCAATTTCTTTAGAAATTCTCGTATCCCAGCAATTAATGATTTTTCAGTTTTAACTTAACTATTTAGAAAATTAAAATATGCAGAAAAATCAATGTATTGGGAAAAATAAATACATAGATCTCATAGGATATATTTCTCCCTAAATGCTAACATTGAATCCACCTCCAAATATTTAAAGAGAACATCCGCATCCATCGGATTAACCTCCTCAAGGGCTTGTTGGATTAATTAAATATGGTAACCTCGCTCCAGAAATTTGGAAGCCATTAATTTAGCCTGTTCAGAAAATAACAGTTTATCAGAACAGACGCATAAACTGTCCTTTACGAATATTGCATTAACGCTTAGAATAATATGCAAATTTAAAATATAAATAATTATTACAATCCACTTGTTTGAAAAAAGTGGAAGTGACAATGGAAGAACCCACGGCTGATAGGGAAAGGTCCAGGAAATCAATGGTGGCCTCATGATATTTATAAGTAAATTTAAGATTATAATATTAATAAGTGTTTAACAAAATTCGGTGCCCGTGAATCGCCAGAATCACCACCTCTCCAAATAATAAATAAATCAACTATATAACGGCCATAGATGACGAGGTCCACCTGAATTTAGCACCCCACAAATAGTTAGTTTATATAATTTAAATCCCCCATATAGATGTTAGCGTAGCTCGGGGCAAAGAGTGTAACTATGGCTATCCCCATTACCTCTAAATGATATTGGTGATCAAACAAAAATAATTGTGAGATAAAAGAAATTAAATGAATTCTGCAATAAACTTCTGGTCCTCTTGAAGACCCCACCATTGGCTGAAAGCACTTTAGCAATAACTTCAACTTCAATTTGATGATGGATGTTAGCGTTATTCAATGTTCAAAGTAAGTAATGCATAGGTATCATTCCGTACCACAGTCCGCAATTTGTTTTACATATATGTTGAGTCGCAAATGTAGGCTCTCAGAGAGACCGCCAAAGGTTGTGAATAAAAATAAACATAACTAAATTATATGTAAATGATCTCAAACCAGAAATAATAGGGTGCTCGGGGGTGAATGTAATTGTTTGTGTATTTTGGGCAAATGATAATATACAGTGGTGACAGAATAAGGTGTAAATAAAAATCACATTTCCTTCTTTGAGATGACCCCATCGTCCATGGTTATGTCCAACATCAATTTAAATTCCAATTTACGACTTTCACTAGGCTTGCTAGCGAATTTTCTATAGAACAAAGAGTTACCCAGTTGTGTCAGTCCCTCTTTCTTATAATCACAGATGCCTTAAACGACAACTCCATCTCCTTTGTCAGCATCTTTTGTAATAATTGTTGGATCTTTGTGAACATCATTGAGACCCAAATTTAATCATATGTGCTGTAGTTAATTCATGAGGAGACACACTATTAAGAGGAGGTTGAATCATTTGTGCTTATGTCTCTGAGGAAATTGCTTGTAATGAGATGCATAAGACTGTGCTAATAGATTGTGATTTACTTGACACTATTGTATTCTGGAGCTTGTGCTATTTTGGATATATACCACAAGTTGAATCTTGACCATTGGTGAATTAATACCTGCAGCGCTAGTAATCGAACTAAATTTCACTGGGATCAATAAAAGACTGGGAGGAGGAGGCACTAGCTACAAACTTCAAGACAGTGTCTGCAGTCTGTGTGCTTGGCTCCTGAGAGACGGAGCCGTATCTATCAGGGAAGTTGCTAGGCTATGACAGTCTGGGCTGATCACACTACAACAGGGAAACCCGCAGCACGGGGTCCCACTGTCATAATGTCACTTAGCAGTAGCCTGTTCAGCACAGTTCAGAATTACCTGGGGGAATTGGACTTGCAAAAAATGGACTCCTCACTCAAGAAGAAAACAGCCCCCTGCTGAAAGCACTATGGCTCTTCACAAGCAACCCTGGGGTAGTAGGTATGAGTTAAAGTTTTAATAGATATAATATATTTTTTTGCTGGTGCTCTACAGGTTGAAAGCCCTGGCATGCCTGAAGTGTTTGAGTAGGCTAGTGTTTGTAGAACTACCCAGCATACCCATGGCTGCCCAGCCAATCATCACTCCCCTCAGCCAATTTATCAGCCCCCAGAAGCCAATTTATAACCCCTCCAGCCATTTATCAACCATTCCCCTACCATTCAATCACCCACCCTCCCAACCAAATCATCACTTTCCCCCCAGGCAATTTATCACCTCCTCCCTCATGAAATTTATGCATCACATTTAAATTACCTTCTTCTTCTCTTCTGGCCCTGCTCCTCTTCTTTATCAGATTCGTTTCTTCATTTCTTCTCATTGGCAGGTAGCCAGGCAGCATGTGCTGCTCCCTGTCAGTGCGGGTGCGGACTGAACTTAGTGTGGTCACATGAGATGTGGTAATCTCGCAAGACCAAACTAGGAGAACCACAGCTGCACTGACAGAGCAGCTAACAGCATTGTATTTGCTGTTAAGCTGCCTCGCTGCATAGTGATAGTCGCTGAGACCAGGGTTGGCCCCGTTGACTTAGGGAGATCCCGACCGCAGACATTAAAAAAAAAAAATAACGCTTGGCAATGATGTAAATCCAAGCAGTTCTCTGCACCAAGGACCCAGCGCCTCAGGATGCAGCCTGGTCAGTAAATTGGTTGATCAGGCTCTGGCCAGTATGCCCTGGCATCTAGAGCCCGCTGGCACCTGTAGTGCACCAGGAAAGAATCCTCTAAAAAACAAAGACACTGGGAGAAAGTATTTAATTAAGAAAAATACATCCTACAAACCCTCTTTTATCCATTTATTATTCACCTATATTCATTTTTTACTTCATTTGAAAAAAACAAACAAACACATCAGCTACTAGTACTTGCCCCTTGCAGAACTGCAATGCAAATTACAGGTCGTACAGCCTGTCCGCTTCTAATAAATATGGAGTGGCTTTGCTTTGATTAGAAAGAGCATGGAAAAGCTTCTCTGTATTAGTTAGAAGAAGTTACACCCAAATGGGGTATAACCTGAATGAATTCTATTGATACAAATGTGTCAACGGAATTCATCGATCAATGGATGTCCTGGGTGAAATATTTAACTAAATACATTAACTAAACACATTACTAGAAAAGTATAACAACTCTAATCCAGATATATTTACATGTAAGATACTGCCGTGTTGTACCATATCATTGTGTACTCTTGTATAATTAATTTTTACGTTGGCTTACGAAATTTACAATGAAGCTTACCAGAAGGGAGCTGAAGGGAAGTTACTGTTAGGATATATTGCAATATTACTTCTAACATGACCCTTTTGCCATTATACTTGTATTGACAAATTGATAAATATCAATTCTCACTAATATGATAAATATAATAACAACTGTTGTTTTTAACTAGAACATTGAGCCCTTCCATTCTTATTACACTTAAGTAGCAATGCTTTTGTGTGCAGTACTGTATATAATAACACTGATAAGTATAATATTCTAGACAAATATGTATTTATCAAATAAAAGCAACAGAAAAATATAAATAAAGCAAGCAAACAAAGTGCAAAAGCTTTGATACATGTCCAGTGCATTGCTGATGTGAGCTATCAGTTGAACTATTATACTTAGATAAAGCTATAAACCGTCACTGTGCCTCTCTCCTTGAAGCAATGCAGCATTGTTTAATTACTCACTAATGAGACTTTAATCTACTTCTAGCATTAAAACAATGCATCTGAAAAGCAATTGGAAGTGCCTTCCTAATGAGTCACTAATAAGGCTATAATTGAAGCATTTGTTAGAACAGATGCATAGGTTTCCATAAATTAGGTATCAGACTTTCTCTCCTTCCATATTATTATAGCATTGTAACTGACCAGTAAAAATGCATGGTAAATGTAATTGAGACCCACTTTTTACTACACTCGATGATGCTCTAACTAAGCCATCTCCTGAATCATAATTATTTACATTATGTACATATATAACATTATCCTATATATGTGTAGCCCATCAGAGACAGAGGTATTTTGAAGTTTTTTCCTGCAATTGAGTCTGCTTTGAATTTTGTCAAGCTAGTTCAGTTGTCTCTTCCTGAGTATATATTATTTTCAGCTATCTGTGTGCTAAGCCTTCTTCAAAGAGGAGGGCTAAAATATTCTAATGGTTCTTCACTGATTGGGGTAGCAACCAATGAGTTGATAATATTCTCTGCCAGAGTATATTTTATTGTGCAAATCAGTGGAAAATATAGGTTCCTCTATAGATATGGGATCTGAGCAGTGTGCCATGGATCTTTGGGTGGAACTTCTAAGAGAGGTTGTGAGGGAAATTAAGACCCAACACTGTATTCTGTGACAAAAGAAAAAAGTAAAGACAAAAATAATATATTTTCTGTATCATCCATATTTTATATCATAAATATATTATGATCTACACTGTTATGCACGTTTAGTCCCTATCCAATAACGATTGTCGAATCTCGATTTGTGTTTCCAACGCACAAATATTTATTCTCAAAAAGTAGCAGAATAATTCAAGCAAAATAATAATAAGTACAGCCGTTACTTATCGCAGGCGCTCTGGATTCAGTGAACAGTCATTCAGGTCTGAAGTCTGTGGTCAATATGACTGAACACTAGATAAAAAGCTCCTGCTTATATGCAAACAGAAATACAGTAAAAACAATGCAGATGGTGTGGCTTGCTTCTTTTGGTCCAGGCTTCAGAAAGGTCCAGGGAGTTGCAGATCATAGGCTAGTTCAAACTAAAGAATCCAAAGGTGGGGGTCATCTCTCCAGGGGATGCGCTCCTTTCTTCCCGCCAAGACTCCAGTTACAACTAGTCCATTAGCATTTTATAGTCAGCATCATATTAAAGGTTTATTCCCTAACATCAATAACTAGAGTATGCAATGTGTGATTTCTTAACCGAATGAACCGGACAGCTGCTGATGTAAAGGGGATTAATATGATACCAGACATGACACTTCCTTTAACCTGTACCATATGTATTACTAATATGCATTTAACTTATAATATTACACATAAACACTACTATATTTCGACATAAATAACTACGTGTTGCAACTACGATTAATGAGTACTATTTACAAATGTGTGTGTTTGTGCGAATGTATACAAGAGTGTAAAAACTGTTATTGCCACGTGTTGCAGCTGGAAACGCCCTTCCACGCCGTAGCGTGCTCTACGCATATTTTCAGACAAAGACAACCAAGTTTGCTCGATATTAATTGAAATGACTTTATCCAATTTGCTGACTTCGACAACACCATGGATAGCTTAATGTTTTTCTGATATTAGAAGGTCATAAATTAATTTTCTTAATGTTTTATTGTATCAAACATGCTATAGGTGCACACTTATACTTGAGCTCCACCGACAGCTTTAATGGCTAGCGAGAGCCTGTTGGTCTTCCTCTTAAGTATAGTATTCATATTCTCAGAGCTAGCGTGGATCCTATTGACGCTACCAATCTCCTAACGGATAACTTCACCTTTAATACATTTGATCCAACCAAATAATTTGTACCATAAAGAAAAAAATAAAAATAAAACATAGATACTTAGAATGTATTGTGGCAAGAGCCCGCTACTGCTGAAGCACACGTGAACAACTTATTTTTATGCAGCTTTATTGTCAGGATGGTTAAAATGTTTTGACACCGTATGAATTTCACAGCAATTCTTGGAGACCCTAAACGCTAGCTAGACATAGACCAGCTCTCTTAAGGCCAGCCAGCTTCCCCAGCGTTGGTCTTCCTGAACAAATGATACAGACAAGCTTTTATACCTGATACTCCTCCCCCAGCCTTAGCTTGATGGGCAGGTGACACACCAACCTTCTCTTTAAGAGGAAACGCCCATCACTGGCTCTGTTTGCACTAACAGACACACCCTGTCTGTTTGCTGAGAGGAAGGAGCTTTCCAAAACATGTGAGTTAACCAAACTTTAAACTACACATAAGTTTTTACCTGGTTTAACCTGAATCTAGGTGCATAACTGCGCCAATGTTTTATTCTGCTTGTATGCTTTCTCTGCATCTTGTCAAATAAATGCCTCCCTTTGTTACATATCCCTCCCCCTAGCGTCTCCAAGTAGGGGGACACGCACTTCGCGAGGAGCGCATATTTTCGTGACAATGCATCTGCATTCTTGTGCAGAATCCCAGGTCTATGTTCTACTGAGAACTTGAAAGGTTGCAGTGCCAAGAACCAGCGGGTTACCTTGGCATTTACCTCCCGGTTGTTCTGCATTTACCTCAATAGTGCATGATCTGTTATTAAGTTGAACTCTCTGCCTAGGAGATAATAGCGCAGAGCTTCTGTAGCCCATTTTATGGCGAGACATTCTTTCTCCATAGTGGCATATTTTTGTTCCCTTGGAAGCAACTTACGACTTAGGTACAGGACAGGATTTTCTACTCCATTCTTCTCCTGTGACAACACTGAACCTAAGCCAACACCAGAAGCATCAGTTTGGAGGAAGAACCTCCGGGTAAAATCCGGTGCTTGTAGAACTGGGGAGGAACAGAGAGCTAACCGAAGATCAGACCAGGCGGTTTCTGCAGAGTCAGACCAGGTTAATATATCTGCACAACTTTATTTTGACATGTCCGTAAGTGGAGCAGCTCTATTGGCGAAGTGGCTTACAAACCGCCTGTAGTAACCTACTAAGCCTAAAAAGGTTCTTAACTGCGACTTTTTTCTGGTCTTGCCCAATTTTTGACTGCCTCCACTTTGTCTAGCTGGGGTTTTACACGCCCTCGACCAACAATGTACCCCAAATATTTGGCTTCTCTCATGGCTATGGTACATTTCTCTGGGTTAGCTGTTAACCCTGCTGACATTAATGAAGCTAAGACCGCCTCAACTTTGGCTAAATGTGATCCCCAGTCTGGGGTATAAATCACTATATCGTCCAAGTATGTGGCTGCATAAGCTGTGTGAGGTCGTAGCAATTTATTCATGGCCCTTTGGAAGGTGGCAGGTGCCCCATGCAACCCAAAGGGTAGGACTTTATATTGATAGAGACCATCAGGGGTGCAAAATGCAGTCTTTGGCTTGCCGTGGAAGTCAGGGGAACTTGCTAATAACCCTTTGTTAGATCAAGGGTTGTCAAATAGTTGCTACCAGCAAGATTTTCCACTTGTACATCCACACGTGGCATCGGATAGGCATCAAACTGTGACATACTGTTTAGGCGCCTAAAGTCATTGCAGAACCTAATTGTTCCATTGGGTTTCGGAACAAGCACAATGGGACTATTCCACTCACTAGTGGACTCTTCAATTACGTCTAACTGGAGCATCTTCTCGATCTCCTTTCTAACGTCCACCCATTTGGCTTCTGGAATACGATACGGCTTCTGCTTTCCAATGACTCCTGGCGGAGTGACAATGTCGTGTTTGATTAAGGTAGTGCGCCCAGGGAGGGAAGAGAAGACATCCCTGTTCCGGCGATTCATTTCTTCAGTCTGTTGTCTCTGATTAACAGACAATGCTGGCTCTATCGGCACTTCAGAATTTTCAATGGCAGTACTCACTACCTGAGGAGAGGTTTCCTCATCATGCCAAGGTTTAAGTAGGTTAACATGATATATTTCCTCCTCTCTTCTCCTACCTAACTGGCGGACTCTGTAATTGACAGGACCGACAACCTCTAGAACTTCATATGGCCCCTGCCAATGGGCGAAAAGTTTGCTTTCCTGGGTAGGAACCAGGACTAGGACCTTGTCCCCAGGCTTAAAAGATCGAACAACAGCACTTTTGTCATAACTTTTCTTCTGTCGGTCCTGAGCCTCTTTTACATGTTGCTGCACAATGGGTCCTATCTTTCCTAGCCTCTCATACATTTGGGACACAAATTGTACCAGATTTGGCTCCCTGGGACCTTGTTGCTCCCACCCTTCTTTTAACATATCCAAGATACCCCTGGGCTGTCTCCCAAACATTAACTCAAAGGGACTAATTCCTGTTGAAGCTTGAGGTACCTCACGGATGGCAAACATCAAATAGGGAATAAGAGTGTCCCAATCTTTTTTCTCTTGAGCCACTGCTTTCCTGAGCATGTGCTTTAATGTGCAGTTAAAGCATTCCACCAAGCCATCTGTTTGTGGATGGTACACGAAGGTATTAAGCGCAGTAACCCCTAGCAACTGGCATATGTCCTTCATCAGTTTGGACATGAATGGAGTACCCTGATCTGTGAGAATTTCTTTGGATATTCCCAAGCGTGTAAATATCAATACAAGTTCTTTAGTTATGGTACTGGACTTTATGTTTTGTAGGGGAATTGCCTCTGGATACCTGGTTGCATAGTCAAGCACCACTAGTATATATTGGTGCCCACGTGCAGATTTTTCCAGTGGCCCCACAAGGTCCATAGCTATCCGTTCAAAGGGAACTTGTACTATTGGTATTGGAATGAGAGGTGTCCTGTACATGGGTTTGGGACAGGTTCTCTGACAAATGGGACAGGACCGGCAATACTTTTTCACTAATATTTAGTTCAAGAAGAGATGGACAGAGCTATTATCCCACTGCTGCTAAACACACCCGGGGGAATCACACAACCTCCCCAATATATAACACAAATAAATCAAAAATAGGGATGTTACAGTGCTGTGGTAGTGATCACATAGGTAAAAATAACATTTCTTGCAACAATACAAGTGATTAAGATGCAGTGATCTATCGCCAGAACTTCAATAATCCGAGAAGGCAAATTCTCCTCAGGCTGCAGCCATTTCTTTAAAATTTTAGAAAGCTCAGCCACTTGCGCTCTGACCGGTTTTCCTTTATCATAGCGCCATTGGTGATAGCGCTGGGCTCGGCCAATATCTCAGACTTTAGGCACAAATAATCAGAGGCCCGGTCCTCATCTAGATCCATATAAGCTCACTGAGCTTCACCAGTCAGATATGGCGCCAGTCTCTCAGCCCAATCTTTAGAAGGCCATTTTGCCCTTTTTGCAAGTCTCTCAAAGGACACCAGGGGGTAAATGTATCAAGCTGAGAGTTTTCCGGCGGGTTTGAAAAGTGGAGATATTGCCTATAGCAACCAATCAGATTCTAGCTATTATTTTGTAGAATGCACTAAATAAATGAGAGCTAGAATCTGATTGGTTTTTCAAACCCACTGGAAAACTCTCAGCTTGATACATTTACCCCCAGATATGCTTCTATGTCATCACCTGGCGACATTTTCTGGAGAACCGGACCAGGTGGATCATTTCTGTCATGCCTCATCTGGCTTAACTCTTCCCTTAAGAGCCTTGTGTTTTCCACCTTTGCCTCGGCAACTCGTAGCATCTGAGCTTGCTGCTGTTGCTGGGCAGCGGCCACATTCACAAGGGTTCACAGTACTTCCTCCATGTTGACGTCTGCGCGGGTGGGGTAGCGGTAACTTGCTTCCCGGAGTATCGCACTCCTGACACCACTTGTGGCAAGAGCCCGCTACTGCTGAAGCACAAGCGAACAGCTTCTTCTTTTTATGCAGCTTTATTGTCAGGATGGTTAAAATGTTTTGACAACGTATGAATTTCACAGCAATTTTTGGAGACCCTAAACGCTAGCTAGACATAGACCAGCTCTCTCAAGACCAGCCAGCTTTCCCAGCGTTGGTCTTCCTGAACAAATGATACAGACAAGCTTTTATACCTGATACTCATCCCCCAGCCTTAGCTTGATGGGCAGGTGACACACCCACCTTCTCTTTAACAGGAAACACCCATCACTGGCTCTGTTTGCACTAACAGACACACCCTGTCTGTTTGCTGAGAGGAAGGAGCTTTCCAAAACATGTGAGTTAACCAAACTTTAAACTACACATAAGTTTTTACCTGGTTTAACCTAAATCTAGGTGCATAACTGTGCCAATGTTTTTCTCTGCTTGTATGCTTTCTCTGCATCTTGTCAGATAAATGCCTCCCTTTGTTACAGTATAGAAGATAGTGATCAACTTGCCTTAACATGACATTAACCCTGGGCCAGGGCAAAACCCTGCACTTCAGTTAAGCAGCATTTTGTGTGTTTGCACTTCCAACCCACTACCACTCCTTGAAATCATTTCAAATAGCATTCATTGCATTTGGATTTTCAACATGCAAAAGTTAACAAATGAGAGGCTTAAAGTCTAATGTATATCTGTAACCACTCCCTGGACGACCTTCATGCTCTAAGAAACCATTGAGCACACAGTTTAAAACTGAGACCCTGATTCCTGTGATACCTCTCACAGCTTAAGCCAGTTCAAAGTATTTGCATGTAGCAGTGCTGTACATAACCAATTTAAAACTAAATCACCATTTAAAAATATGGTGTTTAGTAAGAATAACAACTGTTTGTATTATACCATTTTACAATCACAATTTGATCCTTTGCCATATTTTTACTCGTACTGGGTAATTTAATTCCCACTACTTTCCTTCTTTCTTGTCTACTCTGTTGCCTCAGCTTTTAGAAAGGTGGAAGAAGAGTTTACAATGCCAAGCAACATTACCCTCTACATGAACCATGTAAGAACATAATGTGAATGTCTGCTCTAATTTCTGGGGTTTGCTATCCATGAATGTAAATTCAACTTTGGGAATTAAAGCTGAAAACGGTGCAACAAGATGGTTTTGTAAGATGCATGTTCTTTCGGTTTACTTATTATGAAAATTAGCATGTACTTTGAAATGTAAATAAGATACCAGATGGGGTTTATTGTAATTGGGAAATTATGCAAACAAGTACATTTAATAATTTAGAGGCTGCAATCCCAGTAGAGAATTCAGAAAGCACATTTCAAGATAAGGACCTAAATATAATAGATGGATACAAAAATACCCATAGCATTGTCATCATTCAATTATTATTTTGCATTTGAATATAAGGAGTCTCATTATGTATAAATATGGTCTTATGAAATCCGCAAGACTAAAAAATACAGTTTATTATTCAATTATATTTGTGATAGAAACCCAAACATTTGCTAAACTACTTTGTAAAGACTTCAAAAGTTGAAACATAAAAAAAAAGTGATTGTTGTGCAGCACATTAAAGCACAAACATGTAGAAATATGTAAACTAGTGCTAAAAAAATAAATATAAATTTGGATATCAAACTTTGGGTACAATATCATCAGTAGATTACTCATAATGTATTTATAAAATACAATGTAATGTTGTTGCCATGGCAAAAAAACCTTCATACTTGCAAAGGGCAAAGTAGTATCAACTAAAAAGGCAACAGTGGTTGGCAGTGCTGCCTTAAAATTTCAACCAGGGCCCTAACTGTGTGGAGTTTGTATGTTCTCCCTGTGTTTGCATGTTGTAAGTTAAGGCCACAAATTGTGCTCAACTGTAAATGAGCCCCAAAATGTAGATTGAATATGCTTGTTTCATACAATGGGATATTGAAATGGACATATTACCCAACTACATATCAGGACATGGTGGTTATTTTGCCAGATGACCAGTGTCCATCCACCAACATGGTCTATGGTGAACCAGCTAATGTACTAAAAAACAATCCCATTAACTATTATTTAAAATGTAAATATATCTATACCAGTTTTTCTCACGGTGCGAAAATCAGTAAAAGTAATTCATAAAGAGTACATAAATAATCTATTATTTATGTTTCATTTTATAACATATAACAGAGATTCAGTCACAATTGAATTAGCACACTAGCTTTGCACAAAATCAGCCATCCTTCCCCCACTGGGAAACATTTGCCTGCTTGTAAAAACCAGATAAACAAGTTTTGAATACAGTTGGTCAGTAATTAGCATATGAAAGCCTGTAGCAAGCTTCTAGAATCCGCCCACAAGAGGGGTTTACACTGGACAAGGAAAAAGTTCTCCCCCTCACTCCATGCTTGATTCCCGAACGGAGAGGAAGCTGCTGATAGGCTAACGAGACATGATATGATGCAGGTCATGGCTTACTTAGACCCTGACTAGTGTGAATTATGGAACTGGCGTGTGGTTAAAAGGTGAGTGAGTGGATAAATGAATGTTGTAACTAGAGAATGAATGTTGTAAGTGAAAGTTTAAATGAGAATGAAAGTGTGACATAAATGCATGCCTGGTTGGGATAAATTAAAAATATGTGTGTTGAATTCCTGTTGTGTTTGGGATCGATTGGTTAGGCTTTGGTCATGAAAGCATTTATGCTGTGTTATACATGGTTCTGTATTGATTAGGCTTTGGTCATGGAGACGTTTGTGCTATGTGTAAAATACCATGTGTTAAAATTGGCCAGTGGACATTGTGTGTTAACGGCTGAAGAGAGAGCTATTTGTGGTGGATTGGCTAAATACTGCTTGTAATGAGTAATGGGTCTGTACTGACTTCACATTGTTTAGTAAGTGAGGCCTTGTGGGCCTACAAAGCATGGCAAGTCAGCCATTTTGGATGGTGACTACATTGCATAGAAAGTGATGGATTAGGAAGTGATCAGATCGTTGAATGTAACATTTTGTATTGGTGTTATGCATAGTCCTGTGTGGTTTTGTGTTGGTTTCAGGAAGTGAGTTTGCTTTATGCATTTTAATGTACATGCATAGAAAGTGATGGATTAGGAAATGATCAGATCGTTAAATATAACATTTTGTATTGGTGTTATACATAGTCCTGTGTGGTTTTGTGTTGGTTTTTAGGAAGTGATCAGATTGTTAGATATGCATAGAAAGTGCAGGTTTCGTTGGCTATGTTGGTTTATGCATAGAAAGTGGAGTAGTTTGAACTGGTTAAAACCATGTGTTTGAAAATGGCCGCTGGACTTTGAGTCAGATGAATGGAGTGTGCATGCTGGTCTATATGGAGTCTCCCCTCCCCCTTCACTACACAATGCATACACACACACCTTTAGACAATAGTTAGTCAAAACACACACACAATTACATATATTTGTATATTGCAGGCAATAAGATATATATATGGCACAAAAACTATATTTTGTGTACAATATTGTTACGCTGTTCATTGTTCTATAATATAATACAACACACTTTAAATGAATCTATATCTTGTTGTGATTAGTCTTGAAACTTGTCGATATAATGGAATATAAGAATGATATTTCTTGGGTTAATTTAGAAATACCTTTTGCGAGGAGTTGGTTGACGGTAATAGTCATATATATAACGGTATTAAATGGTCATACATACATTTGCCAGTATATTAAGGAGATTGTAACCCAAAAGGGGGGAAAAACCCTGTTACAGTAATAAAGCCTCAAAAACATATAAAATCAAGTACATTGAGAGTTCCATGAAAGGTGCAAACATTTCCAAATCAACATTCGGTTTTTTAGCTTTCAATATTTTTTCTCCAGGATAGAGAGTAAAATCAAGGGGTTTACAATTGTTATTAAAAATAATTTAGGCAAACATACAATTACTGACATGAATTACTGTAAACTGATATAGGGACGAAAATTAAAGTGGTTCATTACTATCATCTGCACTCACCAGCAGCCAACTGCATCCATGATTTCATACTTTTGCACTACTAGCAATTTTACACAATGCAAATAAAATTACAGCTCTGTGACAAGTGTGGTCATTTAAACTGCTGAGAGAGACTCCATACACTTATTATGTTGGTTGTAAAATCCGGCTAAACCTCCATTTATTATTTGACAGTTTACTTTTTAAATTCTTAACTATGAACATGCAATTGACAGGAAATCTTTACCATGTGTAGAGCCTCTTTAGATACATCTAAGTGGGTAACAGGTGGGATTGACAGCAGAAAAGCCAGACATTTTATGGTGGGATCTGGAGGTCTAAAAGAGACCAGGTTATTTCCCTCTTGTTCAGTGCATGTGGGAGTTATGAGTTACCATGAGTTCAGTTCAAGTTCATGTCCAACGGACTGAGTCTCGATTGTAACTCTACTCAGTAGTGTGATGTTGCAAAATCGCATTTGACTGCAGTGGGGCAAAGAGAAATCAACCAGCTGATAGTTGAGTTTCTGAGTTCTGAGAGGGAGGGCTGTGAAATCCAGTGAATGCAGTGAGAAGTCAGAGAGATGCTGGATGCATGAGAGATTGCTGTAAGTCACCAGTATACAGTATAGTAAACCTGACATTATGGGAAATCGAGTAAGAAGTCCTAGAAACTTTTGATAGCAGTAAGTGAATCTAGTGTACTACAGAGATACCCAGGCATGACAGCTAGTGTACAGTTAGACCCCCTATTGAGTGAGAAGAGGGGAGACCTACAGAGATTGTTAGTGTGCCAAGGGAGAGAGAGTATCAGCTGTTACCTCTGATGTGAGCCACTGACATTATGTGTTAATTAACTAAGACGAAAGAGATGTAATAAAGATGTGCATTTATTTCATCATGGGAGATATTCTGGCGCTCAATCCTTCTAACATCTGTATTTGCGCTACTACTTCTGTGCCAGATCCACTAACTTGTTGCTAAACCTACATGACAGTGGCACCTTTTTACTTTTAACTCACCAGAGCCTGAGAGAGAAATGAGCTGGCCTGAGAGTGACTGATCCAGAGGTATGTGCCAGTTGGATGTATGTACATGACACTGCCAGTAAACAAGGAGCTACAAATAAATAACATTAAAGTACAACATAAAACTCCCATAGTTATTATTGTGTTTGGATTTCCTCTGGCTGAATCTGTTTTCTTCCACAGTCCACAGGCATACAGGTAGGTTAATCAGCTTCTGAATAAATTATCCCATTTGTGTACGTGTGGTACGGTGACTATAATCTCCAATGGGGCAGTGATTTAAATTCTTAAATACAATTCTTAGATTGTCCGGCACTATAAAATATTTTGTCACTAAATATATAAAATAGTAATAATTTTGCACAATTGTGTTAAATGCATTTCTAGATGTTCTGTATTACCTGGATTATTGGGTTACTGAAAATACTTTACTTCTTTAACACTACAGGGGATGTGACTATGCTCCATGGAGAATCTGCAGAAGTAAGCAAATGCTGTATTTTTTCATTAAACTGTTTAAATATCCTTAAAATTGCTACTTTGGCCAACAAACCAATTCACTATTAAATTATCATTACATGTCCTGGCAGAAATAATTTTGCTTTATTGAGTCACAGTTTCACATTACCATGAAAGTATAATTCTGTACTATGATAATCTAATTACAAGTTAATGCTATGATCAAAACAGCATTTTAGGCTTGCACATTTTAAGTGTGGAATTATCTAAGATAAAGAATTTTATGTACGCTAAGAAAACATAATTGTGAAAAAATAAAAGGGCACAAATGAGTAAACCACTGCAAATAGCTGCTATATTGGCTGTATATCGATTACAGTGAAAGAATAAGGCTTAGGATTCATATACATGGGCAGTGAAAAACAAAACTAGTTAAATTCTTGTAAAATCATGGCAAATTGTCCTCACTTTAACAGAGCGTTTAAGGTGCTTTTCCAATGCATGTAAAACACTTTCATTAAGGCTGGTTACCGGCAGTGTAACCTGAACACAAATAAAATTTTTGCAGTGCTTTATTTTCACTTTCTTCTTGTCAAGATGACAGTTTGTGATACAGCGCACAAAATTTATCTGGAGGTAACTCAGAAGCACTGCTATAGCATATGGAGCATATGCAGATAGCTATAAGTGATTGGATGATTTTTTTTTAAAACTAGACACCTCCCAAATAGCCTTGGTGCATTGGATATCAAGCACATTTACAGATACCATCTGTGTAGTTCAGTTTTACAACTTTTTGGTTGTTTTAATGGAAATTGTTGACAATTTGTATTATTTTGTTGCAGTTCATGTAGAAGCCTACAACAGTTCAGGCAACTGTAATTGTGACAACATGTATATATGTGTATACTGTTATAAGTTATATGCTAAATGCTGTACTTTAATTGTAAATGATGTGGGTGTTGACCGATCTTGGAGAGCATAAGTCATTTTAGTAGTGTACACACATAAAAGTAACGGGTGGCTAGTACTGATGTTACCTGGGCTTGATGGGGGTCCTGTGCTGGAAGGAGCCTGTGCAAGTTCTGGCAAATGTAGTTAAAGAGTGAGGTTAAAACTAGAGTCTGGCAATGAATGCTAATGACTAATACTACTTCCTGAAGTATGTTATTCATTATGAACATATGTATTCCCACACAAAATAAATTCATAAGGCCTCATTTTGATTTGAAAGCAATTATGCGACCTGAACAAAAATGTAGAGTATGGGCCACAAAATTACATCTTTATCTGTGTATTTTTAGTTGCACATATCTAATAATACATATAGCACAAAATTGTCACTCACCGGACCGTGAGTGCCTCTGCGCTGGTGCGTGGCTCACTAGCATTCCTGCCGGCACCTATCCTGAACCGCGGCCGTCCGCCATCCTGATGGTCTGCGCATGTGCAGCTCCCAAGAACTCTTGTGACTGTTGCTTTTAATCCAAATTGGTTGATCAGGCAACTCCCTATTTAAGGCACCTGTGTGCATTACCTCATTGCCTGATCTTGGAGTCTTATTCCATGTGAGTCTCTGAAGGTGTTCCCTGTGTTCTACTAGTGTCTTCAGTTTCCTGCTGATTCCTGATCTACTCATCGCTGGTTTCCATACCCGCTACTATCTCCTGTGTACTACTAGTGTCTTCAGTTCCTGTGGATTTCCTGTGCTACTCATCGCTGGTTTCCATACCTGCTACAGTCTTCTGTTTCCTGCCTGTGTCCTTAGCTGGACTCTGATTACCGGATCTACTCCCCTGTGGTTCCTACACTCGTCTCTGCCGTCCAGCGTCTCTGCAGTCCCTGCATCTCCCTGTGGACAGACTGTTCTACTGAATAGCGGTATGCCTATCTGTTATTGACTTTCTACGTTTACTCTACATAACCGCTAGGACAAGTTTCCACGCTCAGCAGCGGTATCCATACCCGCTATAGACTGTTATTGTTACGCTGCATACTTGTTTGGAATTAACCGTACTACTCAGTCGTTATATGCATAACTGTGATTGACTATCCATTATTGGCCTGCATATCTGTGCTGAGCAAGTCTCTACCAAGCAGCGCCACACATACCGTTATATAGACTTTATTGGATACGCTGCATACCTATTGGGATCAAGTTCATCTGTGCTCTCAGTGTCTGCATCCTATTATCTTTGTATGCTTCCACTCATCAACACTTGTACACATCCTCACCTATTAAGCAGTGGTACAACTTGCTATACGCAGACCACTGACTTCCCCGCTACCTACCTGCACCTGGACAAGTCTTCTCACCATAAGCAGTGGTACAACTTGCTATACGCAGACCACTGACTTCCCCGCTACCTACCTGCACCTGGACAAGTCTCTTCACCATAAGCAGTGGTACAACTTGCTGTACGCAGACCACTGACTTCCCTGCTACCTACCTGCACCTGGACAAGTCTCTTCACCATAAGCAGTGGTACAACTTGCTATACGCAGACCACTGACTTCCCCGCTACCTACCTGCACCTGGACAAGTCTCTTCACCATAAGCAGTGGTACAACTTGCTGTACGCAGACCACTGACTTCCCTGCTACCTACCTGCACCTGGACAAGTCTCTTCACCATAAGCAGTGGTACAACTTGCTGTACGCAGACCACTGACTTCCCTGCTACCTCCCTGCATCTACTCACGTCCATCCTGATCTCCGTGTTCAAATCTGCCTTTCCATTATATCAGCTAGTCGCTGATTCAGTGACCAAAGATTGCTGCAAGTCACTGATTTTCCTATTATTTATTGGCATTCTCTCTCTATCTGCTGTGATATCTGTTCCGCTAGTCACCCCGCTACCAGAGGACCGTTGTGAGAACTTCACTACTCTGGTAAGCCCAGTCATCTGGTGAATTCCTGGGCAAGACTCCTAGTGCCCGTTACAAAAATGTTGTGTAAGAATATGGCCTCGTACTAGATCCACCAGGCATAATTATCAACTTGATGATGATATCTGCAAGTAAAATAAATAGCTGTAGGTGTTATATCATACTCCAACCAGAGGTGCTGCTATAAACTGGATTTCTGCTGATCAGCAATGCAGCAGTTAATCAACCCAGCTGAAATACAAATTAGCTTATTTGTTTCCCAAGAGTAGCAGTATAGATAGAGAAGAGCAGAGGACCTTGGACTGAGCCTTGTGGTACTCAAAATGATAAAGTGGAGAGGAGGGGGATCCAGAGAAACTAACGCTGAAAGAGTGATTAGATCGGAAGAATGAGAACAACAATAGGACAGTGTCTGAAGACCTAGGGATTGTAGTGTTTGTATGAGAAGAGTGATCAACAGTGCCAACTGCAGCAGAGAGATCCAGGAGAATTAGAAGTGAGTAATGGCCTTCAGTTTTTGCTGTGACCAAATCAGCACAGTCTTTAGATATAGCAGTGATGAAATCATTGACAACCTTGGTCAGTGCAGTCTCTTTGTAGTGTTGGGAATAAAAACCTGACTAAGGAGAGTCTAATAGGTTGTGTGAGGAAAGAAAGCACGGGAGTGTAGTGGTTAGCACTTCTGCCTTACAACATTGGGGTCATGAGTTCAATTCCTGACCATGGCCTTATCTTTGAGGAGTTTGTATGTTCTCCCTGTGTTTGCGTGGGTTTCCTCCGGGTGCTCTGGTTTCCTGGTGATGATGATGTGAGGTGAGTGTAGGCAATTCTCTCAAGAAGCTTGGAGGGGCATGGGAGCTGAGAGATTGGACGGTAATTTTAGGGAGAGATTGGGTCAGAATTTTTTTCAGAACAGGAGTAATCGCTGCATGCTTGAATAATGATGGAAATATGCCAGTAGAGAGAGAGAGTATACAGATTAAGGTTAAGGTTGGGATGAGCACAGGAGACAGAAATCTACTGATTTGAGAGGGTATAAGATCAAGATAACAGGTAAGAGAAGAGGAAGATAGCAGAGAGTAGATACTTCATCTTCATTTGTAGGACCAAATGAAAAGAAGGTGCAGAGGGTGTCAGCAAGGATTTGAGTTGTTGATTTGTCGAGGAAGATGATTCCACCATATCAAGTTGGATCTTATCAATGTTGTCCTTGAAGTAGGAAGCAAGATTTTGGGCACTGTCAGAGGGTTTGGGGTGGGAGGGAAAGATTTAACTCTGTTAAAAAGGCATTTGGGTTTAAAAGCAGAGATAAGAGATTGGAAGTATGTTTGTTTAGTGGTGTCCAGAGCATTTTGATGAGAGTGGTAGATAGCAGTACATGTGAGGAAATCAATAGATGTAGGAGATTTTCACCAATGACGCTCTGCTTTGTGAAAAAGTTTCTGAAGGTGTTATGTTACTCTAGTGTGCTAAGGCTGACATCAAAGTCGACACAGAGTAAGAAGAGTAGCTGGAGCCACTTTATCGAGGGCTTGGATTTGGTGAAAATATAGCACTGCTTATCAGAAGAGGAGAATGTAGAAATTGGGGAGAGAAGGTGTTGGAGAAAGGTTAAAAACTGTTGAAAATTAAGATTTCTGTGGATATGAGGAGCCTTGGTAGAGTTTGACAACAGAGAGGTTAAAATACTGGGGTGAGCTTGTAGCTGATAATGTGATGGCCCAATAGAGGGAAAGAAGTGTTAACGAAATCAGAAATTGAACATAGTCTATAGTCTAGAATAAATCCACTAGGAGAGGCTGAGGGAGAAAGTTAAAGAGAGTAGTTTGGGGACACAAGTAGAATGTGGATTACAAATTTGGATATTGAAATCACCTATGATCTTTGTCAAGTTTGGAATGGAACAATTAACTTAATTATTGTCACGACCTGCATCCTGCAGCTCCTGTCTGCAGGTACTTTGTTGGACCTTTGTATATATTTGTATCCTATCTGTAGTACCACTGTCCACCAAAGGGGCCACTGTAGTACTTAGACTGCTCTTACCTGCCTCGTTATTGCTGCAATCTTAAACACCTGCTTCAGGCCTCTATAGACTGCCTGCCCCAAGCAACCTTTGCCAGATCATCAAGTTACCTAACCTGATAGGAAGCATCCTTTGACTCCTGTTCCTGGATATTCTTTCCTGTGTACCTGACCTTGTGGTTTTGCTGTTCATTCCACTGCCACAGACACAGCTCATCATCTATCTGGTTCCTGAATTATACACCTGTGTGGATCTCTGTGCTTCTGCTTTATACAGTTCATTGATTCTCAGTGTAGCCTGTTCTTTGTTTGTCTACCCTGACTGTGTGAAGACTTGGCTCCCTGGCTCCAGATTACCTGTTCCTGTATCTCTGCATGACTGACTGAGCCCTGCTCATTTCTGGATATCAACTCACAGAGTTATCATCATTTCTAGTGTCAGAGATGACCTAAACGGGTCCTTTCTCCTGAACTCCGGCTGTTATACCTTGTGGGTTGTCGATCAATAGAGAGACAGACAAGTTCAGATATTAGGCTGAAACTCAATCTGGTTCTGACCAGCCCTCAGTCAGAGTAAGTTTATTTATACATAGTAAAACAGGAAAAGGAGATAAGGAATACAAGGTTTGTGAAAGCAGCTTGCACATGTCAGCAGTTTGTGGTGAGTCCAAAAAGCAGATGTCCTCGAAGTTCTTGTTTCTAGTCACACTCCCCCCTGAGGGGCCTTCAGTGGTTTCCGGGTGTGTTATCAGAAGGTGCAAGATGTGCACATCCTCACGAAAACATGTTGACGAAGAGAAAAGAAATGTAAGGCAAAGGTCATAGAGAATGATCTGCAAGCCTGCAGATCATTCTTCTTTCAGCAGTAATTATACAAAATGCATTACTTCAAGAAGCTCATAAAATGTATATCTCTCACATAAACCCCTCTTTTTATCATTTTTATAATTGCCCTGCCTATCCTTTTGGTGTGCATGAAGCACTCCTGCACCCGACCTACTTCATTCAATTCAATGGAACCTCTAATAGGCCCTTAGAGGATGGTAAAGGTACATTCAATCAGGTCTATGGTTCATGTACACCTTTTCTTAAAAATAAAAAAAAAATAAAAATGGGAAAGACTGAGGAGGGGTAAATATGCGGTGCGCTCGGCAAGTGTTGAACACTTATTTCACAAGGGGGGGTTGTCCTTGTGCCGCGTATTTAGGTTGGGGGAGGGGAGAGTACAAAGGGCCTTAAAGCTTAGAGAGGACGAGGTAAACCTCTGATCCCGGTTTGGGCTTCACATGTCTTTTAAGAGACTTTTTATTCAGCGTGAGATCATTTTTGCACTTTTTCAAACAGCATTGGAAAAAACATAAGCTTAGTTTAAAAATGACATATAGCAACAACAATAAAGCGAATATCTTAGCTATCCATATTAAAATGCCTGAAATCCATGTGAAAATACCTGTGCCCCAATTGCTAGGATTTAACCAAAGAGAAAGCTGATGTCCACCAGCCATCATTTACCGTATCGGGGTCAAAATTTTCTTTCCTGAAATTCTCCTTCATTTCTTTGGCTTCTGTCATGTACCTGTCTATTACTTCTTCTGGGTTATCAGTGTCATTTGTTACAAAGTTACAACAATGTATTCCGTATTCCGTTTCTAGGGTCAAACAGTACCCTCCTGACTGAGCAGTGATGTAGTCTAATACAAGTTGATGTTGTATTAACTGGGTTTTCATTGCCTGTAGTTCTTTCCCAACATATCTGAAGGATTTGTCATAAATTTCTGTTATGTTATCTAAAAGTCCTGCAACCTTTAATATCATATTGTAGTTTGCCATGTACCCCCATGTCCCTATTGAGATAATGTTGCCAAATCCAATGCCCACATTGTGCCCTTTGGACTTTGCTATGAGAGGGATATGTTCAGTATCTATTGTCTTAATTTCCCTTTTTTCAAGCCTATGGTCCTTTTTATTCCTGAGTACTTCTCTGAGGTCACCGTGGGTCATGACATAGAATTCAGGAACCAATCTGGCCAAGTAGCATACCCCTATTGAATTTGGGGGGAGCCACAGCTCATCATCTATCTGGTTCCTGAATTATACACCTGTGTGGATCTCTGTGCTTCTGCTTTATACAGTTCATTGATTCTCAGTGTAGCCTGTTCTTTGTTTGTCTACCCTGACTGTGTGAAGACTTGGCTCCCTGGCTCCAGATTACCTGTTCCTGTATCTCTGCATGACTGACTGAGCCCTGCTCATTTCTGGATATCAACTCACAGAGTTATCATCATTTCTAGTGTCAGAGATGACCTAAACGGGTCCTTTCTCCTGAACTCCGGCTGCTATACCTTGTGGGTTGTCGATCGATAGAGAGACAGACAAGTTCAGATATTAGGCTGAAACTCAATCTGGTTCTGACCAGCCCTCAGTCAGAGTAAGTTTATTTATACATAGTAAAACAGGAAAAGGAGATAAGGAATACAAGGTTTGTGAAAGCAGCTTGCACATGTCAGCAGTTTGTGGTGAGTCCAAAAAGCAGATGTCCTCGAAGTTCTTGTTTCCAGTCACACTCCCCCCTGAGGGGCCTTCAGTGGTTTCCGGGTGTGTTATCAGAAGGTGCAAGATGTGCACATCCTCACGAAAACATGTTAACGAAGAGAAAAGAAATGTAAGGCAAAGGTCATAGAGAATGATCTGCAAGCCTGCAGATCATTCTTCTTTCAGCAGTAATTATACAAAATGCATTACTTCAAGAAGCTCATAAAATGTATATCTCTCACATAAACCCCTCTTTTTATCATTTTTATAATTGCCCTGCCTATCCTTTTGGTGTGCATGAAGCACTCCTGCACCCGACCTACTTCATTCAATTCAATGGAACCTCTAATAGGCCCTTAGAGGATGGTAAAGGTACATTCAATCAGGTCTATGGTTCATGTACACCTTTTCTTAAAAATAAAAAAAAAATAAAAATGGGAAAGACTGAGGAGGGGTAAATATGCGGTGCGCTCGGCAAGTGTTGAACACTATTTCACAAGGGGGGGTTGTCCTTGTGCCGCGTATTTAGGTTGGGGGAGGGGAGAGTACAAAGGGCCTTAAAGCTTAGAGAGGACGAGGTAAACCTCTGATCCCGGTTTGGGCTTCACATGTCTTTTAAGAGACTTTTTATTCAGCGTGAGATCATTTTTGCACTTTTTCAAACAGCATTGGAAAAAACATAAGCTTAGTTTAAAAATGACATATAGCAACAACAATAAAGCGAATATCTTAGCTATCCATATTAAAATGCCTGAAATCCATGTGAAAATACCTGTGCCCCAATTGCTAGGATTTAACCAAAGAGAAAGCTGATGTCCACCAGCCATCATTTACCGTATCGGGGTCAAAATTTTCTTTCCTGAAATTCTCCTTCATTTCTTTGGCTTCTGTCATGTACCTGTCTATTACTTCTTCTGGGTTATCAGTGTCATTTGTTACAAAGTTACAACAATGTATTCCGTATTCCGTTTCTAGGGTCAAACAGTACCCTCCTGACTGAGCAGTGATGTAGTCTAATACAAGTTGATGTTGTATTAACTGGGTTTTCATTGCCTGTAGTTCTTTCCCAACATATCTGAAGGATTTGTCATAAATTTCTGTTATGTTATCTAAAAGTCCTGCAACCTTTAATATCATATTGTAGTTTGCCATGTACCCCCATGTCCCTATTGAGATAATGTTGCCAAATCCAATGCCCACATTGTGCCCTTTGGACTTTGCTATGAGAGGGATATGTTCAGTATCTATTGTCTTAATTTCCCTTTTTTCAAGCCTATGGTCCTTTTTATTCCTGAGTACTTCTCTGAGGTCACCGTGGGTCATGACATAGAATTCAGGAACCAATCTGGCCAAGTAGCATACCCCTATTGAATTTGGGGGGAGCCACAGCTCATCATCTATCTGGTTCCTGAATTATACACCTGTGTGGATCTCTGTGCTTCTGCTTTATACAGTTCATTGATTCTCAGTGTAGCCTGTTCTTTGTTTGTCTACCCTGACTGTGTGAAGACTTGGCTCCCTGGCTCCAGATTACCTGTTCCTGTATCTCTGCATGACTGACTGAGCCCTGCTCATTTCTGGATATCAACTCACAGAGTTATCATCATTTCTAGTGTCAGAGATGACCTAAACGGGTCCTTTCTCCTGAACTCCGGCTGCTATACCTTGTGGGTTGTCGATCGATAGAGAGACAGACAAGTTCAGATATTAGGCTGAAACTCAATCTGGTTCTGACCAGCCCTCAGTCAGAGTAAGTTTATTTATACATAGTAAAACAGGAAAAGGAGATAAGGAATACAAGGTTTGTGAAAGCAGCTTGCACATGTCAGCAGTTTGTGGTGAGTCCAAAAAGCAGATGTCCTCGAAGTTCTTGTTTCCAGTCACACTCCCCCCTGAGGGGCCTTCAGTGGTTTCCGGGTGTGTTATCAGAAGGTGCAAGATGTGCACATCCTCACGAAAACATGTTAACGAAGAGAAAAGAAATGTAAGGCAAAGGTCATAGAGAATGATCTGCAAGCCTGCAGATCATTCTTCTTTCAGCAGTAATTATACAAAATGCATTACTTCAAGAAGCTCATAAAATGTATATCTCTCACATAAACCCCTCTTTTTATCATTTTTATAATTGCCCTGCCTATCCTTTTGGTGTGCATGAAGCACTCCTGCACCCGACCTACTTCATTCAATTCAATGGAACCTCTAATAGGCCCTTAGAGGATGGTAAAGGTACATTCAATCAGGTCTATGGTTCATGTACACCTTTTCTTAAAAATAAAAAAAAAATAAAAATGGGAAAGACTGAGGAGGGGTAAATATGCGGTGCGCTCGGCAAGTGTTGAACACTATTTCACAAGGGGGGGTTGTCCTTGTGCCGCGTATTTAGGTTGGGGGAGGGGAGAGTACAAAGGGCCTTAAAGCTTAGAGAGGACGAGGTAAACCTCTGATCCCGGTTTGGGCTTCACATGTCTTTTAAGAGACTTTTTATTCAGCGTGAGATCATTTTTGCACTTTTTCAAACAGCATTGGAAAAAACATAAGCTTAGTTTAAAAATGACATATAGCAACAACAATAAAGCGAATATCTTAGCTATCCATATTAAAATGCCTGAAATCCATGTGAAAATACCTGTGCCCCAATTGCTAGGATTTAACCAAAGAGAAAGCTGATGTCCACCAGCCATCATTTACCGTATCGGGGTCAAAATTTTCTTTCCTGAAATTCTCCTTCATTTCTTTGGCTTCTGTCATGTACCTGTCTATTACTTCTTCTGGGTTATCAGTGTCATTTGTTACAAAGTTACAACAATGTATTCCGTATTCCGTTTCTAGGGTCAAACAGTACCCTCCTGACTGAGCAGTGATGTAGTCTAATACAAGTTGATGTTGTATTAACTGGGTTTTCATTGCCTGTAGTTCTTTCCCAACATATCTGAAGGATTTGTCATAAATTTCTGTTATGTTATCTAAAAGTCCTGCAACCTTTAATATCATATTGTAGTTTGCCATGTACCCCCATGTCCCTATTGAGATAATGTTGCCAAATCCAATGCCCACATTGTGCCCTTTGGACTTTGCTATGAGAGGGATATGTTCAGTATCTATTGTCTTAATTTCCCTTTTTTCAAGCCTATGGTCCTTTTTATTCCTGAGTACTTCTCTGAGGTCACCGTGGGTCATGACATAGAATTCAGGAACCAATCTGGCCAAGTAGCATACCCCTATTGAATTTGGGGGGAGCCACCTGTAGGCATTGCGTCCACACACATAATAAACATCATCTGGTAAAAGGTAGGGGATATCATAAAACAGGCAATATGTAGATACCTGTAGTCCTAAGTGACATGAAGTGTCATTTTCTGCTCTGTCATTGTCAAAGGCAGGCAGTGTGCCATTCCAGGTGAGATTATATCTGTCATATTGATATTTTATACACTCCTGGCTCTTTGAAAAAATAGTACCTTTTCGGTTTTCTTCTTCTCTGTTTGGTTGCATTTAGAATTACAGTGTGATAAATAAGGTTGGGTGAAATTTACTATAACTTGACAGCGTGACTTAGGGACAGACCCTAAAGGGAAACTCTTATTGTGGTAACTAATGCGTATTTGGCCATATGGGGTCCATATTGACTCATTTATAACCCTATTGGATTCTATTCCCTTATTGAAACAGTATTTTGGTCTGACTCCATTCGTGCCTAGTTTTACTACTGGGTATCTGGTGGTTTTGTACTTGTGGCTGACCATGCGTCCACATGAGAAGTTTCCCTCTCTCATTTTAGTCAGCTCTTCACTACTCAAAGGTATGGGAACCAGGGCTATATTTTACTGATGGGAGGAGTACGAGAACATACCCAGCAGTTGCTGGTATTGGTTATTTGACTAATGGCTTTGTGCAAGTGTGCTATAGCATTCTCTGGCTCTTCCAAGTTAGAAAAGGTTATAGGAAAACATAGAAAAAGAACAATTTTTAAAAGGACCTTACTCCCCTTCATGGTTTTTCCTGGGTCACCGTAGCCTTTTTGCAGTGGCTGGCGTGGATCCAAGGATCCTTCCCTTCAAGTTTCACAGAAGTGGGTGTAGTCAACAGAACTTGATATGGCCCCTTAAACCATGGTTCCAGAGACCTCCTCACGTGTCTTTTTACGAAGACGTAATCTCCTGGCACCAGGGCATGTGTTCCAGTGCAATCCTCTGGATCTGGGATTGAAGAGAAAACTCGAGAATGTATGTTAGTGAGGGACTTCTGTAGTTCTTTCACATAACTAGTCAGTTCACCTTGGTGTTTCACTAGAGATTGTGGAAAATAACACCCTGTCTTTGGCGGCCCTCCAAACAGTATTTCATAGGGGCTCAGCCTGTGTTTCTTATTAGGTGTTGTCCTGACTGAGTATAGGGCAAGGGGAAGGCATTGCAGCCAGGGCATCCCTGTGCTTTTCATGGCTTTCTGTATTTTGAGCTTGAGAGTGCCATTTAGCCTTTCTACCTTGCCACTACTCTGCGGGTGGTAGGGGGTATGGAATGCTTGAGCAATCCCCAAGTCTGACATGATAGATGTCATCACCTCTCCTGTAAAAGTAGTACCTCTGTCTGATTCAATCACCTCTGGAACCCCATATCTACATACTACCTCAGATAGCAGCTTCTTGGCTGTATTTTTCACTGTGGCTTTGGATACCGCCCACGCTTCCGGCCAATTAGAGAATAGATCAGTAGCTACTAGGACATATTCATATATCCCACATTTGGGTAGCTGAATGTAATCTATCTGTATGCGCTGAAAGGGGTAGAGGGGTTTAGGTGTCACCCTGGGTGGTACTGTTACTGTGTGACTAGGGTTGTGGGTGTTACAGATGGCGCAGGCCTTTATCAGATTACTGGCAGCTGTGCTGAAGCCTGGCGCGATCCAGTGTCTGAATACAGTGTTAATCATTGCGTCTTTTGAGACATGGGAAGGCCCATGCACTAGAGCAGCCAGTGTAGGAAAAAGGACTCTAGGGAGACAGTGTCTGTCTGTTGTGGCCCATATGCCCTCTATGTGTTCCGCCCCCCTCTTTTGCCACTCCTCTCTTTCAGATTCTGTTGCTTGCTTTTGGAGGATTTTTAGCATTTCCAGATCTATAGGGAGGGTGGGGGGTGTGGTGGACACTAAATAGTGTTTTACTAGCGGTAAGTCTGCTGCAGCTCTTGCAGCCTGGTCTGCTAGTCTGTTCCCTCTTACTTCCATAGTCTGCTCTCTGGTGTGTGCTTTTACCTTTATGACTGCCCCTTCCTTGGGCAGCTCTAATGCAGCAAACAACCTCAAAATGATTTCTGCATTTTTAATGGGTTTACCGTTAGAGGCCATAAAGTGTCTGTTCTTCCAAATACTTTGGTAGTCATGTGCAACCCCAAAGGCATATCTGGAGTCAGTGTAAATGTTAGCTGTTCTCCCTTCTGCATACTGACATGCACATGCTTCTAATTCAGCTTGCTGTGCTGATTGACTTGGTGGGAGGGGTTGCTGGAGTACAATGTCTGTTTCTGTTGTAACTGCATAACCTGTTTTGGGAGAGCCCTCCTCATAGTACCTGGACCCATCTACAAACAGGAGTAGATCAGGGTTGCTAAGAGGTGTCTCTTTAACATCCCCGGGAGGTTTAGTTTCCAGGTCCATTAAGGCTAGACAGTCATGATCACAGAAAAAAAATTTGTGTTGTGTTTCCTGCTTTGTCACAGCCTCAACACTTTCCGTAATATCTGTGTCTGCAGCATCTATACTGTCACTCCCCTCTTTCATATCCATGCAACTTGGGAACAATGTTGCTGGATTTAAAACTGTGCATCTCTTTAATGTGACGTGTGAGGGTGTTAATAACGCTACCTCATACTTGGTTAGTCTTGCTGCTGAGATGTGTTTGTTCTGGCTCGATTTAATATTTCCATTACTTAGTGTGGTACCTGAATGGTGAGAGGGTGATCCAGCACTATGTCTGCAACTTTTTGTAGCAATAAAGCAGCCGCTGCTACTGCTTTTATACATGTTGGGGCTCCCACTATGACGGGGTCTAATTTTTGTGAGTAGTACCCCAATGGTCTTTGTCTGCTCCCATGCTCTTGTGTTAGTACGCCATGAGCGTGCCCCTCTTGTTCATGGCAGAACAGGTTAAACGGGAGTTCATAGTTAGGGAGCCCAAGGGCTGGGGCGCTTGTGATTAAATCTTTGATCAGCTCAAAAGCTTCTTTTTGTTCTGCTGACAATGTAATTGTGCCAGTGGCATTACCCTTTGTGCCTGCATACAGGGGATCAAAGAGTTCTGAGGCATTTACCAACCATTCGCGGCAGTAGCCAGCGAGTCCTAGAAAAGCATGTAACTGTCTTACTGTGGTGGGGAGAGGGAAGTTTTGTATGGCTTCCTTCCTACTGTCTAGCAAGTGTTTAACACCTGCTGAAATACAATGTCCCAAGAATTGAACTCGGGGCAAGGCAATTTGTAATTTTTCTTTTGACACTTTGCAGCGTGCTTGTGCTAGAAACTGTAATAGGCTTTTTATTTCTTGTGTGCATATGGTTTCTGTGTCAGCGCAGAGTAACAAATCATCCACATACTGGATTAGGCATGTAGTCTCGTGAGCAGGTGTCCATGCAGACAAAACAGTGTGTAGTGCTTCAGAAAAGGCGGACGGTGAAATCGCAGCTCCCGGCGGTAACCTAGTCCAACAATACTGAGCATCATCTACAGTAAAGGCAGTACATTTCTGGCTATCAATATGTAGTGGTACAGAAAAAAATGCGTTTGCCAAATCAATTACTGAAAACCTGGTGGACGAGGCTGAGATGTCGTTAAGTAACATGTGAGGGCTTGGGACAAAGGGAACATCTATTACCATTCGTTTATTAACCTCTCTTAGATCGTGTACAAGTCTATATTGGACCGATCCATCGGCCGATCTTTTCCGAACAGGAAAGAGTGGGGAGTTCCAGGGGGACCGGCATTTTCTTAATACCCCTTCCTCCACATACTCTACAACCTGTTCATTGATGGCCCCCTTCTGTTCTCCTTTAAGGGAGTACTGTTTGTTTGAAATGGCGACTGTACCGTCTTTTAGTTTAATGTGGACGGGTGGTACTGAAAGTAGCCCGACATCAGTTTTTCCTTTTGACCAGAGGGTATCGGGCAAAGATTCAAACCCTTCTGGGAGTGTTGGGGAATGTTTTACGTGTTCGGGGTCACCCACTTGATGTATCACAGTGAGCGCGGCTAGGACCTTTGAGTCCCTTAGTAGGGGGTCTGAGTTTTGTAAATAAACCTTTCCATCTCTATATTTTATTGATGCCTGTATTTTGGAAAGTATGTCTGCTCCCAGCAAATTGACAGGGCAGTCTGTTGAGACCAGAAACTGCACGTCTATGGTCTCCGGTTCACCGGGGACTTGGACGGGATAGGGATTGTCTCTTGCAATCTCACGGCAGTACCAGTGAGTCCTGTGGTGGTTATGGTATTGTCAGTGAGATAGGGTTCAATGTCAGGGGTGTGCATTATACATGAGCGGCTTGCTCCAGTGTCAAGCAAACAACGGGTTTCAATTTTTCCATCAAGTAACATGTCAATAAAACTTTGAGGACCCGTCTCTTTTACAACCCCTGTGGACACTAGAATGCCAACTCCCTATTCTGATTTCTGCTCTTTTTTCTTCAACCATGCTTTGTATTTTAAACAATCCCTTTTCAAGTGCCCTGTTTGTTTGCAAAAGAAGCATGCTCCTGGAGCTGCCCGTGCATTAAACCCCTTTTTTTCGTTTGTGGCTTGCACAATGTAAATGGGGGTCTTTTTCTTTTTTAATTCCTCCCTGTCTTCCATGGCTCTTAGTATATCTAACAACACCTCTATTTCCAAACTTCCTGCCTCAGGTCTGGTTTTAAACAGGGACTCCCTCATTTCTTGTTTGAGACCCATCAGAAAGGTGGTTTTGAGTAGTTGTGTTTCTCGGGGCTCGGCAATGCCAAAGCCCCCGTCTGTGTGATTGGTCAAACAACGGTCATACCATTTACGGCATTCTTCATTGTTTTCCTGTTTAAGGGGGGTGCCTACTGGGACCTTACACTGTTCTGCAGCTGCCCACACATTCATTTTGGTCAGGAATATATTTGAAGAGGCCACCGTTAAAGCGTCCTCTCCTTCTGGGCAGTCAACCTCATCTGAGCCTCTTAAAACTGCGGTTCCACTTGGACCGATTATTGCATTAGCCAATTCCTCCAAATCTGACCAGGTACAGTTATATATTCTGGTCATTCTCCTAAAATAGGCGAGGCACTGTATAGGATATTTCCTGGGGTCAGGACACTTATCACAAATATCCCTTATTTCACTGGGGGTCCAAGGTCTATGTTGAGTAGTGGTACGTATCCTAATGTCTGCGGCACCCACAACTGGCCCTGGACCCGTTGTTGTGGAGGTGGTTAGCGGGAACATGCCTGGACTGGGTTGTGGTGGGTCACACCGCTGGTCTGTAGCTTCTTGCAGCCGACCATAAAATGGACATGCCTCAGAGTATGCTGGGACACATCGATAACACTGTTTGCAAACGGTCCCATAAGGGAGGCCGACTTGTTTTTGTTCTTTGGGGAGATTTTTATCTGGGTTATAAGGCGGGGGGCACACATGGACGGGAAACGCCCATTCCCCATATCGTTCGGGCTGGCGTGTGGGTCTTTGTCTTAAACTGGGACCTGGCTGATTGCCGTGAACGGAGCCCAAATCTGGATATATCTTAGGGCAGGGCGGAGGTGGGGGTAGCCAGGCAACGTTGTCTTGGACATTATGGACTGGTGGCGCTAAAGGCTCTATATCATCAATGTCACTTAAATTTGTTAACTGTAACATATCACAGAAATCATTGTCATTCTCTAATTCTTCTGACATTTTACACCATGCAACACATCTGTCAAAATAACCTTTTTCTTTCAGTGCTTTCTCATTGTCTTTAGTTGTTTCCAAAATGGAACCTTTAATGTACCGTTTTCAGACACCCCTGCAGCTTTGAACAGTTTTCTCATTCCTTTTGTGAAATCCTTGCCTTTATGCTTTCGCATGTATTCTATGGGGTCTAGATCCCCGTACTTTTCGGATTTCTGTCCTGTCTTGGACCCTTTGTTTCCCATGATGGGATTACCTTTTGGTCCAATATATTTTAAATGAGAAAATTTTTATTTGTTCCTGTCTTGCCTTACAACAAGTTTGCAGCTGGTCTGCCTTTCTGAATGTTTCTGACTACTTTCACTAAAATCCAACAAAAAAACACAATCACGTGTACAATCAATATTATTTGCAGGGTCAACTGTGTGATCTGACTGAGTTCTGTGGTGTTATTCATGTGTATAGATGTATCAGGTGTATGGTATAGAGAGGACAATATATAAATACGTGTAACAATACAAAACAGATTACACACAAGTACCTTGATACTCTTAATAGTATCTGTTGCCAGAGTTCAGGGATCTCCGTCAATCAGACTGCAGTACCCTCGAGCTGGGATAACTCCCCCTCCACAGAGACAGCTCTAAGAGCAAAAATAAAGCTTTTTACTCACCAGCGCTGGATTAACGTCTGTCTGTCTGGAAAGGGAGAACCCCATTGTCGGGAGGTCTGATGTATTGGAGATCCCGGCGTACGAGCCCCCACTGAAACTTTCAGAGATGACCTAAACGGGTCCTTTCTCCTGAACTCTGGCTGCTATACCTTGTGGGTATCGATCGATAGAGAGACAGACAAGTTCAGATATTAGGCTGAAACTCAATCTGGTTCTGACCAGCCCTCAGTCAGAGTAAGTTTATTTATACATAGTAAAACAGGAAAAGGAGATAAGGAATACAAGGTTTGTGAAAGCAGCTTGCACATGTCAGCAGTTTGTGGTCAGTCCAAAAAGCAGATGTCCTCGAAGTTCTTGTTTCCAGTCACACTCCCCCCTGAGGGGCCTTCAGTGGTTTCCGGGTGTGTTATCAGAAGGTGCAAGATGTGCACATCCTCACGAAAACATGTTGACGAAGAGAAAAGAAATGTAAGGCAAAGGTCATAGAGAATGATCTGCAAGCCTGCAGATCATTCTTCTTTCAGCAGTAATTATACAAAATGCATTACTTCAAGAAGCTCATAAAATGTATATCTCTCACACTAGCTCAGCTCAGCTGCACCTGTGTGTCTAATCTACAGTTCTCAGCTCACAGAGCTCCCTTACCTGTTCCTGCATTACTGCATGTCTGACTCAGCTCTGCTTATTTCTGGATATCAGCTCACAGACTTGACCATCCTTTCCAGCATCTCAGCCCTGCTGTTCAGTGTGACTAATTTACAAGATCTGTGCTCACTGAGTCCCCCTACCTGTACCTGTATTTCTGCATGACAAACCCAGGAACCATATTCCCTGCTGTGAATCGTGACAGTAAGAAAAGGCCACTCATCTTACCACCTCTTCCAGAGGTATCCAACCCTGTAATCCGCAGGCTACTCATCTCACCATCTCTTCCAGAGGTATCCAACCCTGCAATCCGCAGGCTACTCATCTCACCACCTCTTCCAGAGGTATCTAACCTGCAATCCGCAGGCTACTCATCTCACCACCTTTCTAGAGGTATCTAAACCTGCAACCCGCTGCCTACTGCATCGCCTTACAGTATTGCCTATTCTGCTGCTAAGAACTGTGGTTATTTTACTGCCTTACCGGTTATTGCATCCTGAACCTGTATTACCTGTGTTTACAGGTTGTTCACCTACTTTCTCTCCGTGGTCTTGCCTTGGGAAACCTGACAATTATGTATTTCATAATCCTCGAACATTACCTAAAGCTATTTCATACTTTTATACAATTTTACGGCTCCTTCATTATGGCAATGAACAGAGAAGTGGTATTTCTCAGTGGATCTCCTATTTCCCTCATCTGCAAGAGGATAAGATAACTTCAGCATTAATTTATACTTTAAAAACTTTATAGTGCATACAGAGAAATGCACTTTAGAATATTCTGTAAAGGTTGTCATTCTCCCTCTAGATGTTATTCCATAGGAATGCAGTCAACACCACATTGCCCAAAATGTAACTGACGGAATGCGTTGCTTTACCATTGCCATTGGGATTGTGTTAAAATTAAACAATTTTGGATGCAACTCATCTTTTAAATTGTGTCCCTCTTTCTCCAGAATGGGCAATTTTGTCGATCCTGACCACTGAGGCAAAATTTACAAATGGCAGTAGGAAATAATTATTTTGTCAGCGGTAGCCAAAAAAAAGCATTCTGCAACATTGGATAAATGATAGCCCACCCTCACTTTCTTTATTAAAATAAAAAAATCTATTTTTTCTTTAAGATGAATTAGTAGATGACATCTCTCCATAAGGAAGATAAGGTGAAAGCTTTTTTGAGGTCTGGTATATTTTCATAGAAACTGTGCCCACATCTACAAAAATACTTATTAAAACCTATTTTCAAGTAACTGGAATGTATGAACCTAGCCTGCTTGTAGAAGACCCACCAATTCTGTTATGAACCATGTTTTGCTATTCACTATCTGCTAGCACACCTATATACTTCCATTATTCCATGTGTTCCCTTGGAACACCTTACCAATTTAAGCTCCTTTTAGTGTTTGTTTAACCATTTCTGCAGATACAAAAAGTACCTTTATATATAATATTTACTAATCTTAAACTCTAATATAACTTGTATAAAGTCTAATATTACTTTCATTGTAATTGTTATTCAAACGAACACTGTACAACATTACAATTGAAATGAATGAGTTTTTCTCTATTTACTACTCTGTATGATTTATTGAACCATTCCCTATTTTCTCTTTTCATTTCTGTACCCCACAGTTCCCTTTTACAATAAAAACAAGTTTAAAAATAAAAATCACCCATGGTGATGGTGGGGATGTCAGCGGATAACAAATGAGGGAGCCATGCAGAGAAATGTTCAAGAAATTATTGTTGTGCTCCAGGGGAGCTAGAGATCAGAGCAACATCCATAAAGTATGGGTTAAAATTCCAAATAGTGTGTACTTGAAAAGATGTGAACATGAGTGATGCGACATTTGGTTGCACTGTGTATGTACAATGTGGGGAAAGAGACAACCCCACCTCTTTGTCTGCTTCCAGGTCTGGAGGTGTGGGTGAAGTGGATGCTACCATATGAAATGGCTGCAGGTAAGTCAGTGTCTAATTGTGTAAGCCATGTTTCTGTTATTGCCACAAGGTTGAGGTTGTTTGAGAGGAAGAGGTCATCTATGGAGTTAAGTTTATTACAAATAGAGCGTGCATTCCATAGAAAACATTTAAAATAATTTGAAAGAGATGGGAGACAAGTGACGTGTTTGAGGTTAGCTTGATTTTTGCAGTGTTCTGAATAAGATATACATATATGGGAGATGTGGGGGGACCTGGATTTGGTCATATATCACCAGCTAATAGAAACCGAAAGAGAGAAAGATAGGAAAGATGGCTGTAAGATTTGTGACATTTTATGTCCTGGCAACAAGATGAGGATGTTACTGTGACTGAATGCAAATAGGAAAACATAAACATAACATAAACAAGTGTTAATTAGAGGGAAGTGGAACAGTGAGGGAGCAATGTGGACAAAAATTGCAGGAAGGGTGAAGGATGATGGATGATATAGTCCTAAATATAATGCAATGAGAAAAAGTAAGAAAAGCAATTTGTTAAACATTTGGATTTAAGAATAGAAGGCAAGAAACTGAGGCAAATAAAAGTAGGAATTGCAGAGAAAAAAAAGTAAAGAAAAAAACCCCTAAAAAACCTAGTTGCAATATCTAGTGCAATCAGAGAAGAAGTGCAAAGTCAGGTTGCAGTAAATGTACCTTATTTCTGGATGTATTTAGTTGTTGTTCAAAGTTTGTTCAACTGTGTTGCTTAACTGTATTTTCAAACACTTTGTGCAGAAAACACACGTCTGCCCCCATACATCTGTCCCTGTACATCTGTTTCCCCCCTAGACTGAATGCTAGACTTAAGTTCTGTACTATCATGTCTCTTACATCACATGTCTTCTTCTCTTTCACCACCCCTCCATGAGCACATTTTTCCACCCGCCTTCTACTTTCCTCCAATTCCCATATAGTCCATTACTGCATCTGCATGTAGCTTCAAATGCTCTGCTCTCTCTACCCTCATCCCTGCCTTTCCTACACTAACTGGAACTACCCTCTAACCCACATATCTTCCTCTTGTGTGCTTCTTCTCATGTACCTCCTCCTCCTGACAACCCAGACCCTGCACAATCCCCGCTATCTATTCATGTTTATCTGTCACAAAAATTCCCACCTCTGAAATACCTCCAACTCTTCCTACCACATTATCACCTTTCCATTTTCCCGCCTTTCCTTTTCCTGTGCACTCTTAGGCTGTCTGCAACAAACTATATCCATTCACAATCTTTTTCTATCTTACTCCTTTAGTCTTCTTGCCATTATTAAAGCTGGGACACATCAGTATAATACTGCTTCCAATGCAGCGCACTCCAATAAGAATATCTCCTACACCCACACTTCTCATCCACGTGAACAACAATGTGGAGGAATATGCTTCCTACTGTCCCATGGCTGCAAATTCGTTGTCATCCAACCGGAAATTTCCCTCTCCTCGGTTAAAGACCGTAACATATGTCTATTCTCACCACTCCACCTTCATGTTGCTGTCATTTATCACCCGCAGGTCCAGTTTCTCAATTCCTTGACAACTTCATACCTGGTTTTCTCACTTGCTTTCCACTGACCTACCCACAGTTAGTCTAGTGGAGTTCAACATTCCCATTGACAACCATATTGACACTTCTGTCTTAATACTTCTCACACTTTCATTCTCCTATAGGCTCTCCCAGTGGACATCACCTCCTACCCCTCAAGAGGCGAACTCCTTAGACCTTGTGTTCTCCCATGTCTGCACCACCTTCAGTTTCTCAAACACTGCCTTCCCACTCTCTGACCACAACCTCTATTCTAGCTACCTCCTAGTGCCTCCTGAACCACTAACTGCACCCCAATCCCTTTCTCAGTCTCACTTGAATCACTACTATGTTCTATTCCTGTCCTGCCCTACTGCTGCATGAGGCAGCTCCATTTACCACATATAATCTCTGACAATCCAAATGTTACTGCCTTGACTCTGCCCTCATCTTTACTCCACACACAGTCTCTTGTTTTGACTTGTCCTCCTTCTCTTTCTCACTCTGGACAATTCCAAACCTTTATCCATTATACCCTGCCTTGATTTCTGCAATATCCTCCTATCTAGTCTTCCTCTCACTCATTTTTCCATACAATCTGCTTTTCCTCTTTTGCTGCTTCACATCCACTGCACCATTCTGCAAATATCTACACTGGTTCCAATTTCCTCCAGATTTCATTTCAAGCTTTTCAATCTCACCTTCAAAGCTCTCATCAACTCTTACCCTTCATACATCTCTCTGACCTCGTCACTAGATATACTCCCCCTTGCCCTCTTTGAACTGCCTCTAACCTACGCCTCTTCTCTCTGGTAACCACCACTCCTATTGTCTCAGTAAACAGTATGTAAACTCTCACAAGCATGTCCCTGTTTACCATTAATCTCACGTCTGTACGTCATTTATCAACATAGTCTCTACTGTTTTATGTTATTGTATCATCATCTTCACCATTTTTTTATATCGCACCAGTGATTCCGCAGTGCTGTACAGAGAACTCATTCACATTAGTTCCTGCCCCATTGGAGCTTACAGTCTAAATTCCCTAACATCCCTCGCCCAAACCTATCGCTTCCAACTCCGCAAGATGTCACCAAACCTATCATCCATGCTCTCATCATCTCCCGCCTTGATTACTGCAACCTCCTCCTTACTGGCCTCCCCCACTTCCACCTCGCCCCCTCCGCTCTCAATGCGGCTGCAAGACTCATCTTCCTCTCATGCCGCTCCTCCGCCTCCCCTCTCTGTCTTGCCTTACACTGGTTTCCCTTACCCTACAGAATCCTTTTCAAACTACTTACCACCACTTACAAGGCTCTCTCACAGTCTACTGACCCTTATATCTCTAACCTCCTCTCCATTCACACTCCTGCTCCCTGTGCTCGACCAATGACCGCCACCTCTCCTCCACTCTAATCACCACTTCCAACTCCAGAATCCAAGACTTCTCCCGTGCGGCCCCCCATCACTGGAACGACCTCCCTCGCTCCATGCGTCTCTCTCTTAATCTGGGCTCCTTCAAACGAACACTCAAACTCTACCAAGCATCCATTTAACCCAATCATCTTCTCCGCTCATTCTCCCCTCTCTCCTTCCGGCCCCCATTAACTCCCCCATACTTCAACTGCCTCCCCTTGTGCCTGTTTTGTTTACCCTCCCTTAGGATATAAGCTCATATGAGCAGGGCCTTCTTCCCTCTTGTCTCCACACTTGTTCTTCTGCTCCGCCTCTACTGCATTAGCCTGCCTGAAGTTGGGTATTTTTAGTTTATTGTTCTGTATTGTCTCTTCCTGTATAGTCTACTGTTTGTTTTGTGTACCGTGCTGAGAAAATCTGGTGGCGCCTAGCAAATAAAAGATCATAGTAATAATAACACACACAAACAGACAGACAGAGAGAGAGAGAGAGACTATGGTCAATTTTTATAACAGCCAATTAACCTACTATTATGTTTTTGGAGTGTGGGAGGAAACCGGAGCCCCCGGAGGAAACCCACGCAAACATGGGGAGAACATACAAACTCCACACAGATAATTTTGTATGGTTTGCAACTCTGATGACCACTACTGTCTTGTGGTTCCTTAAAAATAAATGATGATGATGATGATGATCGATGATGATGATGATAATGATGTGATGATAAATGTGCTAATAAATGGTAATATAAAACCTTTATAAATAGAAAAACTCAACAGTGACCACATCAGTAATGGATAGATATACACAAAAATGATGATGATATTAAACATTGAAATTATTATAATACATTTTACATAAGTGAATAAGAAATACATCAAATAGAAGCCACTGAGGAAGCCACTACCAGTGGCGAAATTGTGGCAAAAAAGCTTTGGAATATCTCTACACAGACGACCACCACAGACCCAATTTCAAATCAATTTATTTATTCGATTTCTTTCTTGTTGATTTATACTCAGAGCTGCACGGTTCAAACTTTAAAATAAAAAGCACATTTCAGTCATCAGAATGACACACACGAGTTGCCTTTGTAGTATATAACACTATTCTTTGAACATTTTTTTTTATAGTTACATTGTTTACAGCATTTAAGGGAAGGTTAAAAAATTAATTGTTAAAATGTTTTAATAGATGAAACCAAACAACTTGCTTAAATTAAAACAACAGACATGGACAAAGGTTAGGTGAGGATGTTTTCACCAATTAAAATAGATTCTTCTTGTATGAACTTCATTTAATAGTGTGGCTGCAGGTGTATCATTACATTTATTTTTCCCAATTCACTTCCCATGGAAAGTAGGCAATCTACAATGCAATATAGCTCCATCTGTTATGAAGTCGTTTTATACCCACTATCTCCAAAATCTGTTTTCTTTTAAACCATTAAACTTGATGTCAGAACATGCTAGACTCAGCTTAACTTTTTATTATTCATGTTATTGTTCTCACAGGAGGTAGAGAGATATTCCTACTCTGCAGGGGTCCTCATCCTACATTACCATGTTTTTGTCAAATGGATGGAAGTGCAAATTATTTATTTAAAAAGCAGTTCTCAATGTATTTCCCTGTACGGTGTTTTTACAGCATAATTATAGTTCCCATGTTTAAGTTTTGAAAAACAGTGTAATCAGATAAAAATCAAAGCTATCATTTTACTCAATTCAGATAAAGTCAATCCACTAAAATGAAACATCCTTTTGTTTTGACAGGAGACTTTTATGCAAACGGCATCCGGAGCTGATTGTTTGCTTTCATTTGTTCACTTAGCCTATCCTTCTAGCACCTGATGCAATTTTGCAATGTTTGTCTGCATAGTATTGAAAATACATGTTCCTTGACCATAGAACAACGAGAGAGGCTTTCAATGAACACTGTTACACATTTTCTAAATATTGTAGTGCAGTGTACAGTACTTTGAATTGGAAAAGAGCACAAAGTATTTAAGTAAGCGGGCAAATCTGTGGGTGATTTTTGCATAAAAGTAAATATATATATATATATATATATATATATATATATATATATATATATTTATACTTTTATGCTCAGAAGGCACAATGTTAAATGGTACAAGTAAAGTTGGCATTGTCATTATAGCAGGGGAGGGCTGGCAATTTTTATCCCGGGGGGCATGACCTGACTCAGCAGCCTATTTTAATGGAAAAAAATGCAGTTGGTCCATTGACCCAGCCCAAGAAAGCCCACTATGGGATCAGCCCAGGGGGCAGATGCCCCCTTGCCCCCCATCCCAGCCTGCCTCTGCCTTGGGGTGAAGTACATCTGTGTCGTAATCAGGCCCGGCGCTCCCATTAGGCAAGGTTAGGCACTTGCCTAGGGCGCCGGGCTCTGGAGGGCGCCTGGAGGGCGCCACAAGAATGTAAATTACTTTAAAACTGTGTGGCGACCGCTGACCATACCTGTCACGGCCGCCGCAGCGCATTCAGATGCACGGGGGAGGGGAGAGAGGCTATTGCTCACCACCGCCGCCTCTCTGCTCCGTCTCCTCCCCTCCAGTCACTAGTGTCAGTGAGTGGAGGGGAGGAGACGGAGCAGAGAGGCGGCTGTGGTGTGACAAGGTAAGGAAAGACGGGGTGAGGGGGGAGGAGGGTGCCGATTTTTGCGGGGTGGGGGGGCGCCATGGACCCTAGCACCGGCCTTGGTCGTAATGCTGTACTTATGAATTAAACCAGGGGAGTCATAAACATTTATGTGGGAGGGAGGGCGGAAAATTGCCCCAAGGTAAGCTTCGTCAACCCCGGGGTAAAAGGGACTGCCTGAAACTTGAAGTCGAGACAGTCCCCAAGAAGAGGTGTACTCACTCTGATGCCAGGGCAACCTTGATGCTTCATACTGCCGCTGCGTCCCAGCTAGTGACAGGCAGGCAGGATGCACACCTGTAATAAAATTAACAGGCAGAGCTTATTGGATGGACACTTGTATTAATGAATAGAGTAAGAAATTTTGGAAAGTAAATAGACAAAGGTGTCCTCACCTATACTAGAAAAGTGAAAAGATTAGGCACAAGAGCAGGGCTTTCCTACTTTGTTTTTCTTATATGTTCTATGCCATAATGCTGCACTTCTGAATTAAACTAGGGGATTAGTAAACATTTATGTGAGAGGGAGGGTGGAAAAATCATTGTCCCGGGGTAAGCTTCTCCCAACCCTGGGGTAAAGGGGACTGCCTGAGATTTGTAGCAGAGGTGGACCCCAAGAATTGGTATACTTACTCTGACGTCAGGACTGCTTCCCAGCTGGTAACAGACAGCCAGGGTGCAGCTTTTTAAATGAAATTATTTCTGCATTCTGAATGGACGTGGGGGGCGTGCTCTTGGCCCCATTTTTCCTATCACCGTGCTACTGGTTCCTGCTTATAAGCTTTTACTACATTGAGTTAAATCCTGGGGTTATCCGAGTAACTGTGAGTGCGTTCAACTCTACGGGAAAGGCGGCTGCTATAGGTGAAGATCTCTACTGCTAGTTCTAAAAGCTTGACAGTTACTAGGAAGCTGTAACATTGTAAAGGATTATATCTTGGGACCAGTGGTGTAATGGCAATCCGACCTTCTACTGTTTGGTTATGCTATTAGTTGTTAGCTGACTCGCATTGCTATCTCTGACACCATTTTTGTTTAAATATGAACAGACCTTTTACCAAATTTACATTGGTGTCCATGTGGTTATTTTTTTGTTCAATTACAGTAATAGTAAGTCTTAACAGTAAGGTTTGGGTGCACTGAAAGAGAGATATCAACACTATTCAGTTTAACTAAAGATGTTCACTGACCACTGTGTTTTGGTTTTGGATTTGGTTTTGGATGTGTATTATGTTCGTGTTTTGGTTTTGGCTTTGGTGTTGGCAAAACCATGTTTGTGTGTTTTGGTTTTGCTTTTAGTTTTGGATATGTATTTTTTAGAAAAATTGCTAAAATATGCTAAAATCACAAAACTTTGCTTTTTTTTTGTTCCTACATTAATATTAACCTCAATAACAGTAATTTCCAGTCATTTATAATCAATGTTGACCCCCTCACAGGTCACAATATTATTTTCATACACTTACGGACAAAGACTGCAGCGAGCTGGCTGGATGCTAAGCGACAGAGCAACTAGACAAACACAGGGCAGTTCATAGCACATCTAGGAAACATTGCTATACAGCAGTGTCAGAAAAGAAAAGTGGTGCAAGATGGAATTGTCATTGGGACCTGCCACTCACCCATATGTTAAAAAGCTTTAATAAACTCACACAGACACAGGAGGGGTAGCAAGCACAGTTTAAAAAATCAAACACTTCAGAGATAAGGAGTGCCACATTTGTGGCTGAAGTGTTTGGTTTGTTTGGGCCTCCCATAAAACAAGCTAAAAAAGGGCTTAAGGCAGCTAAGCTAACAGTGCTGTCAATGAACTCTACATTGGCAAGATGTTGTTGTCATTATCTTCATCCTCATCCTCACCCTCATCAATGTGTACATCATCCTCACACAATATTAATTCATCCCCAAAGGAATCCACCATTACAGAAGTCTCTGTAACATAAATGTAAATGGCAAAAATGTAAAAAAAAAAAGCTTTTACCTTTTTAAAGAAAAAAAACACATCTTTAATAAAGGTGCAAGTTCACTGTAGAAAAACATAAAATTGCCAACATGCCATTATACCCAAAATATTAATAAGCATTCCCGCATCAGCTAGCTTCCTTCTCTCAGCTAGATTCCACCATATGCAATCTACACTGTCATCCTCCTCACCCTCATCCTCACACAATACTAATTCATCCCCGCTGGAATCCACCATTACAGAAGACCTTCCTCATGGAATTTGAAGTTAATTTTGATGAACATCAACTTTTCCTCATTTTTAGGAAGTAGCCTCCTTCGTCGATCGCTGACAAGGTTCCCGGCTGAGCTGAAAACTCTTTCCGAGTACACACTGAAGAGTGGGCAACTTATGTATTGCAAAACAAGATTGTACATGGGTCTCCAAATTGCCTTCTTTTCCTCCCAGTATGTAAAGGCGCTGACTTGTCTGACATGTCTATTTGTGCGATGTCATTAAAATAATCCTCCACCATTTTTTGGATGTTGATAGTAGGATCAGGTGGAGTTATGGTAGAGGTGCCATGATTTTTGAACAACTCTTTTAGACCACACCAAGCGTCAAAGATATGTGCTGAGTCATTTGCATCACTACTGGGTCTTTGAAAAAGCTTAGCTTTTTCCTAGCAGCAGTAACCTTATAAACTGAAGGAGAGACGCCGTCATGCAATGTACCACTTCAGCAGTCAACTCTCTCCCCAGGAGCTGATTGCATCTCTTGTGATCTGGGGCAGTTGGAAAGAAACAGAAGACATGGCTCTTAAACTTAGGATCAAGCATAGTCGTAAAAATGTAGTGATCCGATTTCAAGATGTTGATAACTCTTCGATCCTGGCGAAGCAAATAAAGTACTTAATCTACAAGTCCAACATACTTAGCAAAATTGCTTTGTTTCAACTCCTCCTTCAATTTCTTAAGCTGCTTTTAAAAAAGTCTAATTAAGGGAATCACTTGTGCAAGCTAGCAGTGTCAGAACTCAATACGCAGGTGACTACTTCAAATGGTTTCAGCACCTTGCACAACACAGAAAGTAATCTACACTGCGCTGGACTAAAATACATTCCCCCTCTTTTTCAAATGTCATGGCAGATGTAGTAAGCGTGGATGGCTTTTCGCTGTTCCTCCATCCTCAAAAGCATATAAATTCTACCTTGTTACTCCCTCTTGCTTCAATTGGTGGCAGGGCAAAATAAAATGTTCTTGCAGCTGCTGCAATTTCCTACATGCTGCTGCAGAGTGCCGAAAATGTCCTGAAATTTTTTGGACCACTGACAGCATCTCATGCACGTACCTGTCATTTTTCAAAAAGCTCTGTACCACCAAGTTGATTGTGTGAACAAAACAGGGAATGTGATGGATTTCACCCAGCTGTAATGCTCTCACAATATTGGTGGCGTTATCAGAAATGACATATCCTGAGGAGAGTCCAAGCGGTATAAGCCATGTTGCAAAGACATCCCTTAGTTTTTCAAACAGGTTGTCAGCGATATGACGCTTAGTGCAGCCGGTGATACCCAGAGTAGCCTGCCTCTGAAAAATCTGAAATTGTTGGGTACATGCTGCTGCTGTATCTGCGGCTGAAGGCGATTCACCAACCCAGTGGGCTATCACAGTCATATAATCTTTAATTTGCCCAGTTATACTTGTCAACATATCTGTAAAGTGTGTAGAATGGCATTTTGTAGCCCAATAATTACATTTCAGTGAACCTTCTGGTAGGAATTGCTTTTCTAGTAAAATGGTGTTGTGATGTAATTTGGTAACGGGGATACAGGACCTCAATAAACTGTCTAAAACCAGCTGCATTAATTGTGTATGTTGGGTGCAGATCTAATACAAGCATAATCCCCATGGCGAATGTGATACGCTTTGGAACTGGGTGACAGTTTTCATACTTGCTTTCTCTTGCAAAGGATTGTTTAACAGTCAATTTTTGTAAACTACTAGTAGTCTTCTTCTTGGTCTATTTCTGAGTTAAAGATCCACCCCCAGAAGCATCAGCAGCGGGACCAACGCTCAAGAATTCTTCAGAGGAATCCTGGACAGAGGAGAAGTCATTAGCAACTTGGATGAAGGACTAACTCCAATCACTAGTGAGGATATTGATGAAGAAGGAAGATGTTGTCGGTGTGGCTTTATAAGCGCTACAAATGGCTAGACAAATATTGTCAGGATTGGGTAAAAATAATTCCACAAATAAAAGGTGGATTTTTTGGTATTATGACCAGGCATGACAATGGCCTTCTTCTTATCACTGGCAAGAACTGCTTCTACTGGTGCAGGAATTACACAAACAACATCATCCTCATCCACGTACTCATTAGTGCCGTCGTCAGCTACACAAATATTCCCCTCATCCTGTTGCAAATACAAAGTGGTATCCTACATTTGTTTATCACCGGCTACACTAAGAGGCACAGAGCTGACAACCTGTTTGAAAAACTAAGGGATGTCATTGCAACATGGCTTATCCCGCTCTCCTGAGGATATGTCAATTCTGATGTACTTTAGTCAAACGCAGTGGAGAATACTTTCCGTGTTGTGCATGGTGCTAAACCACTCTAAGTAGACACCTGTGAAGTGAGTTCAGACACTGTTTGCTTGAGACAAGGGATTCATCTAATTATACTTTTGGAAAAGGAGCTAGAGAAATTGAAGGAGGAGATGAAACAAAGCAATTACACTAACTATATAGGACTTGTAGATCAAGTACTTTATTTTCTTTGCCAGGATCCGAGAGTTATCAACATCTTGAAATCAGATCACTACATTTTGGCAACTCTGCATGATCCTAGGTTTAGGAGCTATATCTTTTTCTTTCTTTCCAAATGACCCAGATACCAAAAGATGTAATGAGCTGCTGGTCAGTAAGCTGACAGCTCAAGTGGTACATGACACGACAATGTCTTCCACGATTTTCTCAAGAAAGTTGAAACTCGCCAATGTATTCACCTGAGATTTGATTTAAAATCGCCAGAGATGTGTTCCGGTCAAAATCGCTATTTAAAAAAATCGCTAGAGATCGAAGTCCCAACTCTTTGCCACTTTAGCTATACAAGTCTCAAAATGTATGAAGCTACGATTAAGCAAACTCTCCCGAGTTTGCTGTAAAAATCACTAGATAAAATACGCTGCGAGATTAGTAAACACATCCCTGTTACACTGGTCTGCCTATACAGCTGCAGGTCCCAGCGGCTGTCAAAATTTTAAAAATAGATGAATCTTGAAAAAAATAATTTTGTGGTCCCCCCCGTCAGAGCACTATTAACCTTAGTGCTGCTAGCCTACTGCTGGTTGCGCAAAGATCATGGGAAAAATTTCTGTGGGGTCCCCCCGGTTTTCATGCAATCAGCACTAGGCAAACCAGCCGAGGTGGTTGACACTATAGCAGGGGGACACGCGGCAGAGGTACCCCAGCCATAATGACAAACCAACCCCAGGCTGTTCAGCAATGGGCTGGATTCCTAGGGAGTGGGGTCCACAAAAAAATACCAGCGTGCCCCCCCCCCCCTCCAGGAATAACCAGCCCAGTGCTGAAAGCACTAGGGCTCTTCCTACACCCCTTGGCAGTGGGTGTAGGGTAATAGCGACGATAAAAGTTATAAAAAAAACTAACAGACATCATTTTTTTGGTGGAACTACAAGTCCCACCCATGCCAGGGTGCCTTAAACAGTCTGGGCATGCTGATGCTTGTATAACTACAAGCACAAACATACCCATGACAGAGTGGGAATTCCCTATAGACTATAAATAGAGCTTGCGGCTCTATTATAATCATTTAATTTGGGCTACTTGTACAGTGTACAAGCAGAAGTCACATTGTTTGTTTACTTATTTTTTTCGTAACAAACATGTTCCGGTTTTGGATTTACAAATATGGGGGTCTATATGAACCGAGGATAAAAAGGTTTAATTCAAGCATGGACATTTGGAATACAAATATTTTGGTACATGGTTTACAACATTTTTGGATTAAAAGCTGCTGACAAAAGAAGACATTGTATTGGTGAGCATATAGGGTTTTATTATTTTTATTAAATTGATGTGGTATTAAACAGGGTGTGTTATGTATTTATTGGGTTTTTTCTTTTTATTACATTTTTGTACAAAACGCAGCTTAATACATCTTGCAACTTGGGGACAAAATTTGCGCTTTGCCGCGATTTTTAATCTCTGAAAAAATCGGAGCTTGATACATTTACCCCTTGGTCTGGTCTAAAAGAATTGCCCAGCAATCGTGACAGGTCTGTCGTAAAATAAACTACAAATTCTACGAGGAAGGCCGTTACCGGAAATTACATCATAGTTCAGAGACTTCTGTAATGGTGGGTTCCAGCTGGGATGAATTAGTATTGTGTGAGGATGATGTACACAGTGATACGGGTGATGATGAGGGTGAGGATGATGACAGTGTAAATTGCAGGTGCTGGGATCTAGCTGTGAGAAGGGAGCTAGCTGATGCTGGTATTCTTGGTAATATTTTGGGTATAATGGCATGTTGACAACTTTATATTTTTATATAGTAAACTTTCACCTTTATTAGAGAGGTGTTTTTTTCTTTAAAAGGGTAAAAAGTTTTTTTTACATTTTTTCTTCCCTGACTTAAAACCACTATGCACTTGAACATAGACTTTAGCAGATGACGTAGAAGGATTAGTATCATCATGACAGGTGCCAGCAGCTGCTTGGTGCCTCTGGTCTTCTGTGCAGTGATGTGAATACATATCGATGGCACAGAGCAATGTGACTGGAGACTGGAGTGTGACAAGAACAATGTGACTGGAGAGTGACAAAAACAGTGCCATCCTTCCTGTCTCTGTAAGAGCAATGGCACAGAGCAATGTGACTGGAGAGTAACAGAAACACTGCCACTCCTCCTATTTCTGTATGAGCAATGGCACAGAGCAATGTGACTGGAGAGTGACAAGAACACTGCCACCCCTTCTATTTCTGTGTGAGCTATGGCACAGAGCAGTGTGACTGGGGTCTTTTAAGAACACTGCCACCCCCATTATTTCTGGACCGACAGTGAGCAATGGCACGTACACTGAAGACTGGGAAGAACACTGCCATTTTTCCTGTTTCTGTGTGAGCTATGGCACAGTACAATGTCACTGGACACTTTCAAGAACACGGCCTCCCGAGTATTTCTGTTTCAACAATGAACACTGCCTCCTCTCCTGTTTCTGTGAGAACTATGGCACATTACAATGTCACTGGACACTTTCAAGAACACTGCCTCCCCTATTATTTCTGTTCTGGCACTGCCACCTCTCCTCTTTCTGTGTGAGCTATGGCACAGCAAAATGTCACTGGAGACTTTTGAGAACACTGCCACCCCTCCTCTCTCTCTTTCATTAATGACGCTGCCCAACTGCACTGGAGACTGTCAATAACCCTGCTACCCTTTGTATGTCTCTCTTTAAAATGGCATCGGATCTCCATGGTGGTTGGTACTTATAGAATTCAAAAGTCACAAGATCTGGCGATGAAAAAATTAAGTTTTTTGCTCATTTTAAGTTCCGAGGGCTCGCGAAAGTTCGCGAAAGTTCTCCGATGTTTGGGTGGGCTTTGTTTTCGGAAAACCAAGCCCAAGCATCTCTAGTTAGAGATTATCCTCCCCATAATACTTGCCCTTTTGTCTTCTTTTCATTGTGACGTTACAAATAAATGGACTATTGGATCAAATCCCGTTTTTGATCATTACTTTTATCAACATGTATTTATAATGAAAAATTACATTGAATTGTCATAAGAAATCACTAATTGAATATAAGATTAATTACAACTCACTGATTGGTTGGAAGTAGTTTCAATATCCCTGTCTACTGACATTCATATTGCCTTGATAAAGCAGTTTACAGCGAAACATCTATTGGTATGTACATTGATCGTCCTTTTCTTTTTATGCTTCAAATTCTAATATTATAGGTGTTCTTTAATTAAATACACATTAGATTATGCCGAATTAGAATGCAGCACCTTGTCTGCAAGGGATAGGTAATTGAAATTCCTAATATCATTTGCTCTGTATGTGCTAACACCTATTATTATTATTATTATCATTTATTTGTTAGGCGCCACAAGATTTCCGCAGCGCCATACACAGTACAAACAGTAGACTATACAGGGTGAAACAGTACAGAACAAGAAACAAAAATACCAATACTTCAGAAACTCCAGGCAGGCTGCTGCATTAAGCATGGAGCAGAAGAACAGGTGAGGAGACAGGAGGGAAGAGGGCCCTGCTCATTCGAGCTTACATCCTAAGAGAGGGTTGACAGACCAGGCACAAGAGGAGCCGGTTGAGGCAATGGGAGAGAGGGGAGAATGAGCGGATGAAATAGGGGTTAAGTGGATGGCTTTGAGAAAGAGGTGAGTTTTGAGTGCACGTTTGAAGGAGCACAGAGTGGGAGAGAGGCGGATGGAGCGAGGGAGGTCATTCCAGTGAAGGGGGGCTGCACGGGAAAAGTCCTGGATTCTGGAATGGGAAGAGGTGATCAGAGTGGAGGAGAGGCGACGGTCATTGGCCGAGCGCAGGGAGCGGGCGGGAGTGTGAATGGAGAGGAGGTTGGAGATATAAGGGGCAGTAGAGTGGGAGAGCGCCTTGTAAGTGGTGGTGAGGAGTTTGAAAAGAATTCTGTAGGGGAAGGGGAGCCAGTGAAGGGCAAGGCAGAGAGGGGAGGCAGAGGAGGAGCGGCGTGAGAGGTAGATGAGTCTTGCAGCCGCGTTGAGAATAGAGCGGAGGGGGGAGAGACGAGAGTGGGGGAGGCCGGTGAGGAGGAGGTTGCAGTAATCCAGGCGGGAGATGATGAGTGTGTGTATGATGGTTTTGGTGGCCTCCTGAGAGAGAAAGGGACGGATGCGGGCGATGTTGCGTAGTTGGAAGCGACAGGCTTGGGCAACGGAATGAATGTGGGTGGCAAAAGAGAGAGAGGAGTCAAGAGTGACACCCAAGCAGCGGAGTTGGGTGACGGAGGAGATGGTAGTGTTGTTAACGACAATGGAGAGGTCATGGTGGGATGGGTGGTTGGGAGGAGGAAAGACAATGAGTTCAGTTTTGGAAATGTTGATTTTGAGAAAGCGCTAAGACATCCAGGAGGAGATGGCGGAGAGCCAGTCAGATACCTGAGCGAGGAGGGTGGGGGAAAGATCAGGTGAAGAGATGTAGATTTGGATGTCGTCAGCATAGAGGTGATACTGAAGACCAAAGGAGGAGATGAGAGCGCCAAGTGAGGAAGTATAGAGCGAGAAGAGTAAAGGACCGAGAACAGAGCCCTGCGGGACTCCAACAGGGAGAGGGTGGGGGGGAGGAGGAGGAGCCAGATGTTGATACAGAGAAGGAGCGGTTAGCAAGGTATGAGATGAACCAGGCAAGGCAGATCCAGAGAGGCCAAGAGAGAGAAGGGTTTGCAGCAGGAGGGGGTGGTCCACTGTGTCAAAGGCTGCGGAGAGGTCGAGGAGAATAAGTATAGAGAAGTGACCCTTGGACTTGGCCGTTATGAGATAATTAGTAACCTTGTCCAGGGCAGTTTCGGTGGAGTGGAGGGGACGGTAGCCGGATTGTAGAGGGTCAAGGAGGGAATAGTCAGAGAGATGTTTGGCGAAGCGGCTGCAGACAATCCGCTCGAGAAGTTTGGAGGCGAAGGGGAGTAGTGAGACAGGGCGATAGTTAGCAAGAGAGGTGGGGTCGAGATTGGGTTTTTTGAGGATAGGGGAGATAAGAGCGTGTTTAAAAGAGGAGGGGACTATACAAGAGGAGAGTGATAAGTTGAAGAGCTGAGCGAGGTAAGAACAGGCAGTGGGAGAGAGCGAGCGAAGGAGGTGAGAGGGGATGGGGTCGAGAGGACAGGTAGAGGGTGGGGAGGAGAGAATAAGGGAGCGGACTTCTTCACCTGTTGTGGGGCACATGGAAATGATTACTCATAAACATAGAGTGATCTAACACTGTCCTATTAGTAAATAGAGCTTCTCATGTTATTAGGAGGTAAATAATATTCTTAACTTGTTACCCTCAGTTTATTCTGCTCAGGTTATTTGTTTTAAAGGAACTACTTAAATTGGAAGTGCTTATATTTGTGAAGATAAACATTGAATAATACCATCGAGCAACATAAAATAAAGCAATGTTAAACAATTTCGCTGTTTAAATGTATTATAATGGATTACTACAATGAAAACTTTTTAACTAATTATTAATAAATATGTTTTTTTTCAATGGAAGGGAATCATAACAGATCTCAACTTAACCTTTAAATATTACACTGAACTATTTTTACACTACTACTAACTTTTGGCCTCTTTATTTACTTGTGAATTAATTCAAGTTAATAGTCACACCTCCCTAGCAATTATAAAATAATTCCAGTAAACACATTAATAAATGACTTTTGGGAGTTAATAGTAGTACTGCCAATAAGAGGGTCTTGTGTGGTGGTAGCACACTACACTTCCCCTATCTGTGCCAGCCTGTCTCCTTTCACAGCCTATGCCAGTGTTTCTCCCCTTCCACTGTCTCTGTCAGTCTCTTTCCCTCAGTTGCCTCTTTGTGTTTGTTTATGCATCTATTCTCCCTCCTCACCTTTCATCTTCCAATTCCTTACCTTCCTTTTCCACTTCTTTTAAAGTTTGTGATAGAGTTCTGGTGGCTGTCGATCAGAAGCTTAATGGACAAATGGAGGCTCAGCCGTGTCTAATGCCACATAACTGAACCTGAGGATGGCAGGTATGTACAGTCTTCTGGGTTTGTTATTTTTTTATTTATAGACTACATTATGGTGCTGTGGGCTGACCACACACCCTCTCTGGGGGCTGGCCATGCCCTTTCAGTGGCAATCCAGCACAAAGTAACAGCACACACACTATTTTGTGGGCCTCTACCATTGAATTCCCCTGGTAGGCCCTTTACGTCCCTCTCTGACACTGTGCCTAGATGTGCAGTGTGCATTTAATCATTTTGCACATTGCATAAGCCATGTGAACAAAAATAGCTCCATTTGTAGGGAATGGGAAAAAAGCAAAGTCACTCCTAAATCAGCGAGGGAGGTGTTATAAACGGCTTCAAAAAATATTTCGCAAGAGCTGCAATAGGCACGGTGGGTCAACCCATTGAAAAATGTTTATCATTTCATATTTAGATTTATTTTATTCAGTTTGTGAAAATTTGTGATGAAAATTTTCAGAATTAAGAACAAAACATAACACAACATTTTTAAACAAAAGTACAAAATAACAAATTGGACAATCATCATCATCACTATTTTACATAGCGCCAGAGGATTCCATAGCGCTTTACAATTGGGTAAAAACAGTAATAAAACAATACTGGCTAATACATATAGAGAGGTAAGAGGGCCCTTCTCGCAAGCTTACATTCTATGGGACAACGGTTTGATACACGAGGGTAAGTGTTACATCATATTGCATAGTTATCCAGCTTGAATGCAAAGATTAAAAAGTATTTAGTGGTCTGTATGCTCAGTTATACAGCTATATTAGTCAGAGGGTTGTTGTCTTGTGCTAGCTGTGTAGAAGGTGGAAATGGGGTAACCTAGAGAGAGCAATATTATAAGCTTGTCTGAAGAGGAGGGTTTTCAGAGAACGCTTGAAGGTTTGAAGACTAGAGGAAAGTCTTATTTTGCAAGGGAGTGAATTCCTCAAAGGGGGTGCAGCCTGAAAAAAGTCCTGTAACCGAGAATGTGAGGATGCTATGAGAGTGGAAGAGAGACGTAGATCTTGAGTTGGGAAATATTTTGGGACAAGTGAGGAGATGTATGTTGGTGCAGTTTTGTTGATGGTCTTGTATGTAGTAGTAGAATTTTATATTGGATTAATTGAAAAACAGGCAGCCAATGTAGAGACTGACAGAGTGGCTCAACAGAGGAAGAATGATTTGCAAGGAAAATCAATCTAGCCGCTGCATGCAAAATAGATTGTAGGGTCTTGAGTCTGATTTTGGGAAGACCAGTAAGAAGGGAATTGCAATAATCTATGCAAGAGAAAATAATTGCGTGAATTAAAGTTTTTGCAGTGTCTTGTGTTAGATATGTATGTATTCTGGAAACGTGCTTTAAAGCTGGGAATCGGGGGCACCCCACGCTGTTTGTTCCCCTGATTTCCCTCTGACCAATACTAGGCTACCAATACTAGGGTTAATACGACTGGGGAGGGGAAAGTGGTACACTTTTTTTTAACATTTATTTATTTATTTTTTTTACTGTTTATAGTCAGCAGTGTGACTGTCGGCATTTTTCACTGTCGGCAATCACACTGCTGGTATTTTATGTGTGGCAGTATTTTCTTCATGTTGGTATTTAGACTGTTGGAATTTTCGGATCAGTATTATGTCAGTCGGTATTTTCAACATCGAAAATATACTAACACTGTTGGGTCCGAGTTGTTATAGGAAACTAATTATTATAAATTAATATTAGTTCAAGGAAAGCCCTGGAACCACTGAGAAGTTTAAACCTCTATAGATGAACATACAAGCAAAAGCACCTTGGAGTGGTGGGTGGCTTCAACATACATTTGCAAATGTGTGCAACTGAGACTTTTGCATTTTTATCTACAGTAGAAATAGCAGATCTGTTGCTGGCTATGGCAGTGTGCTGGGGGAATTTGTCTGTGTTTTTTCCTTTTAGGATAACCCCACCCTTTCATGCACCTGTTATAGCCTGTAAATTGATTTGAGCAACTTCCAGTTCTTTATTAAGCTATTTATTTTCACTACATAGATAATAGTTTTACGTAAAACTATCATTAAATTTTGAAAATGTGGTTTAAAATTAAAACATAAGTCTCAAGTGAAAACATATATTCAAATTAGACTGAAAAATACTATAGGTGCAATAAAAACAAAAAAGTAATTGAAGAGTAAAAAGATCAATCAGGTCATCAGATAATAACCTCGCTTAAGTAATAATCTTGCTTAACTACAGAAGATGGAAGAATAGCAATGATAGATTACGTTTATCTCAGGATTCTAGAACAGGACACAAGGCTTCTAAGACTGTTTTGAGACAAAAAGAAAAAATAACCCCCTATTGTGGCACTCTTTATTTAGCTAATTAAAGAGATGTGTGTGTGTGTGTGTGTGTGTGTGTGTGTGTGTGTGTGTGTGTGTGTGTGAAGCTGCTGCTGACAAAGTGTTCTGGGATCCCCTTAAATAAACCATTTGAATATTTATACTGTGTGAATTAGGTGTAGAATTATTTTTAAATATTTTGATAAGGTTGTGAATTTACAGCACAGATCATTTGAATATTTACACTGATTTTAGGCGATACATGATAGGCCCAACACATAGTTAATGTTTGACCATTGACTGATTTTAATGTCCACATTAACACCGCTGAATACCTTTAGTGACATCAGAAGGTATAAACAACATTACTGTGTATTTCTATTGATCTACTCTTCTTTTCTGCACTGCAGTTGGAGAGGAGACAGATTGCTGCATTAACAAAAAAATTGATGTGCAGATCTTATTGCAGATCATACCTGTAAATTTCCCACAGGGCTGTTTACTGAACCAGAGTTTACTGCATATACCTGCACAGGCGCTTCATGTTTCAGTTCCAGTTCAGTAAACAGTTGCAAAGAAGGCTCTGGCTGCAATTACAGTGTGAGCAGTTCTTGCTAAATATATTCAAATTTCAGGAGCATGCTCGAATGTTAGAAACTGATATGTTCTAAGTCATTTCTAGTGATACAACTATCCTCCATCTGGTGATATAAGAAGCTAAGCCATATTTGGTACCTAGTATAATGTGTAGAACCATGCTTGGTGCCCAATGCAGTGTGATACAAATATTTTCCATCTGGTGATATGAGAAGCTAAGTCATATCTTGTACCTAGTATAATATGCATGAACCATGCTTGGTGCCCAATGCACAACGTTCAGCCATATCTGCTGCAAAATACAATGTTGACCCATTTCTCATGCCGTTTCTAATATTGTTTTAACTATATATTTTACTTTTTATCTATGTCCCTTTCCTCCACTGCAGCTGGAAAAGAGGCAGATTAGTGCATTCCAAATAAAAGTAGATAGCAGATCCTGCATATGTCTGTGCAGCCACTTCCTGAACTATATTAAATAGGTAGAGTCCTAGCCATATCTGATGACAACTATAATATTCTGAGCTATAGCTAGTGATAAGTATACAAAGTAATCTATACCTAGTACCAATTATAATGTGTGCACCCATGATTGGTGCCCAATTCACAATATTGAGATATATCTGCTGTTAGATATACACCGTTGAGCGATATCTTGTGCCAAGGCTAATATGCAGTTCCATCTAATAGTTAGTTTTAATATGGAAACCCATGTCTGGTGACAAGTCTAACACACAGAGCCTTACCTGAAGCTATGCACCCTCACAAACTCTCTCTTCTGCTCTGAACAGTGAACCACTTATTCCCTCTTGCCAGATCCCACATGGTGCATCTACTATTCTATTGACTACTATTTCTTGTCCTGCACTAAAAATACATCAGTCAGAGTTCAGTGTAGGAAAGGAATCTAAAATGATATCAGTGACAGAACTCTCTGTTAGCTGTTTGGGAGAAAGCAAGAGTGTTGGATTTCAGTAAAAGGTGGCAATAACAAGTATGAACCCGAGAGCTTCATCTTTGCTCATTAATATGGCATATATAAGATGTTTATCTGGTTTCAACTTGAGATTCATTAAACAATAATGTCAGCATCTCTCTAAAACTTTGCTGTGGATTTGGAGGACTTTACCACCTTAAGTCTATAATACACTATTGTATATCATGCACATTGCCAGCTGGCTTTGCTGGTCTTGCACGTTAGTTGACAAATAATTTGTAAGACTCTGCAACTCATTATCACACGTCTACATCATTTAACTTGGTAGTTAGATAACATATATCATCTATGAATAAGTTTATTATACAATTGCTCTCTAGTTATATGAATAAAGATATATATATCTCCTAATATTTTCTTGTGCATGTTTTGATGAAGAAAAGAAGTCATGCTTTACAAACTAGCCCAATACATTTAAAAGAAGAACCTCTGTACTACCTGACTGATAGCTACATATAGCATGTTGACATATACTCTTCAGCTAATGCATACTTAAAAAATAAATAACTTTAATTGGAAAAACAATGAGTTAACATTCAGTAATTTAACCTTCTTTATTGCTTTTGTTGCTCTTGAAATAGAAATATTTTGTATGCATCATGCTCCAGAAGTAATTTCGCTCAATACCTTTCTCAAGAGATTAGTTTGAAACTTACATTTTTTTCTAAACTCAAGTCTCCCAAAATTTCTTCTGACAATGTGAGACATATAGCCCCATAATAAATGTAGATAATATATCAACTGAACTTTAGTATTAAAACTTAAAAAAAGAAGTTAGTAAAATGCAATGAGTATAAGGCATTTGTCCCACAGTGGACAATCCATCCTCAAAGCTAATTAAAGAAACTTTAATTAAAACTTCAATTAGGTCTCGCTCATTTAATGCCTGACTATAAACCATTGGGGCTGTTAAGAGCTTTACTGTGTGCAAGCAGTAAAATAATCTGCAGTGTGAGTCCCTGAATTTACATTCATTACAAGCAATTAAGCAAATTAAGTAGTTTATGACAGAAGGAAATGTGATGACCAAATTCAATTTTTGATTATTGAAATCATTTGAATTTCACAGTTCTAACTGATATACAATGTATTTCATTAATTTTGATAATATAAATGATCTAAACTACAATGTCTTATATTTATTCATGTTTAGTTTATTTTTAGAGTTACATAGTTATAGTTAGCAAGGAAAAAAATTACAGGTTCATCCAGTTCTACTTTCATTTACAAGTTGTGCTGATTCAGAGAAAGGCTAAACAAAACTCCAGTCTGACAGTTGACAATTTATCTCACAGGGGGAAAATGCTTCTTGACTCAAAAAATGGAAATTTGATAAATTATTTGTCTCAATCATCCTCATAATGTTCTCTACTAATTATAGCTCCAGATACTATTCCCATAGTGAATTTGCAATCAAAACATCACATGGTGAAGAATTTCACAGTTTAACAATCCTTACAGTAAAAATAATTTCTTTCTATGCTCTTGATAAACCATCTTATTCCTTTTGTAATCATTGACCACTGTATGGCCTTTAGTACAGTTTGTATTGATCTTGAAGTTAATAAAACATATTCATTTGATCACCTCTCTAAGTTACCATTTTTCCAAAATAAACAATTCAAATTTTGTAACCTTTTTTTATTATATAACCCAATCATTCACTAATGAGGTTGCCCATCTCTGAACAGTCTCAGATTCTCCTATCTCCTTCTTACAGTAAGGTGTACCAAAACGGTCCCCCACGTTTGACATGTGGCCTGGGAGTAATTTATACAATGGTAACACTTCTGCATGTATCTCCATTTTTTTCTCAGAATTTTATTTTCCTCTGCCTGTTATTGTGTGTTGATATTCAGCTTTTTGTAAACTGTTATACCAAACTCCTTATACACTTCAGTTTTCCGAAGTTGTGTTCCATTTAATGTGATTAATGTAATTAACTCTAGTATATGTGTGTTAGTGTGTTAGGGAATATAGACTGTAACCTTCAATGGGGCAGGGTCTGATGTGTGATTGACAAATAAAGCTGTGCAGCGCTGAGGAATTGGTTGTGCTATATAAATAAATGGATATGATGAATTTAACTATTATATGGCCAACAAATTAAATTATGAAGATAAGCAAACCTCCCCCATATCTGGGGCATGCAAACTTCCCACAAACTCATTGTAATCATTGGATCAAGCATTCTAACATAATCTGATCATCAACACATTTAATTCATTTAATTTCCTCTTTCGTGCATTCTACACTTATACCAAAAAGTGCTTGATGGAAACTGCACAAACTTAGCCCAAAGAGGAACTACATACACTTTAATTTTCTGTAACAATCTCACTAACAAGTTTGATTAAGGTAATGAAAAACATTTGCTTTACTTTCCTTAATGAATCAGGACCAATGTGTTCTGCTTTATGTACTTGCCACAAGAACGGCTAATTTTATGTATATTATTCACCAGAAAGTGCTCTGTTATATTATTGGTGGTCAGAATATGTCCTACTTCATTTATTGGTCACCTTTATATGATGATCTTATACATATTACTAGTTTGGCCTTTGTTTTATATATAGAACACCAGAATGGGCTACCAGTATAGGCTTTATTTTTATAGTAATTGTAATGAGTTTGTGGTTATAATTCTTGGGTATTTATTTATATTTATAATTGCTGGGAACCATTCATCACACTGTTTCAGTCAGACCCCCAGGCCTATGCTGCAGCACCAAAGTGTCCACATGTAAGTAATGCACTGCTGTAGCATATAAACATTGTTGACAGCTATTCACTGCACCCTTTGCTTTCTCCCTGTATGACTAGTTATTATTAAAGCTAAAAAACAAGTGGCGTTGCAGATTTTTAAAATCAAGATAACATGAGATTTAACCCATTTTTACATCTCACTGCTGAATGCTCCTCTTTTCCATGTATAACAGCTACAGCTTACAAAAGCCATGCATTATGCAGCAAAAGCAACCTCATCCGTGCCTACAACCCGCACAAGCCAACTCTCCTCACCTCTTCTCTGCATTGCTATTTCCTTCCGGATGCTACCCACACTATCTCACATGAAATATCAGTCCTGCTTGTTGGGACTTCTGGATTGTTGCTGTGGCCTCTAGTCTATCGATAAACAACAACTGAATCCTGCTGAGGACCCTGTTGCTTCTAGCCATAACTGGCTGGAGTTGAGAAGACCCTACTTTGTCTGACTCTCCACTTCTCCATAAATCAACCAGCTTGTATTTTGCCAGAAGATATCACACCAGCCAGACCTTTGCCACAGTTTAATAGAGGAATCTAGTTGCAGTATGTCCATACTGTTATTAATCTGTATTGACATGTACTTCTACTTGCACTACACTGACTGTTTTACATGTCTCTCCATACAGCCCTATTATCCTTTCCTAACCTATCTTACCTCCAATGCCCCCTTTATTACCCATCCTCTGTTTTACAAGACAAAATACCTAGTGGTGCTGTATTATTAACTCAACTAAACTGCTTAAATTGGTAGCAATCCACTGCTGACTCAGGGCTCTGACAATCCTTATTGATTACTACATAAAAATAATCCTCTCATTGCCCCCTTCTACCTACCCCATTATCACTTCAACCCACCTTCCTACGTCTCTGACCATTTAGCCTTCACCTTTCCTGCCATTCAGCCGGTCCATTAAGCTTAATGTCCCCATTGCTAAATTGCCTCTCTACCACCTCCTTGTCTCATGTCTGTCCACTCTCAATCATCTTTGTAGTTCCTTTCATGTCATATGCTGATCTTGTGTAACCCCTGCTGCCATATCTGTGCTAATAGGAAGGGTGATGTTCCCCTATGTGATTGTCTCACTCTATCTCTCAGCAGTTTAAGAGGCAGAAATTCACTCTCTCTAGGGGGACCAGTGATGGTGGAGGACCAGAGTGAGAACTTAGCTGAGATAGAGTTAGTCACTGGAGACATAGCAATCTATGTCCAGCACAAGTCAATAGAGCTGGGGATCAACTATTGAGAAATGGAGAAATCAGGTTGCATCAACATCCTAGGCACTGACACACTAAGAGATGCAGGGCTAGATTTACTAACAGGCGTGATGCATGGCGGCTTGAAGCCACCATGCATCGCAGCGGTTTTCCGGCGGGTTTGCATTGCAAACAGCCGGATTTATGAATGGGCGCATTTCATCTTCAATTTGAAGCCGCCGGCGATGTAACGGCGGCTTTGAATAGAACATGGCGCTTTTGCTTTAAATGACGGCACTTTTGTGTAAAGGCGGTATTTTTGAAAATTACACCTGTCTCCTGGCCTGTTACTATTGGCTATTTTCAAAGTCAGGAGATTTGACATCACAAGCCCTATATAAACCACTGGCCTGACACTTTTTTCTCTGATAGGGTTTTGAGGAGTTTTGTGAGAGGAGTTTGGAGGATAGTGCTTTGTGAGAGTTGGTGAGAGTTGGAGTTTGGTGGATTGGTGGAGCGATATCTGATTGAAGTGTGAGTAGTCCTGTGGTATTTTTCTGTTTTGTACATTTATTTTCTCATTTATTTTCTGTCTTGTATTTTTTGTATTTGACTTGTCCTTTGTCTATGTTACTTGTGTGTGCCTGTGTTGAGAGTGTGTCTGTAGTTAGTCTAGTTTGTCCTTTGTGTTTGTCAGTGTTTTGTGTTTTTCTGTGTGAAAATGTCCAGAGATAGGAGGGGAGAACAGGCTGAGGAGAGGGAGATGGAGGTTGAGGGGTCAGAGGAGGGAGAGGGAGAGTTTGAGGAGACAGGACAGGGCAGGAAGACAAAGACAGGGAGGAATGTGCGTTTCTCACATGATGAGAATTGTGTGCTGGTGCAAAATATCATTCCCTGCTATGAGGTCATCCTAGGCAACCTGGCAGCCCGAACTCCTCTAAGACGGCGTCACCATTTGTGTGTGGGGGGGCTGTGATGCCGTGACAAGGTGGGCCCACTGAAGCGGACAGTGGCGCACTGCCGCAAGCGCTTCTCGGACATTAAGAGGAGGCTGAAGGAAAAAATGGCCCAGGAAAGGAGGTCTACAAGACGCACGGGTGGTGGCCCCCCACTTCGTGTAGAGTACACCAGTTACGAGGAGGAGCTGCGCCAGATAATGCCAGCTGAGATTGTAAAGGGCATAAATGTGCAGGACACCGATTCGCCCTCTTTTGGCCAAGTAGTTGTTGAGTTATTTGGTTTTTTTACCCTAACAGTATTTTAAATGCTTTTTACTTTTTGTAATTGCTTTTTCTTTTTAAAAATTATTTTTTTTTTGTTTAATTTTTTTTTTAAATTTTAAAAGTGTATTTTTTACTCTATCAGTTTGTAAAGGACTTTTTTTTTAAAAAAAAAAAAAACCTGGTTTTTTTTTCGCAAACACATTTTTTAAGAAAACTGTATATTTTTAAAATGTTTTTTGCTGCAAATACATTGTATGCTTTTTGTATTACATCCAGAATCGCCAGGACCGCAGTTCAGTCCCAGTCCGAGACCTACACCTCCACCTTCAGCAAGAGATTCGGGCACAGACGAGCAAGCAGGTGCATGATTAATGTTTAGGAGAGAAATAATGGAGTTAATTGATTTTCTGTGCAAATGTTGCTGTCAATGTAATTTTTTTTTTTTTTTTCTTGGTTTGCTATGTGAACTTAGGGCTACATTTACTAAACTGAGATGTTGGCTATAGCAACCAATCAGAATATACCTTTACTTTATTTATTGCATTCCACAAAATGACAGCTAAAATCTGATTGGTTGCTATAGGCAACATGTCCACTTTTTAAAGCACGCAGTTTAGTCAAAATACCCCAGCATGTACTACACAGAGGGAGTACTAAAATAGTATTAGTTTACTCCAAAGCACGGTCTAGCAGCATTTGGATGACTAAATTTTCATATTTCTAGGTTAAAAATACTTTGCTTATTTAGCCCCCTCAACCATACATAGTCCAAATGATAGTGGGTATTAAAAGGATAATAAGTACATCCTTAAGCAGGTAGCATAGGACAAGAAATCAGGAATGCAAATATTGTGAAAGAATCTGTAGTTGCTAAAGATTATTGTTTCCTATCCAGTGTTCAGAATGCAATATACAAACATATTATATCCTATATACTTACCGTCATTTTTCATACACAGGGCCCTCTTCATACTAGGCACCTCAGGCGGAGTCCCTGCAAATGTCCCCGAGCCAGATGAGCAAACCATAATCACCCTGGAAACAGTGGATGCCCCTGTGTCTGGCCTCCAGGATGTTGCACCTGGCCCTGCTGAAGCCCCAGCACACCACCAATCTGCACCTCAAAGTATGGACCCAGCCCGAGAAATGGCGCTGTCTATTGGCGCATTCCAGCAGCAGCAAACAATGTTCATGGAGAGCCAAACTCGCCACATGTCCCAAATTACGGGCCATTTGAGGCGGTTACACCGCACAAATAGCCAGATACCTGCTGCAATCAACTGTCTGGCTAATGCATGGGAACAAACCAATGTGCAGATGGCCCAAATGACTGGGGCTGTGGAGGCATTACATTCCTCCGTTCTCGAGGGGAATGCGAACGTGACCCGGCTGGCAGGCCAACCACAGCAGGAACTCATTGCCCGCTTGCCAGTACAGCTAGTACGCCAAGCAGATCGACACAGAGTAGTCCTCCAAGGAGAGGTGCTCGCACCAGGGGTGGGCAAGGGAGAGGAGAGAGTGGGCCAAAACATAGCGATATGCCAGCAAAAAGGCGTCGCTAGCGCTAAAACATTATTATCACCTAATGTTTTGTTCAGTTTGTGTAAGTATTATACTTTATTATTTATTGTGCTGTAATGCAATAAATGCAGTTAAATTTCTATGGTGGCAGTGTTTCTTTTCTACTAATTAAACAAGAGTATACTGATGTTTAAAAAAACTATGCACTCAAATCACTTACGCATCGACCTCTGACTGTCACTTTCCAGGGATCTTCATATTTACCACATGAGGAGCACACACTATCCTCTTTTTAAAGGTTCCAATGTACAAAACAATTTAAATAAAAAAAACCATTGCACTCACATCAAACACATTTTAGAGCAATAAATGTTTTTCCTATTCTGCACTTACATGTGAAGTAGTTTGTAATGAGACGGACTCTAATCTGCCTTCCGCCTTCTGTGCTCTGCACATCACCAGATGTAACACGGACCCCTTCTTCTTCACTGTCTACTGCAATAATCGGTGGGGTAAATTGATGTAATGCTAGATTATGTATCAAACAGCCAGCCAGGATAATATCAGACCCCTTTTCAGGTGCATACATAGCCACCCAACCAGATTATTCTAGTAACCTGAACCTGGTTTACAAAAGTACAAAGGTACGCTATAACACACCTCTACTAGTGGGTATGTGCCTCATTGAATTTGTGCTGTGCAGATGTCTGAGGATGCAGCAGAGGAGTCATCAGCCAGAAACCCATTCTTTATTTAGTAAATTTAGAATTGCTTTTACACTCTGTTAAGGGATTTGTTGCAATATTAAAATAAAAAACAACAAATGTGGAAATCAGTAAATAAATTGCATGGTGGGAAAACACAAGAGAAAAAGAAACCAAAAAAACACTGCAATTACAAGACACTGGCCTTTTAACATATACAATCCCAAAGGAACAAACTTTGTACATGAAATGGCCCTTTCCCTTCTGTTCTGATTGACCAAATACCTGAAACAGCACACTGTTTGAACAATCTCGCCGCTCACAAGCAGCGCTTTCATTTTGGTCTTTTGAATGGCGGTTTTCCGGCGGCTTTATAAACCCCCTAATAGTAAATCCGGCTGTTTGTATGTTGAACATTGTTGAAACCGTCATAGCGCTTTATACAGAGGCGGGTTTGAAAACATCATTTCTGGCCGTTTGGACGGCGGGTTCAGCCTTAGTAAATCCAGCGATGGCTAAACCGCCGCCAAACCCGCCGAAAGTTGGCGGGTTTTCAAACACGGCTGTTAGTAAATCTAGCCCACAGAGTGGAAAGGCACCTCAAAGGTTAGGTGTTATTCCGAAGACAGTGTTAAACTAAATATTTACATTTTTTTAAAAAAAAAATAACTGAGGGAATTTACAATTTCCATGAAGAAACACACACATGAATTGCTTTAAAAAATAAGAAGACTTTTTCCTAGTATCCTAGCATCGAATGCATATGCAGCAGGTTAATGTCATCATTATAAGTGTGTACTTTACACCAGTCTTTTAGCAGACACAAGTGATATGCCTCCTGACAAATGTGTATGTGTCTAGCTCAGTCGCATTTAAGTGAACACGACTTTACTGTACTTGGTCTATGCTTAAACTCCCCTTTCTTCCCCATTCAGCCTCTCTAAACGTAAGAAGTTGAATGTGTAAAATGTGCTTGAGTCTACATAGGGACATGCACTAAAGCAGACTTGGATAACGTGGCACTCCAGGTATTGTGAAACTACAAGTCCCAGCATGCTTTGCCAATATATAGCAGCATTTTGCTGGAAGGATATGCTGGGACCTGTAGTTTTACCCACTTGGAGTGCCACAGGTTAGCCAAGCCTGCACTAAAGCATTTGGTGTAACAAAAAGCATATTTTACGTAAAAAAATATACGCCTACTTACTTACTCAACTCTACATGACCCCTAATATTTAATATTAACTTAATTTTGAATCAGTAAATTACATAGTATCTGTTTATATTTACCAAAGAGCAGAGTACATATTAAAAGTGTCAGTATCTCTTTTACCCTGCTGTACGAGTCTCATATGTCTTGTAAGCCTTACTGTCCGCACACAGGGATCACGTTTAAAATCACACCTCTTTTTTAACATGGCATGGTTGCTCTGCTATTGCAGGCACAAGGTTTTTCACGCCTCCTGACACAACCAATGCCCAGGATGAATCTGGGACTGCTGGACTCTAACTAAGAACAGGCTCAGTTAACAACCTGCTAAACTCATTTCATTATACCTTCATCTGTGCAGATCTGTATCAAATATTAACCTAATGATCATATGTTAGTAAGGAGTTGCCAGTTCCTGAAGCTTGTTGCCTGAATTTCAGGCCTATGTAAGCAGCTTCCTGTAAACAATCAGTTTATTGAGCATTTCTCTGTGAACCAGCACTCTGTATTATGTACCTTTCTGGCTGCCTTTCTGTTTTTGACCTCCTGGCTAGCGGACAACTACTTCTCTGGCACTTGACCTGGCCATCGGAGGAAAACCTCTCTGACTCTCGATCCCTGGCTAAATGCTTATTTGAGTTCCTAGACTCATCCTCTGTACTTAAGTTCTGATGTCGGAAAATATTTTTGTGTATTTGTGTGTATGTATTTTCTGTGTTTTCAAATTTAATTGGAAACACTTAAAATTTACAAATATCTTTATATTTCCCCTAAGAAGTTGCATGATTCCATATATTTTCATATTATTTGTATAGGTTTATTTACATTTATTCTTTACTAGCTGTAGTACCCGGCGTTGCCCGTGTTTAAATCTTTAAGTTATTAAGTTAACAATTAATTGGATGTAACTGTGACATTTTAAAGATAATTAGCAGCTTAGAAACTCTTCCAACACACCCATTAGGTGACTGCTCAGTGTTGTTTTTGTTTTTATATTAAATGTTATCCAAATCCATTCAGTGGAAGGCCCAGAAAAGGCGCCCCAGGTAAAAGTTCTGGCCAGCGTACACCAATGGGAGGTCAGACCAGAACCTCAACCCTCTAGTAGGTCTTATGGAATCTAATATTACCAGTGTGTGAAGTTTCCTTCCAAACCCAACAAGTGGAAAGCTAAGTTCTGCTCAGCATTCACCAATGGGAGGTCCGACTGGAACCTGAAACCTTTTAAAACCTGTCCAGGATCCAACTGGGCCACATCACATTGATTTCAACCCAATCGGTACAGGGGTGTCCGAATGCATAACCTGACAGACAAACAAACCAAATCCATCCAGTGGAAGGCCCAGAAAAGGGTCACTAGGTCAAAACTCTGGGCAGCGTACACCAATAGGTGGTCCGACCAGGTCCCTAAACCCCTTAAAATCTGTCCGGGATCCAACTGGGCCACCTTGCATTGGTTTCATCCAAATCGCTGCAGGGATGTTGAAGATATTCATCTAAAAACAAATATACTTCTTTTAAATACATATATGTATATATATATATATATATATATATATATATAGTCACTATTTGTCTGTATAGTAAAATTACCAGATATTTGTAATGTTCGACATTATATGGTCAAAAGAGATTTTAGGGATCTGCACTGTAACACCAACAGAGAATTGGGAGGGTCTGCACTGTAAGGCCATCAGAAATATGGATCAGGGGAACTGTATTGCAACCCCGCCATAGATGTGGAGGTCTGAATTTTATAGTGGCCTACAAAACAGTATTTGCATTGAATAGTAGACACTAGTATGCATTGTATTGTGACTAGTGATCATGAGATTGCTCTTTGAACTGTATAGATGTCACAAGAATATTTGCTGTATTGTATAGATGTCATTATAATGTTTTATGTGTTATATATTGTTTATTCAGAAGCTATTTGTATTATAATGATAACAGGATGATCTATGTACTATATATAGGTCACAAGAATCTTATCTCTCTGTATAGTATAGAATGTTCTCTGCCTTGTGTGTTGGTCAACTAGGATGCTTTCTGTATTGTATAGAGGTCAATAGAATGCTCTGTATTGTATATAGGTAACTAGAGCTTTGTATAGATGTTACTAAAATGTTCTCGATATTGTATATATATTTTATTAAATGGAGGTCACTAGGATGCTTTTTGTACTGTAAAGAGATCACAAAGATGCTCTCTGTATTGAATATAGGCCACTAGAATGCTCTGTTTCACAGAGGTCACTAGGATGCACTATGTATTATATAGAGTACACTGGAATAGCTTCTGCATTAAAATTTAGTCAGATGGAGCTGGTAGGTTATGATTATATCTCTTCAATATAACATACTTGATGGCTATTAAAACTAGCCACATCTGCCACATCACCTATATACATCACACTCAATTTGTAATATTTACACTTCTATGAGAGTATCACAGAGCACACAGAAATTGTAAGATTACCACAATCAGCCTAATTTAGCTCCACGCACCATGGAGGCACAGAGTCAGGGTAAGCTTGTTCTTCGCTGCTAACACCACACAGGTTCTTGTTCTCAGGATGGGTACCAGAGGAGACTGACAGGAGAAATGGAGGTTCCCTGTCAAAAGGAGACCAGGATATGGAAAACCAGGTACAAGAATTACTTGAAAAGCAAAGGGCACTGGATACCAGGATCTGCAGAGAAGCAATGGATACAGGATACCAGGATTAGTTGAGAAGCATATAGCGCAGGATACCAGGATTAGCTGAGAGGCATATAGCACTAGATACGAGGATCTGCAGAGTAACAACTGATGCAAGATATTAGGACTAGCTGAGAAGCATATAGCATGGGATAGCAGGATCTGCAGAGTGACAATGGATACAGAATATCAGGATTAGCTGAGAAGTATTTAGCACTGGATTCCAGGCTCTGCAGAGTAGCAATGACTACAGGATACCAGGATGCAGAAGGAAGACACAAGGAAACAGGAGACAAAACAATCCAGCAGCTAACAGGCTAACAGGACATGAAGATCTGGCACCTTGCTGCCAGAACAGGTGCCTTAAATAGTCAGTAGGATGTGAGGCAGTGGAAGGTATTTGTCCACTGCAGGAGAGGGGAAGATTATAAAAGATCGCAATCCAAGATGGTGGCCATCATTGAAAGGCCACCACCGTCACAATAAGTAAACCAGAGGGTCTGGTGGGTGATAGGGAGCATGCGCCACTTGCTTGTGTTTGCTCCCAAGGTTAAAATTTGCTAGTCCTCCCTGTTGACAGTATATAATTGTCCTTGTATCCCCTTTTATGGGTGCCTGAATTGGTCTCATTCTCCACAAATTAGGAAGACTCCATTTTTTGGCTGGGTCTATACAGTCTGGGGAGGCCGGTTCAACACAAAAGTAAGGAGGATACAGTGATGATATATCCAGATGAGAGCCATGCTCTGGGCCGACCAGTTCTTCCAGTAAAATCTAACCGAACCACTAATACACATTGTCCTACTGTATTAGGTGACAACAGCACAATCAGTTTGTAGAGCACTGATCAGATTGGTCTTGTATATACAGTGTAACCAGTGAAACTTAAGTCCCACATGGCTACATTTAAGTATTTACATTAAAACATATACCATAGGTATTGGTTAGAGGGATGCCAGATGGGCTTAACTTTTATTGCACAGCCTTTAATTAATTTGCCAGTTTAAATCTGGCTGGCAATATTGCATAGAAAAACAGCGATCTGCCAATATCACACTTTAATACATTTATTATAAAGTCTTTAGCTGTTCTGTGGGGATGTGGATGCTGACCACCAGGGGTGACTTGGGAGACATCATAGCTTATGACAAACACTGAGCACACACACACTTGCTGCAGAAACCACCACGGTGTAGTTATTAATTGGCCTTTAAAATATTCAAGAAAGGTAGCAACTATAAGTTCATAATATATAACAAGTGGATGTAAACTATCAATAATTGGCAATAAATAAGTTGGAATATAAAACAGTGGTAGGGTATCCAGTACTTCAGCTACCTGTACATAATCTGCACATAGTGGTGAAAATGCAGTATGCTTAATGTAAAAGTTAATACATTAATAACAGTGAGAAAAGCATAAATATAAAAGCTATTATGATACAATTCAAATGACACAATCCAGTCACACAATATAATCCTAACACTAGCTAAGTAAAGTCTTTTTCAATACTAAGCAGTGTTGCACAATTAACCCTAACATACTTTGGTGCACCTGCAGGTTGGGTTGTAATCCGGGTTACTGTTTAGTAATGAAATATATTTGAATTCAGAAGTTTCAGCACAGAAAACCCCATGAAGTTGAAGCAGAATATAGTGATAGCTTTCGGGATGAACAAGTAATAAATTACTAATGCCTTATTATTATTATTAATTTTTATTTATAGGGCGCCACTAGGTGTCCGTAGCGCCGTACAGGGACAAACAAAGTTACAATACAAGGTGAGACAGCAGAGTACAGTAAACAATAAGCACAGTAACTCGGTGAGCTCAAAGGGTGAAAGGGCGAAAGGGTGGGGAATCGAAAATGTAAAAGAGAGATGCAGAAAGTAGCAGGGGATATAGAGAATGGGGGAGTTGAACATTCTAAAGGGAGAAGCTGGGTTAAGATATTAAATGGCATTACTCCTTTAAGACACTTTAAATGTATGGCTCAGCCTTAATCAAGAAAGAAAAAGAGGATGCAATACTTAGCTGACCAGTAAGCTCAATATAAACAAGAGCACTTTAGCTGCAATTTGATTAAAGGTTTCTCTGTAAAGTGCAAGTTCAAATGTCTCTCAGGACATCAGGAATGATCACTAAATTTCCCACTCAAGCTAAAAGCCCTATCAGTTGATACCTTTACCTCGAACACTCCATGAACTGTGCGTACACAGCATAAAGTAAATAGAAAATAACAACAGACAAGTTTGATTTTGGAAATCCAGAGGTCACATATTTAATTAAATTGCTGTAGAAATTGGTGGCAAGAAAGCAAAATGTATTTCTGTAAAATACTTAATACTATAAATAAGGAGGGTACAGCCATACACCCCAGTGTTGATTTGCTGTTAATTTATAATATTATCTGGAATATCAAGCCTTCATTGCCCCTATCCCGAGTTAGATCTTTATTAGACAGATAATTCCTTTCTGTCATCCCCTTTAATGTGAGATTTAAAAAAAGGAGAACTATTCTAGACAAATACCACAGATCTATTATAGCTAGTTGACTCAGGGTAGGTGGACATTATACCATTTAGAGACAAGCTGGGTAGAATATTATTGGAAATCTAGATATCTAAAGGGATCTGATTTAAGATATATTTATGAGAAACCAGTAACTCATGTGCTTAGTATATAACTCTATTTTAATAAGCCAATCTATATCCAGCTTTAGCAGCATTAGGTTTCAGTTTCACTATTAGTTTCTCACGCTACTTATAAGGACTATAAACAGACTACCAAATGCTGCCAGTCTACTGAATGGAAGAATTTATGGCATATGTATGCTTTAAATAGAATTTACATAGTAAACATTCTATGTTCAACATTCGCAACAATTACAGTTACAGTAGAAACAACAAGGGGATTGAATATCCAGTGTGAAGGAAGGTTCTGTTCTCATTAGAGATAATTGGGGATTATTAATTTATAAGGATATATAATTGATATCCCCACACACTCATTTATGAACTAACCCAATTCATATTATTCAGAGATCTCAATAACACACAGCTTTTTTTTTAAATTATCACTTTTATTGAACATATCATTAATATTTCTCTGTTTTATATAAAATAATAAATATAAATATCAATTAGAGTACTTCTAAAATCCTGTTTTGTTTATAATAAAAGTTACATTTTAATATTTGCTTCTTGATCGCTAATCATTCTCTGGAATATTTTTGAGACTTTAGAGTGCACCAACATTAACTCAGCGTCTTTTTTTCCTTTCTTGTAATTACATTGCAATTCACGCTGGTGGTTGCACCTCATGCTAATTTAATGTTTAAATCTAATGCTTTGGCAAATAGAAATAATAGATAATTGTATAGCTAAAGTCTACTTAAGCTTTGTACTAGAGCAACATAACATTCACTCTTTACATCGGTGAGTAGGGTATTCGGGTGGGATACTTCCCTGTCCCAAATATCTGTAGTTCCCCGCCCAGGTCCAGATCAAATTGAGGTGTCGACGATAGTAGTAGAGTGAAGTTTCTCTGCTTCTGAGTGTCACTTCTGACATTCTGACACACCCTCTTTTTCCATCCTGCATCCCTGCTCTCTTCAGAGAAATTGAAATGGTGTGGAGAGCCGTGCTGACTGAGGGATCTGTATTAAAGATAGGTGGACCAATTATGGAGAAGGTAGGAACTTTGTGCCCATCTGTCTGTTCCCCACAGGCATAACACATTGTTTCTACAGTTAGCGATCCCTCTTGATCTGGAGTATTCTTTATGAGTATCCTTATGTCTTGAAGTAACTTATTGCTCAGCAGTAGTGGTTGTTTCTTTGTTTCTTGTGCATTCCTTAGTACTTGATGTCTCAGCCAGCACCTTAGTAAATCTTGTTTTAAAGAAGAGAATCGAAGGTGTAGATTTGTTAAGTATCTTTTTTTTGGAGCTAGCTTATCTTCTTTGAGGAATTAAGCTTTAAAAATGTATCTAGTTGTCACACGGCAGCGGCAGTATATGTTTTTTACTTACCAGTCTCAGTGCCAGGTGTTTACATTTAGGTCTGCCATCATGTGATCTCTGGCTTAACTTCTTGGTTCATTTAAACTGTGTACTCTTGTGATCTCTCACATCACTTTCTGCTTTCAGTATGTGATTCTTGACACATAACAAATCCTCTCAGCTATTTAAACCCCACTTTGTGCAGTAATCTCTGTCAGAGTGTCAGGTTTTACCTGCTGTAGCTTTCCCTGCTGTTTGCTGCAGTTTAATCATTACTGTGAATTTACTTAATTTTGTGTCTCATTTGGAACATGTGTTGCAACCCCGACTTCGGCTTATCTCTCCTTTGGAACTTGTGCCTGTGACCCTGAATCAGGCTTACCTCGCCCTTCAACTTGTTTCTGACTCCTCTTTTGCCTACTGATTTGGTTCCTCCCTCTTGACATCATTTTCCAGTTAGTCAGATCAGTTAGTGGGCTGCAACCTGCGGCAAAGTCTATACCACCTTCTGGTGGGTCCTGGTAAAGACCAGGGGGTTCATTAGACTATGCCAGTGCTAATCCTGACTGATGAACAGGAATCCTAATCTCTCATTTTGAAGCGTGACACTAGATAATGGTCAGGTTGTATATATTTTATGTATGGGCAGTTGACCACAGGACCCATTAGGGAGAAGCCATTCCTGCGCTTACTTGCTTTCAAGGCATATGTATTCCAGCAATTTTACAGTGTGAGCTGCTACACTATAGACTCAAGGCCTCATGAAATTTTCATGGGCCTTAATTAAGTTTTATTAGTTTTGAAAGGTCTAAAGTGGTATTTTGTAGTGCTAAACTGCTATATCCTATTTTCACTATTATTTGTATTTAGTAGACATCTTTAGACCAGAGTGTGTATTAATGTATTTATTTAGGCCTCAGTGGGGTGAGTTGGTTAGACAATAATATTGAGATAATAATATAAGATTGGCGCTCTATGTACAGACTCTGATAACTGATTCCCATATAATATATATTGGCCATCGTTTCTGGTGGTTTGTTTACCTCAGGTTTTCCTGGGTAAGTCACCTTTTAGGCAGCGGTCAGATATTGTAGGACGCATGGGTCTCTTTCAGTCTAGCCAATACAATCAATTTTGGAATTTTCAAATGTCTCCCTTATTGTTAATTTGGCTGGATATCTGTCTGGCCCCTTGGTTGTTCAGTAATACTAATAGGTATGGTAGAAGCTAGCTAATCAACAGCTTGGCTATACACTTGGTTATACACTTGGACAGGGGGAGAACTCAGAGAAATAATGCAGATCCTGCACAAAATAATATATATATATATTAAAGAACTGTACAAATGATATGTAGCTTCAGCATTTGTTTGTGGATTAACACACTTGTGTACAATGAGATCCGATTTTATTCCAATAAATACTGCAGCTCTAAAACGTGTGTCTGGCCACCTTGGAGATCCTTTAGTCTTTATTCTTCATTCTGGAGTGGAAACTGATGCACTTAGCTGATTTTGTCCTCTAAGTCCATCAGATCATTGCACATACCTAATAGAGTTTGGTATGCTGTTACAAGTTCATTATGCAATGCTACTATTATTATTATTATTATCATCATTTATTTGTTAGGCACCACAAGGTTTCCGCAGTGCCGTAAATAATAGAAACAGAAGACCATACAGGGTGACATAGTACAGAGCAATAAACACAAAGTACCAATACTTCAGAACTCCGGGCAGACATATGGGCGAAGATGGAGCAGAAGAACAGGTATGGAGACAGGAGGGGAAAGGGGCCCTGCTCATATGAGCTCATATCCTAAAGGAGGGTGGACAAACAGGCACAAGAGGGAGCCATTAAAGTAAGGGAGAGAAAGGTGGGGCTGGGAGAGAGGGGAGAACGAGAGAAGGAGGTTAGCGAAGGAGCAACAAGGTTAGGGTTAAGTGGATGGTTCTAGCTCCTTGATTATGTTTTTCATATGGTCTATGTGTTTTTAATATACTGTTCTCATTCTCATATCCTTGAATGAGGATCTCAGTTCTCAGTTACGTCTGTTTTTAGTGTTGCTAATACTTAATCTTGGGGAGCCCATCTGATTATGTTGGTATGTGATAAGTAGTCACATACCACAAGTAGTGGTGTGGCTGTAAGGTAGCCGGGCCTACTGGTGATTTCACCGGGCCTACCGGTGAAATCACCAGTAGGTCCGGCTACCTTACGACCACACCCCCTTTTGCACATGGGCAGAGCTTACCTGGAGGCCCGTTGTCCTCACCAGGGTCCTCTCCGGCATCCCCGCTGTGATCATGTGACCCGTCCCCTCCCCCTGTCAGCTGATTGATGCTCCCGCCGCCGTTTAGGGAAGGAGTAGAGAGGCTGCAACTAACAACACATGGGTTAGTAGAGTTTAACCACTTTTTTGTGCTCTCACTATATGTATATGTTGTATATATATATATTTATATATATATGTGTGTGTGTGTGTGTGTGTGTGTATGAATTGGGGGCACTATTGCATATGGAATATGTGAATTGGGCGGCACTACTGTGGGCATAATATCAATTGGGGACACTATAGCATGGCATATGTGAATTTTGGGTATTACTGTGTGGCATAACATTGGGGCACAACATTGTTTGGGGGCACTACTGTGAGGCATAATGTTGTTTGGGGGCACTACTGTGAGGCATAAAGTTGTTTGGGGGCAATACTGTGTGGCATAATGTTGTTTGGGGGCACTACTGTGTGACATAATGTTGTTTGGGGGCACTACTGTGTGGCATAATGTTGTTTGGGGGCACTACTGTGTGGCACTACTGTGTGGTACAATGTTGTTTGGGGGGGCACTACTGTGTGGCATAATGTTGTTTGGGGGCACTACTGTGTGGCATAATATTGTAAGGGGGCACTACTATGTGGCATAGGGGGGCTGCCTATCTATACTAAACTATAGGGGGGCTAACTATGCTAAACTATAGTGAGGGGGCTGCCTATGCTAAACTATAGTGGGGGGGCTGCACAGAGAACACTATAGGGAGGGGGTGATTGGACCTTTAATTTAATGCTCAGGTGGTTTAGATCTATATTTGAATGTGGGGCTGATTGTGAGGAGGAGGGCTATCTATTAAATGTGAATATTAATTATTTAATGCAGGGAATGGTCGTGGGAAATGGATGTATTAAACGTAAATGCTATTAATTTATTGCTGGGGCTGTTTGGAGGGAATTGGGAATGCTATTAATTTAATGTTGGGGATGGTTGGAGGGAAATAGATCTATTTATCAAATGTGCGCACTTTTACTTTAATGTTGAGGCTGGAGAGAGGCCTAAATATTAAATATGGGTGCTGTTGATTTAATGGCGGGGATGGTTGACGTTTCTAAATGTACTCATTATTTTTTCCAAATAGGACCCTCAACATTCCAGGATCCAGACAAGCCACAACTAAAGAAACCAGCAGCCACAGGTGGTGAAAGTGACAAGAACAGGTAGGACAGTCTGTCAAAATGTTCTGAGTCTAGTGCAGGCTTCACTAATCTGTGGCACTCCAGATGTTGTGAAACTACAAGTCCGAGCATACCCTTCCAGCAATAAGCAATAATATATTGGCAAAGCATGCTGGGGCTTGTAGTTTCACAACACCGGGAGTACCACAGGTTAGCCAAGCCTGGTCTAGTGGGACAATCCCGATTTTTGGTGACTGTTCTGCCCAATCTAAGGGGCAGGTCAACACTGTGTACTCTTTATACACACACTGCATTCTTTACATTCTACACTATGGTGCTTGCTGGTCTTCGTGGGCTGACCACTCCCCCTCTAGTGTCTGGTCTCGCCTCTATGATGGCTGGCCACACCCCCTCTGGTGGGCCCCTAGCATTGCAGTCCCCCGGTGGGCCCTTTATGCCCCAGTCCGACACTGATTGTAAATGCTTTATCTTGTAAGAATATGTCAGCCTTTGTCTGACCAGCAGACATTTAGGCTACATATCTACCAAATATATAAATTTGCAGTATTTTTTCCACCTTAGAAATTACATTTTTGTTAGACCTTGGGTTATCCAGTCTTTAGAGATAATACTTATAATGTTAATACATACTGTATATCTATCTAATTACTTAAATAATACTAGTACTAGCAACAAGCATAATTATTACCTACATAAATTTTACACAAAAAAAGATCAGTGATGTCATAATCACATACAAATAAAAACACATTGGTAAACATTATTTTCTGGTTAAATAAAAAAAATCCTTCATCCTTTTTATCACATAGTTGGCAAGAAAACAACTTCCTGAAATACTGCCAGCTTGCTGTGCCTAAATAATCTCAAAGGATTTGTGACTCATAAATTCAGACTGAAAATAAATACTAATATTACACATCTCTGTGAAGACTACAAACTGTTTCGTTACAAAAAAATCAAAAAAATCTGTTTCGGGATTTGAAAATGATTAAAGTGGAGAAACTCATTCCATTACCCGAGAAGTGACCTAGTGTATTTACTTAGCCAGTCATATGAAACATTAATAGTACTGATGGAAAATGCATTGTTGCTGTGGCTAAATGAAAGGAAATGACACTGACATTAGCCAGTAATATAAAAGTTCTGCAAGGATAACTCCTTATCAAGAATAACGTAATGCTTGGGATCTAGCCATATGCTTTATTAGCACTTTTCTTAATTTAAGTACAGATAAGAGAGTTTGCAGTGCTCACTAGATAATTACTCATATGCAGTTAAATGGTTTCCCCCATTTTTCTCTATTTTTTGTGTGTAGGCTGACTGTAAAGTACTGTGATGTTCCCCTCTGGCTGCCATATTACAGTAAGCAGCTGGATTGCTATATATAAAGTCCTTGGCCATGCGCCTAAAAATAAGCAAGATAAAATCTTACCATGTCACCAACCAAAAGAATTTATCCAGCTTAGTGGGTATGTGGACCTCATACATAAAACATTGTTTGACACCTGTTTCTCGTGGCTGATTGCCCATTGAGAGGGCTTAAAATTTTGACCAATAACCATCTAGCTGTTAATCACAAGCTGAATGTAGTCATTGCCAAGAACCTGCACATCAATACATGATGCAATATAAATATCTTGCTTCACTCCTTTTAACACCCTCAACATTGACTTATGTAATGTACTAACCATCTACCGTGGTTCTGCGACCTGTTGCACTGGGCATATCCAACCTTTTGTCATAAGGGACCACACTGTTAAATATCACTGCTAGGGACCAGTTAAAAAAAATTGCATTTAGCTCCATTATGCACTTATATGTATAAATACTGAAACACCTTTCTCAGTGAAGTCAAAGCAACAATATGTATAGACCAGTAATATATTCTGGTGATGATTAATCATTTAGTAAGTATGTCTTTGATGCATGTATTACACACACCATTGACCGACACAGTATGACCAGTAGTGCCTAATAATCTGTGCTAAGCAGCGCCCAAAACAGTACACCCAACTATTCAGCTATATATTAGTATACTAAGATATAATCACAGCATAGTGCCTAGCACTGAATAGCTATTATCCTCTATATCCATACATGGACTATGCCTAAAATATAAACAGGGATAAAGGGCTACATATACATTTTGACTCTGGGAATAACATACAATGCTATCTGTGCTTGGAGAAAACCCAGCTCCCTATAATTCATATAACCTAGCTCAATTTCCTACAGCGCTGACTAAATCAGAAGAATTGAGCTGCAAGATAAATGTCAATAGATAAAGTGATGCTGTCATAGGCTAGAGAAAAACTGTACAATTGTATAGCTTCTCAGGCCAGGTTGGGCCCATAAGCCTACTGCAGATTGTGAATATGCAGCTGCATGCTCACATAGTTCGTCATGGTATCACAATGCAAATAAATATGTACAACATCAATATATGCAGTGTCAATATATAGATGTTTGACTTAAGATAAACAGAAATATGATTTCTTTAAACCTATTTCTACAAAAGCGTTTTTTGTTATCATAAGTTATCATATTATCGGATTTGGAAATTCAAGGCACACTTTAGGAATTCATCATCAGTGAACAAATTAGTGAATTAAGACCAATTTGCCCAAAATTCAGCAAGTAATTAAAGCCATTAGAAACTGAGGATAGCGCAGGGAATTTAAAGAAAACAATCAGCATGCATCAAAGCTACCTCATTAGGTCATTACATCAATGACAGCTGGGTCCGTCCATCGCCGCTTTAAGACAAGTCGCGCTTTGTTATGACATCATCTAACACAGTCGGCAACACAGCGAGTCGTATCATTAAGAAATCTGCATCCTGGTAAGTAGGTTTTTCTTCAGGTCGCTGTAGTATCTAGTCGGTGTTCCGCTGTCGTCCTCTTCTTTATCGGGGTAGTCAGTACCGTTAAACTAACTATCACCGCTCATTAGCGTTATAAAAGGAGCTTGAACCTCTTAGATACCCTTCAGCAGTGATGGGCAAACTTTTTCAGGAGCGGGCCAAATAAAAAAGAAAAACTTTAGGCGGGCCAATATAATTTATTAAAAAACTCAAATATCGAAATATATAATACAAATGTTTTGAATGGGACGGGAGGGTGTTATATAGCAGTGTTACCTCTATAAGTGCAGCGATCGTACAGACACAGCACTTATTTCAGCAGGTTGTTGCAGATCCGTCTTTCTGGTGAGCCACTAACTGACAACACAGCAGCCAATCGAAATCCGCCTTAGTATATGGCCCAGCCCATCTCTTCTGACATGACTTTCAGCTATTAGGGGGCGGGCAGGTGTTTGAGTGATTGACATACGAAGTGTCCTTTTAGGAAGGAGGATGAAGTGTAATGGAGGAAATAGCTGGGAAGGCATAAAAATTAAGGTTCTGACACACAGGGTCGGCCCTAATAATTGTATGCATGTTTTAATGAAATTTTTTAAAATATTGGCTGGCTGGATAGAACCTCTAAGTAGGCCATATAGGGCCCGCGGGCCGTAGTTTTCCCATCACTGCAGTACAGGAAACTGTCTGTTATGCTTACTGTGACTCTTAGTAGCAGTAACAGTACTTACCTGCCTGTTTTATGTTTTTCCTTTTTCTGTTTTTACACATTTTACACGTGGACTATAACACACTGGCTGCCATAAAACATAATTGCTTTTGTAATTTGTCATTAGTGCCATTAGCTATCTAGGTGGAGAAATGCACAGACAATCCATTGTGATTTCAGCCAGTGTATTTTTAACAAAACACTGACTGGTGGAAAACAATATTGTTTTTATACTTGTCATTAACTCCATAAGCTATCAAGGTGTAGAAATATACAGGCAATTTATTGTGATATCAAATTTTTGATTACAATGCTATAAGCAAAAAATGGACAATTTTTTCTTGCTGCATTTGAAAGGAAGTTAATGCTACAAATTGCCAAGGACACTTACACACACTACTGCTTTTACACATATTTTAGAAAAATATACTTGTTCAATCATACTAGGGATGTGCACCGGCGACTTTTGAGGTCTCGTGTTTTGTGTTTTGGATCCGGATTTTCGTTATTTTTGAGGTTCGGATTTGTCTCGCCAAACACTTGACGAAAGGTCTCGGTTCGGATTTAAGGTATTGGATTCGGATTTTTTTTGAAAAAAACATAAAAAGTTTAAAAATCAAGTTTTTGGGCTTATTTTCACTCCTAGGCTATTATTAACCTCAATAACATTCAATAACAAGCATTTCCACTAATTTACAGTGTATTCTGAACACCTCACAATATAGTTATTAGTCCAAAACGTTGCAAAAAGGTATCTTTCTGGACTGCGTAGAGGAGTGGGCCACCACAATATCTTAAAAACCCTGAACTTTTATGATTCGCACCAATAATTGTACCTGGACTGCGTAGAGGAGTGGGTCACCACAATATATTAAAAACCCTGAACTTTTATGATTTGCACCAATAAATGTACCTGGACTGCGTAGAGGAGTGGGTCACCACAATATATTAAAAACCCAGAACTTTTATGAATCGCACCAATAAATGTACCTGGACTGCGTAGAGGAGTGGGTCACCACAATATATATAATAAGAAAACCATCAACTTGTTTGATTCGCACCAATAAATGTACCTGGACTGCGTAGAGGAGTGGGTCACCACAATATATTAAAAACCCTGAACTTTTATGAATCGCACCAATAAATGTACCTGGACTGCGTAGAGGAGTGGGTCACCACAATATATATAATAAGAAAACCATCAACTTGTTTGATTCGCACCAATAAATGTACCTGGACTGCGTAGAGGAGTGGGTCACCACAATATATTAAAAACCCTGAACTTTTATGAATCGCACCAATAAATGTACCTGGACTGCGTAGAGGAGTGGGTCACCACAATATATTAAAAACCCTGAACTTTTATGAATCGCACCAATAAATGTACCTGGACTGCGTAGAGGAGTGGGTCACCACAATATCTTAAAAACCCTGAACTTTTATGAATCGCACCAATAAATGTACCTGGACTGCGTAGAGGAGTGGGTCACCACAATATATTAAAAACCCAGAACTTTTATGAATCGCACCAATAAATGTACCTGGACTGCGTAGAGGAGTGGGTCACCACAATATATATAATAAGAAAACCATCAACTTGTTTGATTCGCACCAATAAATGTACCTGGACTGCGTAGAGGAGTGGGTCACCACAATATATTAAAAACCCTGAACTTTTATGAATCGCACCAATAATTGTACCTGGACTGCGTAGAGGAGTGGGTCACCACAATATCTTAAAAACCCTGAACTTTTATGAATCGCACCAATAAATGTACCTGGACTGCGTAGAGGAGTGGGTCACCACAATATATATAATAAGAAAACCATCAACTTGTTTGATTCGCACCAATAAATGTACCTGGACTGCGTAGAGGAGTGGGTCACCACAATATCTTAAAAACCCTGAACTTTTATGAATCGCACCAATAAATGTACCTGGACTGCGTAGAGGAGTGGGTCACCACAATATCTTAAAAACCCTGAACTTTTATGAATCGCACCAATAAATGTACCTGGACTGCGTAGAGGAGTGGGTCACCACAATATATATAATAAGAAAACCATCAACTTGTTTGATTCGCACCAATAAATGTACCTGGACTGCGTAGAGGAGTGGGCACTGGGCACCACAATAAAATATATAAAAAACCTTCAACAGGTCTGCATTACACTACACATACGGCTGCTCCTCCATCCTCTCCATCATATACATGTTGGAGTTTTAGCGTGTGACAACCTCTTGTTTTTGATAATGTCAGTGCATTTTGAATATTTTTCAATTTGCCCCACACCACTGAATGTACTTTATCTATGATACGCATCTATCTATCTTGACTGCGTAGTGTGGTGGCCCCGGTACACAATTTGGTACCGAGGCCACAATATAATTAAAAAACCCTCCACGTGTCAGAATTCCACCAAACAAGTATCTGGACTGCGTAGTGGGGTGGCCCCGGTACCCAACTTGATACCGGGGCCACAATAAAATAAATACACCCTCCACGTGTCAGAATTCCACCAAACAAGTATCTGGACTGCGTAGTGGGGTGGCCCCGGTACCCAACTTGATACCGGGGCCACAATAAAATAAATACACCCTCCACGTGTCAGAATTCCACCAAACAAGTATCTGGACTGCGTAGTGGGGTGGCCCCGGTACCCAACTTGATACCGGGGCCACAATAAAATAAATACACCCTCCACGTGTCAGAATTCCACCAAACAAGTATCTGGACTGCGCAGTGGGGTGGCCCCGGTACCCAACTTGATACCGGGGCCACAATAAAATAAATACACCCTCCACGTGTCAGAATTCCACCAAACAAGTATCTGGACTGCGTAGTGGGGTGGCCCCGGTACCCAACTTGATACCGGGGCCACAATACCTCCTCCAAACATGCTACAGACAATTCGTCATTGAGATCCCATTAAGTATGTTAAAGACAGACAGGGTCCAAGTGTTATTAGTTGACTTTGTAAAGAAAAAAACTGTCCCTGTTGCACATAGTCGTGCAATGAAGACTTACTTTTTCATTTAAAGGCACGATCTTTCAAGTGTAGTGTTTGTAAGTCTAAGTCATATTATACTTTTGGTAAAATTGGTTTTTTTTGTTCCTCTTTATGTTAATTAATTAGTAATAGAATTAAAGTAGGAAATAGAATTAAATAGAATTAAAGTAGGAAATAGAGTGGTATAGAGTTGTAGTGTGGTATAGATAGAGTGGTCCACACAATATAATAATAAAACCCTCAACTGGTCTGAATTCCACCAAACAAGTATCTTGACTGCGTAGTGTGGTGGCCCCGGTACACAATTTGGTACCGAGGCCACAATATAATTTAAAAACCCTCCACGTGTCGGAATTCCACCAAACAAGTATCTGGACTGCATAGTGGGGTGGTCCCGGTACCCAATTTGATACCGGGGCCACATTACCTCCTCCAATTTCCAAGTGTAGTGTTTATAACATCTTAACACTACACTAATTCTAGCACGTCAAAACCTCTTGTTTTAAATAATGACAGGGCATTTAACTTTTGATTTAATTTATTGAATTTGTTGGCATTTTCTTTTACTTTTTGAACATGGCAAACGACTGTTGAATGGTCACATAATGCCAAAAAAAAAGGTGCAAGATGGAATTGTCCTTGGGCCCTCCCACCCACCCTTATGTTGTTGAAATAGGACATGCACACTTTAACAAACCAATCATTTCAGCGACAGGGCCTACCAAACAACTGTGGCTGAAATGATTGGTTTGTTTGGGCCCCCACACCAATAAAACAATTCATCTCTCCCTGTACAAACTAAACAGGCTCTACTGAGGAAAGATGTCGTCCTTATCCTCAACCTCTGATTCCTCTCCCCCTACAGTGTGTACTTCCTCCTCCTCACACATTATCAATTCGTCCCCGCTGGACTCCACAACCACAGTCCCTCTGTACTGTCTGGAGGGCAGTGCTGTACTTCATTGAGGAATTGATTATTCATTTTTATAAACATCATTTTTTCAACGTTGTGAGGAAGCAACCTCCTTCGCCGCTCACTGACCAGGTTCCCCGCTGCACTAAAAACTCTTTCCGAGTACACACTGGAGGGGGGACAACTCAGTTAAAAAATAGAGCCAGTTTGTACAGGGGCTTCCAAACTGCCTTTTGGAGTTCTACCACGTCACTACCTCTAGTTAATTTAGATTGCAAGGCTTGTAAATATAAATACTTTGAAGATAAAAAAAAGCAGGCTGCACAGACTGTGGAGCTAGAAAGTGAAATTAAATGGACCACGTTACTTTGGTGGCTATCTATGCCCCCCCCCCCCGCCCTACACTTGTAGTTGAATATAAATAAAGCAGCCTGCATAGACTGTAGAACTAGCAATTCAAATATACAAAGAAATGGACAAAGGCAGTTTGGTATCTGTCTGCATCAGATCCCCTCTCCACTAGGAGTAAAACAGAAAACTTTTCAGCCGTAATATAATCTAGAATATAAATAGAAATTGAGAAATGCAATTTGGTATCTGTCTGCATCATAATCATCAACATCCTCCTCAGCGCCAGCTACATCAATATCCTCCTCCCAGTGCACAACATTCACACCTTCATTAGCCAAATCTGTAACTGGACTGTGGGTGATCCTTCCAGCATATGCAGAGGGCGTGCTGCAAATGCTGGATGGAGTCACCTCTTCCCGTACAGTGATGGGAAGGTCAGGGTTCACAACCAACAACACCCTTGGACTCGCCTTGGGGATTTGTGATGTCATCTGTTTAGAAGGCAGAGTTCTTTGCTGTTTTGTTGTTGTTGCTGACAGCATAACTCTCTTAAATTTTTTGTAGGGGGGGGGAGGAGGGCTTTGATCCTTGGGTGAAGTTGGACCACTAGTCATGAACACGGGACAGGGCCTAAGCCGTTCCTTGCCACTACTTGTCGTAATTGGCATATTGCCAACTTTACGTTTCTCCTCAGATGATTTTAAGTTTCTTTTTTTGCTGTTTTTTGAGAACTTGGGCTTTTTGGATTTTACATGCCCTGTACTAGGAGATTGGGCATCGTGCTTGCCAGACGACGTTGATGGCATTTCATCGTCTATGTCATGACTAGTGGCAGCAGCTTCAGCATTAGGAGGAAGTGGGTCTTGATCTTTCCCTACTTTATCCTCCAAATTTTTGCTCTCCATTATATGTAGCACAAGATACTGCAGAATGTGTGAACTTGGTAATATTGCAGTACCAATGGACTTATAATGCTGGATTGGTTTTTGCAAATTTGGTTATAATTATTATATATTTTTTTTTTTTTTAATTTTTTATTATTTTTTACTTTTTTTTTATTTTTTAAAAACTTGGGAATAATGGGGAAATAACTATGCCCTTAGAAGCACAGAGCACAGGACACAGCACCACTGGACTGAACAGGACACGGCACAGGACCCAGCAGCACTACGGAACTCAGCAGGACAGAGCACAGGACACAGCACCACTGGACTGATACTGCAGAATGTGTAAACTTTGTAATATTGCAGTACCACTGGACTTTTACTGCTGAATGTGTGAACTTGGTAATATTGCAGTACCAATGGGCTTATACTGCAGGATTGGTTGTGAAAATTTTGTGGTAATTAAAAAATATTAAAGTAGTTTTTGGTATTTTTTAAAAAAACTTTTTTTTATTTTTTTAAACACAGGGGAATATTGGGGAAATAACTATGCCCTTAGAAGCACAGAGCACAGGACACAGCACCACTGGACTGAACAGGACACAGCACAGGACCCAGCAGCACCACTGACCTCAGAAGGACAGAGCACAGCACACAGCACCACTGGACTGATACTGCAGAACACAGCACAGCACAGCACAGCACAGCACAGCACAGCACTAAACAGCACAGCACAGCACAGCACTAAACAGCACAGAACTAAACAGCACAGAACTAAACAGCACAGAACTAAACAGCACAGAGGACCACCTAACACACCCTCCCTCTACCCTGATCAATGCCCGAGTGAAGATGGCGGCGACTAGCGGGGAATTTATAGGATCCGAGTATCGCGAGATCCGACAACGGGATTATGAGTCAGAGCCTCAGTTTCACTTTTGAATTTGGCGCCAATACCCGGATCTGTCTCGGATCCGACTCGGATCCGCAACGTTCGGGTGGGCTCGGATTTCAGAAATCCGAGCGCGCTCATCCCTAAATCATACCATGCTCTAGCAGAACCTGCAAGTCTGGGTTTATTGCTTATTTACCAAAAGCATACAATTTGATATAAATGTTTTATGCTAATAAACCCTCTTTTACATTTTATGCACTATTCATTTTTGGCATCACACTAAATCCTATTAATTAGAACTATATAAACAACTTCAAAGTACACAGCTCAGATTTGTTTTAATAATAATTGTAATGATATTGATATACAAATGATGTAAATAATATTTAAAGCAACCATTTTACATTAGTATATATTATTAGGATTTTTATTACTGAGCTAAATAATAAGCATTAAATAATTGGTGCGTCTATACTTAACTAAATATGTTCACCATGCTTTCCTTCTCTCCTCTGCAGAAGTTCGCCATGTTAGGAAGGAGGTGCTTCTTTAGCTAAGTAAGCAGGTAGTGACTGACAGCTCGGCACAGTGTGGATTGGTTGATGCATTTACAGGGGCAGGGCCAGTGATACCACTCATTCCCAATTTTTGGATCTGTATCAGATGCCATGAGGGTTCTGCCCTAAAGAAATGGGAGGAGCTACCGCTATCTGTAGTGGAGTGAGAAGGTAATATTTTATATTAGAACTACTGTGGAATGTAAGAAAACATTAAAAAAATGAGTTGATCTTCATGCTTTATATGTAATCCTTAAAACATGGGCATTCACAGTTTGTCAAACAAGAATATTAATATAAATGCACATCTAACATATACAGTTAAAATACAAAAGCTTACGTTCCTTTTTACATTTTGCTTAGATCATTTTCCACAATTTG